>NW_027331920.1:0-300000 GCF_048418815.1 Hemitrygon akajei
GGGGGGAGACTCGTGCAGCGCGGCCCCGGGGATCGGGGGGAGACTCGGGCAGCGTGGACCCGGGGATCGGGGGGGGGGGGAGACTCGGGCAGCGCGGCCCGGGTATCGCGTGGGGAGACTCGGGCAGCGGGGACCCGGGGATTGGGGGTGGGAAAGACTCGGACAGCGCGGCCCGGGGATCGGGGGGGGATGAGACTCGGACAGCGCGGCCTCGGGGATCGTGGGGAGTCTCGGGCGGCCGGGGCCCCGGGGATCGGGTGGGGAGACTCGGGCAGCGGGGACCCGGGGATAGGGGGGAGACTCGGGCAGCGCGGCCCCGGGATCGGGGGAGACTCGAGCAGCGCGGCCCCGGGGATCGGGGGGAGACTCGGGTAGCGCGGCCCAGGGGATGGCGCGGAAGACTCGGGCGGCGGGGCCCCGGGGATCGGGGGGGAGTCTCGGGCGGCCGGGGCCCCGGGGATCGGGTGGGGAGACTCGGGCAGCGGGGACCCGGGGATTGGGGGGGGGGAATACTCGGACAGCGCGGCCCCGGGGATCGGGTGGGGAGACTCGGGCAGCGGAGCCCCGGGGATCGGGGGAAGACTCGGGCAGCGCCGCCCCGGGGTTCGGGTGGGGAGACTCGGACAGCGCGGCTCCGGGGATCGGGGGAAGACTCGGGCAGGCGCGGCCCCGGGGATCGGGGGGAGATTCGGGCGGCGCGGCCCCGGGGATCGGGTGGGGAGACGCGGGCAGCGCGGCCCGGGGATCGGGTGGGGAGATTCGGGCAGCGGGGTCCCGGGGATCGGGGGGGGAGACTCGGGCAGCGCGGCCCCGGGGGTCGGGGGCAGACTCGGGCAGCGCCGACCCGGGGATCGGGGGTGGGGGGAGACTCGGGCGGCGCGGCCCCGGGGATCGGGGGGAGACTCGGACAGCGCGGCCCCGGGGATCGGGGGGAGACTCGGGCGGCCGGGGCCCCGGGGATCGGGGGGAGACTCGGGCCGCCTGGACCAGGGGATCGGGTGGGGAGACTCGGGCAGCCGGGCCCCCGGGATGGAGGGGAGACTCGGGCAGCGCGGCCCCGGGGTTCGGGTGGGGAGACTCGGGCAGCGTGGAACCGGAGATCGGGGGGTGGGGGGGAGACTCGGGCAGCGCGGCCCCGGGAATCGGGTGGGGAGACTCGGGCAGCGCTGCCCCGGGGATCGAGTGGGGAGACTCGGGTAGCGCGGACCAGGGGATCGGGTGGGGAGACTCGGGCAGCGCGGCCCGGGGATCGGGTGGGGAGACTCGGGCAGCGCGGCCCCGGGGATCGGGGGCAGACTCGGGCAGCGCCGACCCGGGGATCGGGGGGGAGGGGGAGACTCGGGCGGCGCGGCCCGGGGATCGGGTGGGGAGACTCGGGCGGCGCGGCCCCGGGGATCGGGGGGAGACTCGGACAGCGCGCCCCGGGGATCGGGGGGAGACTCGGGCGTCCGGGGCCCCGGGGATCGGGGGGAGACTCGGGCAGCGTGGACCCGGGGATCGGGTGGGGAGACTCGGGCAGCGCGGCCCCGGGGATCGGGTGGGGAGACTCGGGCAGCGCGGCCCCGGGGATCGGGTGGGGAGACTCGGGCAGAGCGGCCCCGGGGATCGGGGGTAGACTCGGGCAGCGCGGCCCCGGGGATCGGGTGGGGAGACTCGGGCAGCGGGGACCCGGGGATTGGGGGGGGGGGAAGACTCGGGCAGCGCGGCCCCAGGGATCGAGTGGGGGAGACTCGGGCAGCGCGGCCCCGGGGATCGAGTGGGGAGACCTCGGGCAGCGCGGCCCCGGGGATCGGGTGGGGAGACTCGGGCAGCGCGGCCTCGGGGATCGGGGGGAGTCTCGGGCGGCCGGGGCCCCGGGGATCGGGGTGGGGAGCCTCGGGCAGCGGGGACCCGGGGATAGGGGGGAGACTCGGGCAGCGCGGCCCCGGGGATCGGGGAGACTCGAGCAGCGCGGCCCCGGGGATCGGGGGGAGACTCGGGTAGCGGGGACCCGGGGATTGGGGGGGGGGAAGACTCGGACAGCGCGGCCCCGGGGATCGGGTGGGGAGACTCGGGCAGCGGAGCCCCGGGGATCGGGGGAAGACTCGGGCAGCGCGGCCCCGGGGATCGGGTGGGGAGACTCGGACAGCGCGGCTCCGGGGATCGGGGAAGATTCGGGCGGCGCGGCCCCGGGGATCGGGTGGGGGAGACTCGGGCAGCGGGGACCCGGGGATTGGGTGGGGGGGAAGACTCGGGCAGCGCGGCCCCGGGGATCGAGTGGGGAGACTCGGGCAGCGCGGCCCCGGGGATCGAGTGGGGAGACTCGGGCAGCGCGGCCCCGGGGATCGGGTGGGGAGACTCGGGCAGCGCGGCCTCGGGGATCGGGGGAGTCTCGGGCGGCCGGGGCCCCGGGGATCGGGTGGGGAGACTCGGGCAGCGGGGACCCGGGATAGGGGGGAGACTCGGGCAGCGCGGCCCCGGGGATCGGGGAGACTCGAGCAGCGCGGCCCCGGGGATCGGGGGGAGACTCGGGTAGCGGGGACCCGGGGATTGGGGGGGGGGGGAAGACTCGGACAGCGCGGCCCCGGGGATCGGGTGGGAGACTCGGGCAGCGGAGCCCCGGGGATCGGGGGAAGACTCGGGCAGCGCGGCCCCGGGGATCGGGTGGGGAGACTCGGACAGCGCGGCTCCGGGGATCGGGGGAAGATTCGGGCGGCGCGGCCCCGGGGATCGGGGGGAGACTCGGGCAGCGCGGCCCCGGGGATCGGGGGAGACTCGGGCGGCCGGGGCCCCGGGGATCGGGGGGAGACTCGGGCAGCGTGGACCCGGGGATCGGGTGTGGAGACTCGGGCAGCCGGGCCCCGGGGATGGAGGGGAGACTCGGGCAGCGCGGCCCCCGGGTTCGGGTGGGGAGACTCGGGCAGCGTGGACCCGGGGATCGGGGGGGGGGGAGACTCGGGCAGCGCGGCCCCGGGGATCGGGTGGGGAGACTCGGGCAGCGCGGCCCCGTGGACCGAGTGGGGAGACTCGGGTAGCGCGGACCCGGGGATCGGGTGGGGAGACTCGGGCAGCGCGGCCCCGGGGATCGGGGGGGGGGAGACTCGGGCAGCGGGGCCCCGAGGATCGGGGGGGAGTCTCGGGCAGCGCGGCCCCGGGGATCGGGTGGGGGAGACGCGGGCTGCGCGGCCCCGGGGATCGGGGGGGAGACTCGGGCAGCGCGGCCCCGGGGATTGGGTGGGGAGACTCGGACAGCGCGGTGCCGGGGATCGGGGGGAGACTCGGGCAGCGGGGACCCGGGGATACGGGGGAGACTCGGGCAGCTCGGCCCCGGGGATCGGGGGGGAGACTCGGACAGCGCGGCCCGGGGATCGGGTGGGGAGACTCGGACAGCGCGGACCCGGGGATTGGGGGGGGGGGGGGTGGGGAAGACTCGGACAGCGCGGCCCCGGGGATCGGGGGGGGGGGAGACTCGGGCAGCGCGGCCCCGGGGATCGGGTGGGGAGACTCGGGCAGCGCGGCCCCGGGGATCGAGTGGGGAGACTCGGGCAGCGCGGCCCCGGGGATCGGGTGGGGAGACTCGGGCAGCGCGGCCCCGGGGATCGGGTGGGGAGACTCGGGCAGCGCGGCCCCGGGGATCGGGGGGTAGACTCGGGCAGCGCGGCACCTTGGATCGGGTGGAGAGACTCGGGCAGCGGGGACCCGGGGATTGGGGGGGGGGGAAGACTCGGGCAGCGCGGCCCCGGGGATCGAGTGGGGAGACTCGGGCAGCGCGGCCCCGGGGATCGAGTGGGGAGACTCGGGCAGCGCGGCCCCGGGGATCGGGTGGGGAGACTCGTGCAGCGCGGCCCCGGGGATCGGGGGTAGACTCGGGCAGCGGGGACCCGGGGATTGGGGGGGGGGGAAGACTCGGACAGCGCGGCCCCGGGGTTCGGGGGGAGACTCGGACTGCGCGGCCCCGGGGATCGGGGGAGACTCGGACAGCGCGGCCCCGGGGATCGGGGGGAGACTCGGACAGCGCGGCCCCGGGATCGGGGGGAGACTCGTGCAGCGCGGCCCCGGGGATCGGGTGGAGACTCGGGCAGCGTGGACCCGGGGATCGGGGGGGGGGGGGGGAAACTCGGGCAGCGCGGCCCCGGGTATCGGGTGGGGAGACTCGGGCAGCGGGGACCCGGGGATTGGGGGTGGGAAAGACTCGGACAGCGCGGCCCCGGGGATCGGGGGGAGTCTCGGGCGGCCGGGGCCCCGGGGATCGGGTGGGGAGACTCGGGCAGCGGGGACCGGGGATAGGGGGGAGACTCGGGCAGCGCGGCCCCGGGGATCGGGGGAGACTCGAGCAGCGCGCCCCGGGGATCGGGGGGAGACTCGGGTAGCGCGGCCCAGGGGATGGCGCGGAAGACTCGGGCGGCGGGGCCCCGGGGATCGGGGGGGAGTCTCGGGCGGCCGGGGCCCCGGGGATCGGGTGGGGAGACTCGGGCAGCGGGGACCCGGGGATTGGGGGGGGGGGGAATACTCGGACAGCGCGGCCCCGGGGATCGGGTGGGGAGACTCGGGCAGCGGAGCCCCGGGGATCGGGGGAAGACTCGGGCAGCGCCGCCCCGGGGTTCGGGTGGGGAGACTCGGACAGCGCGGCTCCGGGGATCGGGGGAAGACTCGGGCAGGCGCGGCCCCGGGGATCGGGGAGAGATTCGGGCGGCGCGGCCCCGGGATCGGGTGGGGAGACGCGGGCAGCGCGGCCCGGGGATCGGGTGGGGAGATTCGGGCAGCGGGGGTCCCGGGGATCGGGTGGGGAGACTCGGGCAGCGCGGCCCCGGGGGTCGGGGGCAGACTCGGGCAGCGCCGACCCGGGGATCGGGCGTGGGGGGGAGACTCGGGCGGCGCGGCCCCGGGGATCGGGGGGAGACTCGGACAGCGCGGCCCCGGGGATCGGGGGGAGACTCGGGCGGCCGGGGCCCCGGGGATCGGGGGAGACTCGGGCCGCCTGGACCAGGGATCGGGTGGGGAGACTCGGGCAGCCGGGCCCCGGGGATGGAGGGGAGACTCGGGCAGCGCGCCCCGGGGTTCGGGTGGGGAGACTCGGGCAGCGTGGAACCGGAGATCGGGGGGTGGGGGGGAGACTCGGGCAGCGCGGCCCCGGGAATCGGGTGGGGAGACTCGGGCAGCGCGGCCCCGGGGATCGAGTGGGAGACTCGGGTAGCGCGGTCCAGGGGATCGGGTGGGGAGACTCGGGCAGCGCGGCCCCGGGGATCGGGTGGGGAGACTCGGGCAGCGGGGACCCGGGGATCGTGTGGGGAGACTCGGGCAGCGCGGCCCCGGGATCGGGGGCAGACTCGGGCAGCGCCGACCCGGGGATCGGGGGGGAGGGGGAGACTCGGGCGGCGCGGCCCCGGGGATCGGGTGGGGAGACTCGGGCGGCGCGGCCCCGGGGATCGGGGGGAGACTCGGACAGCGCGGCCCCGGGGATCGGGGGGAGACTCGGGCGTCCGGGGCCCGGGGATCGGTGGGAGACTCGGGCAGCGTGGACCCGGGGATCGGGTGGGGAGACTCGGGCAGCGCGGCCCCGGGGATCGGGTGGGGAGACTCGGGCAGCGCGGCCCCGGGGATCGGGTGGGGAGACTCGGGCAGAGCGGCCCCGGGGATCGGGGGTAGACTCGGGCAGCGCGGCCCCGGGGATCGGGTGGGGAGACTCGGGCAGCGGGGACCCGGGGATTGGGGGGGGGGGGAAGACTCGGGCAGCGCGGCCCCGGGGATCGAGTGGGGAGACTCGGGCAGCGCGGCCCCGGGGATCGAGTGGGGAGAGTCGGGCAGCGCGGCCCCGGGGATCGGGTGGGGAGACTCGGGCAGCGCGGCCTCGGGGATCGGGGGGAGTCTCGGGCGGCCGGGGCCCGGGGATCGGGGTGGGGAGCCTCGGGCAGCGGGGACCCGGGGATAGGGGGGAGACTCGGGCAGCGCGGCCCCGGGGATCGGGGGAGACTCGAGCAGCGCGGCCCCGGGGATCGGGGGGAGACTCGGGTAGCGGGGACCCGGGGATTGGGGGGGGGAAGACTCGGACAGCGCGGCCCCGGGGATCGGGTGGGGAGACTCGGGCAGCGGAGCCCCGGGGATCGGGGGAAGACTCGGGCAGCGCGGCCCCGGGGATCGGGTGGGGAGACTCGGACAGCGCGGCTCCGGGGATCGGGGGAAGATTCGGGCGGCGCGGCCCCGGGGATCGGGTGGGGAGACTCGGGCAGCGGGGACCCGGGGATTGGGGGGGGGGGAAGACTCGGGCAGCGCGGCCCCGGGGATCGAGTGGGGAGACTCGGGCAGCGCGGCCCCGGGGGATCGAGTGGGGAGACTCGGACAGCGCGGCCCCGGGGATCGGGTGGGGAGACTCGGGCAGCGCGGCCTCGGGGATCGGGGGGAGTCTCGGGCGGCCGGGGCCCCGGGGATCGGGTGGGGAGACTCGGGCAGCGGGGACCCGGGGATAGGGGGGAGACTCGGGCAGCGCGGCCCCGGGGATCGGGGGAGACTCGAGCAGCGCGGCCCCGGGGATCGGGGGGAGACTCGGGTAGCGGGGACCCGGGGATTGGGGGTGGGGGGAAGACTCGGACAGCGCGGCCCCGGGGATCGGGTGGGGAGACTCGGGCAGCGGAGCCCCGGGGATCGGGGGAAGGACTCGGGCAGCGCGGCCCCGGGATCGGGTGGGGAGACTCGGACAGCGCGGCTCCGGGGATCGGGGAAGATTCGGGCGGCGCGGCCCCGGGGATCGGGGGGAGACTCGGGCAGCGCGGCCCCGGGGATCGGGGGGAGACTCGGGCGGCCGGGGCCCCCGGGGATCGGGGGGAGACTCGGGCAGCGTGGACCCGGGGATCGGGTGTGGAGGACTCGGGCAGCCGGGCCCCGGGGATGGAGGGGAGACTCGGGCAGCGCGGCCCCCGGGTTCGGGTGGGGAGACTCGGGCAGGGTGGACCCGGGGATCGGGGGGGGGGGGAGACTCGGGCAGCGCGGCCCCGGGATCGGGTGGGGAGACTCGGGCAGCGCGGCCCCGTGGACCGAGTGGGGAGACTCGGGTAGCGCGGACCCGGGGATCGGGTGGGGAGACTCGGGCAGCGCGGCCCCGGGGATCGGGGGGGGGGAGACTCGGGCAGCGGGGCCCCGAGGATCGGGGGGGAGTCTCGGGCAGCGCGGCCCCGGGGATCGGGTGGGGAGACGCGGGCTGCGCGGCCCCGGGGATCGGGGGGGAGACTCGGGCAGCGCGGCCCCGGGGATTGGGTGGGGAGACTCGGACAGCGCGGTGCCGGGGATCGGGGGAGACTCGCGCAGCGGGGACCCGGGGATACGGGGGAGACTCGGGCAGCTCGGCCCCGGGGATCGGGGGGGAGACTCGGACAGCGCGGCCCCGGGGATCGGGTGGGGAGACTCGGACAGCGCGGCCCCGGGGATTGGGGGGGGGGTGGGGAAGACTCGGACAGCGCGGCCCCCGGGGATCGGGGGGGGGGGGGAGACTCGGGCAGCGCGGCCCCGGGGATCGGGTGGGGAGACTCGGGCAGCGCGGCCCCGGGGATCGAGTGGGGAGACTCGGGCAGCGCGGCCCCGGGGATCGGGTGGGGAGACTCGGGCAGCGCGGCCCCGGGGATCGGGTGGGGAGACTCGGCAGCGCGGCCCCGGGGATCGGGGGTAGACTCGGGCAGCGCGGCCCCTTGGATCGGGTGGAGAGACTCGGGCAGCGGGGACCCGGGGATTGGGGGGGGGGAAGACTCGGGCAGCGCGGCCCCGGGGATCGAGTGGGGAGACTCGGGCAGCGCGGCCCCGGGGTTCGGGGGGAGACTCGGACTGCGCGGCCCCGGGGATCGGGGGGAGACTCGGACAGCGCGGCCCCGGGGATCGGGGGGAGACTCGGACAGCGCGGCCCCGGGATCGGGGGGAGACTCGTGCAGCGCGGCCCCGGGGATCGGGGGGGAGACTCGGGCAGCGTGGACCCGGGGATCGGGGGGGGGGGGGAGACTCGGGCAGCGCGGCCCCGGGTATCGGGTGGGGAGACTCGGGCAGCGGGGACCCGGGGATTGGGGGTGGGAAAGACTCGGACAGCGCGGCCCCGGGGATCGGGGGGGGATGAGACTCGGACAGCGCGGCCTCGGGGATCGTGGGGAGTCTCGGGCGGCCGGGGCCCCGGGGATCGGGTGGGGAGACTCGGGCAGCGGGGACCCGGGGATAGGGGGGAGACTCGGGCAGCGCGGCCCCGGGGATCGGGGGAGACTCGAGCAGCGCGGCCCCGGGGATCGGGGGGAGACTCGGGTAGCGCGGCCCAGGGGATGGCGCGGAAGACTCGGGCGGCGGGGCCCCGGGGATCGGGGGGGAGTCTCGGGCGGCCGGGGCCCCGGGGATCGGGTGGGGAGACTCGGGCAGCGGGGACCCGGGGATTGGGGGGGGGGAATACTCGGACAGCGCGGCCCCGGGGATCGGGTGGGGAGACTCGGGCAGCGGAGCCCCGGGGATCGGGGGAAGACTCGGGCAGCGCCGCCCCGGGGTTCGGGTGGGGAGACTCGGACAGCGCGGCTCCGGGGATCGGGGGAAGACTCGGGCAGCGCGGCCCCGGGGATCGGGGGGAGATTCGGGCGGCGCGGCCCCGGGGATCGGGGGGAGACTCGGGCAGCGCGACCCCGTGGATCGGGTGGGGAGACTCGGGCAGCGCGGCCCCGGGGGATCGGGGGGAGACTCGGGCAGCGCGGCCCCGGGGATCGGGTGGGGAGACGCGGGCAGCGCGGCCCCGGGGATCGGGTGGGGAGATTCGGGCAGCGGGGTCCCGGGGATCGGGTGGGGAGACTCGGGCAGCGCGGCCCCGGGGGTCGGGGGCAGACTCGGGCAGCGCCGACCCGGGGATCGGGGGTGGGGGGGAGACTCGGGCGGCGCGGCCCCGGGGATCGGGTGGTGACACTCGGGCGGCGCGGCCCCGGGGATCGGGGGGAGACTCGGACAGCGCGGCCCCGGGGATCGGGGGGAGACTCGGGCGGCTGGGGCCCCGGGGATCGGGGGGAGACTCGGGCCGCCTGGACCAGGGGATCGGGTGGGGAGACTCGGGCAGCCGGGCCCCGGGGATGGAGGGGAGACTCGGGCAGCGCGGCCCCGGGGGTTCGGGTGGGGAGACTCGGGCAGCGTGGAACCGGGGATCGGGGGGTGGGGGGGGAGACTCGGGCAGCGCGGCCCCGGGAATCGGGTGGGGAGACTCTGGCAGCGCGGCCCCGGGGATCGAGTGGGGAGACTCGGGTAGCGCGGACCAGGGGATCGGGTGGGGAGACTCGGGCAGCGCGGCCCCGGGGATCGTGTGGGAGACTCGGGCAGCGTGGACACGGGGATCGGGGGCGGGGGGGGAGACTCGGGCAGCGCGGCCCCGGGGATCGGGTGGGGAGACTCGGGCAGCACGGCCCCGGGGATCGGGTGGGGAGACTCGGGCAGCGCGGACCCGGGGATCGGGTGGGGAGACACGGGCAGCGCGGCCCGGGGATCGGGGGGGGGAGACTCGGGCAGCGGGGCCCCGGGGATCGGGGGGGAGACTCGGGCAGCGCGGCCCCGGGGGATCGGGTGGGGAGACGCGGGCAGCGCGGCCCCGGGGATCGGGGGGAGACTCGGGCAGCCGGGGCCCGGTGATCGGGGGGAGACTCGGGCAGCGTGGACCCGGGGATCGGGGGGGGGGGGGGGGGGGAGACTCGGGCAGCGCGGCCCCGGGGATCGGGTGGGGAGACTCGGCAGCGGGGGACCCGGGGATCGGGTGGGGAGACTCGGGCACCGGGGGAACCGGGGATTGGGGGGGGGGGGGGAAGACTCGGACAGCGCGGCCCCCGGGGTTCGGGGGGAGACTCGGACAGCGCAGCCCCGGGGATCGGGAAGACTCGGCGGCGCGGCCCCGGGGATCGGGTGGAGACTCGGGCGGCGCGGCCCCGGGGATCGGGGGGAGACTCGGGCAGCGCGACCCCGGGGATCGGGTGGGGAGGACTCGGGCAGACGCGGCCCCGGGGATCGGGTGAGGAGACTCGGGCAGCGCGGCTCCGGGGTATCGGGGAGACTCGGGCAGCGCGGCCCCGGGGATCGGGGGGAGACTCGGGCAGCGCGGCCCCGGGGATCGGGGGTGACTCGGGCAGCGCGGCCCCGGGGATCGGGTGGGGAGACGCGGGCAGCGCGGCCCCCGGGGATCGGGTGGGAGACTCGGGCAGCGGGGACCCGGGGATCGGGTGTGGAGACTCGGCAGCGCGGCCCCGGGGATCGGGGGCAGACTCGGGCAGCGCCGACCCGGGGATCGGGGGGGGGGAGACTCGGGCGGCGCGGCCCCGGGGATCGGGTGAGGAGACTCGGGCGGCGCGGCCCCGGGGATCGGGGGGAGACTCGGACAGCGCGGCCCCGGGGATCGGGGGGAGACTCGGACAGCGCGGCCCCGGGGATCGGGGGATACTCGGGCGGCCGGGGCCCCGGGGATCGGGGGGAGACTCGGGCAGCGTGGACCCGGGGATCGGGGGCGGGGGGGAGACTCGGGCAGCGCGGCCCCGGGGATCGGGTGGGGAGACTCGGGCAGCGCGGCCCCGGGGATCGGGTGGGGAGACTCGGGCAGCGCGGACCCGGGGATCGGGTGGGGAGACTCGGGCAGCGCGGACCCGGGGATCGGGTGGGGAGACTCGGGCAGCGGGGACCCGGGGTTTCGGGGGGAGACTCGGACAGCGCGGCCCCGGGGATCGAGTGGGGAGACTCGGGCAGCGCGGCCCCGGGGATCGGGGGGAGACTCAGGCAGCGCGGTCCCGGGGATCGGGGAGAGTCTCGGGCAGCGGGGACCCGGGGATCGGGGGGGAGACTCGGACAGCGCGGCCCCGGGGATCGAGTGGGGAGACTCGGGCAGCGCGGCCCCGGGGATCGGGGGGAGACTCGGACAGCGCGGCCCCGGGGATCGGGGGGAGACTCGGGCGGCCGGGGCCCGGGGATCGGGGGGAGACTCGGGCAGCGCGGCCCCGGGGATCGGGGGGAGACTCGGGCGGCCGGGGCCCCGGGGATCGGGGGGGGGAGACTCGGGCAGCGGGGACCCGGGGATCGGGTGGGAATGAGACTCGGACAGCGCGGCCCCGGTGATCGGGGGGAGTCTCGGGCGGCCGGGGCCCCGGGGATCGGGTGGGGAGACTCGGGCAGCGGGGACCCGGGGATTAGGGGGTAGACCTCGGGCAGCGCGGGCCCCGGGGATCGGGGGAGACTCGGGCATCGCGGCCCCGGGGATGGCGCGGAAGACTCGGGCGGCGGTGCCCCGGGGATCGGGGGGGAGTCTCGGGCGGCCGGGGCCCCGGGGATCGGGTGGGGAGACTCGGGCAGCGGGACCCGGGGATAGGGGGGAGACTCGGGCAGCGTGGCCCCGGGGATCGGTGGGAGACTCGGGCAGCGCGGCCCCGGGGATCGGGGGGGAGACTCGGACAGCGCGCGGCCCCGGGGATCGGGGGGGAGACTCGGGCAGCGCGGCCCCCATGGACCGGAGGGAGACTCGGACAGCGTGGCCCCGGGGATCGGGGGGGGGGGGGGGCGGGAGACTCTGGAACAGAGAACATAGAGCAGCACAATACAGGAACAGGCCCGTCATACAATGTTCACATTTCATTTGTGAGTGTGAAGTGGGGCAGTGTGATGGTTTGAGACAGTAAAGGAGGTGATAATGGGAACCAGTAGGGGACAGATGAATGGCAGATTGGACCAGCAGGGGGAGGGGTGGAAAGCCCGTGTGTGAGCTGTGTGTGTAGAACGTAATGAGAAGCTAGAGGGGGCAAAGATGGCAGATGAGGATGACTTTGTCCCCTTTCCCACGACCCCATCCCCCGCAGCCCCTCATTAGGACAGGGGATGAATTTGCAGGAATCCTTAAGCAACACAGGTCTTGATGAAGTCTTTCAGTCTGAACCATGGACTGTTTACTCTTTTCCATAGAAACTTCCCGGCCTGCTGTTCTCCCAGCAATTTGTGTGTGTTACTCTGCTTTAAATATACTCAATTATTTGGCCTCCACAGCTGCCTGTGGCATATTCACTATCCTGTGGATAAAGGAATTCCTCCTCATCTCTGTCCTGGATGGACATCCCTATAGTCGGAGGCTGTGCTTACCGTTCTCGACCCACCCACATCCTCCCAACATCAACTCTCTCCAGACAGGTGTCAGAGAGATCTGGCGAGACCCTTCATCAGGACCTGTGTAGCTTGGATTACCATCATCTGCAGATTTTCTCCTGTTTGAATTTTTAAAGCAGAAGTTAATAAGTAAAGTTCTTGATTAGTCAGAGTCTCAAAAGTTATGAGGAGGAGGCGGGAGAATAGGGTTGAGAGGGATAATAAATCAGCCTTTCTTCTAAACTCCAGTGAGTACAGGCCCAGAACCAACAAACACTCCTCATATGTTGACTCTTTCATTCTCGGAATCATTCTTGTGAATCTTCTGGACCCCCTCCAATGCCAGTACATGTTTTCCGATAGAAGGGACCCAAAACTGCTCACAATACTCCAAGTGTGGTCTGACCAATGCCTTATAAAACCTCAGCATTACATCCTTGCTCTTGTATTCTAATCCTCTCGAAATGAAAGCAAACATTGAGTTTGCCAATCTTACCACTGACACAAACTGCAAGTTAACCTTCAGGGAATCCTGCACAAGGACACCCATGTCCCTTTGCACCTCTGATTTTTGAATTTCGCCCGTTTACAGAATTGTCTATGCGTTTAATTCTTTCGACCAAAGTCGTACCTGCCTAAGTTTGTACCTGCCAAACTCTACCTGTGCTACAAGATCCTTATTATGTATACTGGTGCATTCAAATAAGACCATAAGTCAAAGCAGCAGAAGCCGGCCATTCGGCCCTTCGAATCTGCTCCGCCATTTTATCATGAGCTGATCCATTCTCCCATTTATTCCAACTCCCCCACCGTCTCACCATGACCTTTGATGCCCTGGCTACTCACATACCGACGAATCTCTGTCTTAAATACACCCAATGACCTGGCCTCCACTGCCGCAAGAAATTCACAGATTCACCACCCTCTGGCTAAAAAAAATTATTTGCATCTCCGTTCTGAATGGGCGCCCTTCAATCCTTAAGTCATGCTCTCTCGTACTAGACTCCACCATCATGGGAAACAACTTTGCCACATCCACTCTGTCCATGCCTTTTAACATTCGAAATGTTTCTCTGAGGTCCCCCCTCATTCTTCTAAACTCCAAGGAGTACATTCCAAGAGCGATCAAATGATCCTCATATGTTAACCCTCTCATTCCCGGAATCATTCTAGTGAATTTGCTCTGAACCCTCTCCAATGTCAGAACATCCTTTCTTAAATAAGGAGCCCAAAACTGCACACAGTATTCCAAGTCATGTCTTACCAGTTCCTTATACAGCCTCAACGTCACATCCCTGCTCCTATACTCTATTCCTCTAGAAATGAATGCCAACATTGCATTCGCCTTCTTCACCACTGACTCAACCTGGAGGTTAACCTTAAGGGTATCCTGCACGAGCACTCCCAAGTCCCATTGCATCTCAGAACTTTGGATTCTCTCTCCATTTAATAATAGTCTGCCCATTTATTTCTTCTACCAAAGTGCATGACCATACACTTTCCAACATTGTATTTTATTTGCCACTTCTTTGACCATTCTCCTAATCTATCCAAGTCTCTCTGCAGACTCTCTGTTTCCTCAGCACTACCGTCCCCTCCACTTATCTTTGTATCATCAGCAAACTTAGCCACAAAGCCATCTATTCCATAATCCAAATAGTTGATATACAACGTAAAAAGAAGCGGCCCCAACACGGACCCCTGTGGAACACCACTGGTAACCGGCAGCCAACCAGAATAGGATCCGTTTATTCCCACTCTCTGTTTCCTGCCAATCAGCCAACGCTCTATCCACATATGTAACTTTCCAGTAATTCCATGGGCTCTTATCTTGTTTAGCAGCCTCATGTGTGGCACCTTGTCAAAGGCCTTCTGAAAATCCAAATACACAACATCCACTGCATCTCCCTTGTCTAGCCTACTTGTAATCTCCTCAAAAAATTTCAATGGGTTTGTCAGGCAGGATTTTCCTTTAAGGAAACCATGCTAAGTTCTGCCTATCTTGTCATATGCCTCCAGATACTCCGTAAGCTCATCCTTGACAATTGACTCCAACAACTTCCCAACCACCGATGTCAAGCTAACAGGTCTATAATTTACTTTTTGCTTCCTTGCCCCTTTCTTAAATACCAGAGTGGCATTTACAATCTTCCACTCCTCCGGAACCATGCCAGAATCTATTGACTTTTGAAAGATCATTGCTAATGTCTCCGCAGTCTCCACAACTACTTCCTTCAAAACACAACGGTGCATTCCATCTGGTCCTGGAGATTTATCTACCCTTAGACTATTTAGCTTCCTGAGTACTTTCTCTGTCGTAATTGTGACTGCGCACACTTCTCTTCCCTGACACTGCGTGTCCGGTATACTGCTGATATCTTCCTCAGTGAGGACAGATGCAAATACTCGTTCAGTTCCTCAGCTATCTCCTTATCTCCCATTACAATTTCTCCAGCATCATTTTCTTTCTGTCCTGTATCCACTCTCACCTGTTTTTTACTCTTTATATACTTGAAAAAGCTTTAAGTAACTTCTTTGATATTATTTGCTAGCTTCCTTTCATAGTTCATCTTTTCCCTCTTAATGGCCTTCTTAGTTTCCTTTTGTAAGCTTTTAAAAACTTCCCAATCCTCTGTCTTCCCACTAATTTTTGTTTCCTTGAATGCCCTCTCCTTTGCTTTTACTTTGGCTTTCACTTATCTTGTCAGCCACGGTCGCATCCTTTTTCCATTCGAAAATTTCTTCTTTTTTGGAATATATCTGTGTTGCACATTCCTCACTTCTCACATAAACTCCAGCCACTGCTGCTCTGCCGTCCTCCCGCTAGTGTCCCTTTCCAGTCAAATTTGGCCAGTTCCTCTCTCGTGCCACTGTACTTTCCTTTACTCCACTGAAATACCGACACATCGGATTTCGGCTTCTCTTTCTCAAATTTCACAGAGAACTCAATCATGTTACGATCACTGCCTCCTAATGGTTCCTTCACCTCAATCTCTCTAATCACCTCTGGGTCATTACACAATATCCAATCCAGTACCTCTGATCCCCTAGTGGGCTCAACAACAAGCTGTTCTGAAAAGCCATCTCGTAGACATTCTACAAATTCTCTGTCTTGAGATCCAGTGTCGACCTGATTTTCCCAATCCACTCGCATGTTAAAATCCCCCACAGTTATCATAACACTGCCCTTCTGGCAAGCCTTTTCTATGTCCTGTTGTAATTAGGAGGCCTGTAGATAACAGCCATCAGGGTCCTTTTACCCCTGCAATTTCTTAGCTCAACCCATAAAGATTCTGCACCTTCCGATCCTATGTCACCTCTTTCTAATGATTTAATATCATTTCCACGCCACCCCCTCTGCCTACCTGCCTATTCTTCCGATACACCGTGTATCGTTGGACGTTCAGCTCTCAGAGACATGCATCCATTAGCCACGTCTCAGTGATGGCCACAAAATTATACCTGCCAATCTGTAGCTGTACGACAAGATCGTCCAACGTATTTCTTATGCTGTGTGTATTTAAGTATACTTTTTTTTATTGCACTGCAACTCATCCCAGTGTCTGCAAATTTGCCCCATCACCTGCCTGTCCTTCCTGACATCTTTACTGCTCACTATCTTAGATTTATTTCTGTTTTCCCCCTCCTCCGCTCTATCATTCCGGTTTACCATCTCCCTGCCAAATTAGTTTAAACCCTCCCTAACAGCTCTATTAAACATTCCCGCTATGATATTGATCTCCTTCGGGTTCAGGTGTAACCCGTCCTTTTTGAACAGTTAATACTTCCCCCTGAAGATATACCAATGATCCAAGAATCTGAAGCCCTGCCCCCTGCACCAGTCTCTCAGCCACGCATTCATCTACCTGATCCTACTATTCTTGCCCTCCAGGGTAGCAATCCTGAGATTACTACCCTGGAGTTCCTGCTTCTCAGCTTCATTCCTAACTCCCGGAAATCTCTCTTCAGGACCTCCTCCCTTTCCTCTCTACGTCATTGGTACCAACATGTACCAAGACAGCTGGCTGCTCGCCCTCTCCCTTCAGAATATCCTGGACCCGATCCGAGACATCCCGTAACCTGGCACCTGGGAGGCAGCACACCATGCGGGTATCTCTACCAGGCTCACAGAATCACCTGTCTGTTCCCCTGACTATGGAATCCCCTATGACTACCGCATTCCTCTTCTCCCTCCTTCCCTCCTGCACAACAGCGCCAGGCTCAGTGCCAGAGACCCGGTCACCGTGGCCGTCCCCTGTCAGGTCATCCCCCTCAACAGCATCCGAAACGATATACTTGTTGCTGATGGGGGCAGCCACAGGGGTGCTCTCCACTACCCGGGCATTTCCCTTCCCTCTCCTGACAGTCACCCAGTTTTCTGACCCCTGTAGCCTAGGGATGACTACCTCCCTGTAGCTCCTGTCTATCACCTCTTCATTTTCTCTAATAAGCAGTAGGTCATCAAGCTGCAGCTCCAGATCCCTAACACGGTCTCCGAGGAGCTGAATCTCGGTTCACCTGGTGCAGATGTGGCTATCAGGGAGGCTGGAGGTCTCCCAGGATTCCCACATCTGACACCCTGAACAAAGCACTAACCCTGCAGACATGCTACCTAATTCTACAGGAATGAAACAAAGAAAGATAGGTCTACTCACCCACTTACTTCGCCAAGCACACGGACTTTTTAAACCATTAGCTAATGTGCCCTGCTGTTCCCCCGTCCATCCGGGCCGATTTGCCAAGGGGGAATAAAAAGAGTCGGTGCCTCGCTCTCGCCTCTTCCCGTTACCGCCTAAGCCCCTTGAGCCAAAGCCCTGCACTCTGCTGCCACCCACTCCGCTGCCCGCTGTATAGGGTGGTCATCTTTTCAAACTCTCCGCGCTGTCCTGCGCAGTCTCGCCGTTCTTGTACGCAAAGTTTTTTAAAAAAACTTCCTTCCTTCAGAATTTAGCTCCCACGCTGCCCTTGTCCCAATCTAAAAAAAAACACCTTCAGTCCTGTATTCATCAGCCTATTCCACACTGTCCACATGAAATTCAGCAAGGCCTTTGATGTCGGTGATAGACCACACTTGGAGTATTGTCTGCATTTCCGGTTCCCGAATATGGGGAGGATGTCATTACACTGGACAGGAGGCTTCAGGAGGATGTTACCAGGACTGGGGGGCTTGGGTTAAAAGCTTGGGCTATTCAGCTGTAGTGTAGGATGTTCAGGTATGACCCCTTATCGAGGTAAATAATTCATAAGGAGCTTAAATAACGTTTCTTTTTCCAAGAAATGGGAGTACAGAACCAGAGGCGTCAGATTGAAAGTGAGACGGGAAATTTTTCTGAGTGGTCTATCGGGTAACATTCTCATAGAGAGGGAGGTTGGGAAATGGAATTTGCCCTCAGACGCTGTAGAAACAGGTAAAAATAAAATATTTTAAAATAAATTTAGACAGGTACACAGATGGGAAATGGTTAGAGGGATGGGGGGGGGGGGCAAACACACACAAATGGGCCATGCTCAAGAAGACATCTTAGTCTTGCTGATTGATAAAGTGGGCCGTGAGTTCAACATCCATCAAACCCTCCCAGATCATCCTCCTGAGGAATCTCACCCCGGAGTCTGTCTGTGAAGTGTTGATGTGACGTCATGTCAGCGGGCAGCTCAGTGCCACAGAACAGACAACTGGGTAAGGACGGCAGATTTCAATCCTAAATAGAAATGTGTGCCTGTTTCTTTGGACGTGTGTCACACTCTGATAGTGTGTGTGTGTGTGTGTGTGTGTGTGTGTGTGTGTGTGTGTGTGTGTGTGTGTGTGTGTGTGTGTGTGTGTGTGTGTGTGTGTGTGTGTGTGTGTGTGTGTGTGTGTGTGTGTGTGTATCATTTGCAAACTTGGAAACAAAGCCATCTACTCTAGGACAAGAAGGTATGAATTCAGGATTGAAGGACGTCCTTTTAGAACTGAGATGCGGAGAAATTACTTTAGTTAGTGTGTGGAAAATCTGTGGAATTTGTTGCGACAAGTGGCTGTGGAAGCCAAGGCATATTTAAGGCAGAGATATATCGGTTCTCATTTAGCCAGGGCAACAAAGGGTATGGGGTGAAAGCAGGGGAGTGGGGATGTCTGAAAGAATTGGGTCTGCCCATGACTGAATGTTGGAGCAGACTCAATGGGCCAAAAGGCCTATTTCTGCTCCTATATCTTACTGTCTATTCCATCAGCTGAATCTTGATATACAGCATAAAATGAAGGTGTCCTAGCACTGATCCCTGTGGAACACGAATCACTGGCAGCCAACCAGGAAAGGATCCCTTTACTCTCATCCGCCTTTTCCTACCAATCAGCCAATGTTCTAACCATGCCTGTAACTTTTCTGTATTACCATGGCCTCTTAACCTGGTTACCATCTTCATGTGTGGCAACTTGTCAAAGGCCTTCTGAGATTCCAAATATACAACATCCACTGCATCCCCTTTATCGATCCTGCTTGTAATCTCATCAAGGAATCCCAACAGGTTTGTCAGGCAGGATATTCCCTTAATGAAGCCATGCTGACTTGTCCTGTCTTGTCCAGTGTCACCAAGTATTCCATAACCTCATACTTAACAATTGACTCCAATTTCTTCCCAACCACAGAGGTGAGGCTAACTGGTCTATAATTTCCTTTCTGCTGCCTTCCTCCTTACTTAAAGAGTTAAGTGACATTTGCCATTTTCCAGTCCTCTGGCACCATGCCAGGGTCCAGTGATTTTTGAAAGATCATTTGAAATGCCTCCATAATTTCTACTGCAACCTCTTTCAGAACACTAGGGTGCAGTTCATCTGGTCCGGGTAACTTATGTACCTTTAGGTCTTTCAGCGTTTTGAGCACCTTCTCCCTTGTAACAGTAACTGCGCTCATTTCTCTTCCATCACACTCTTCAACACCTGGCACAGTGCTAGTGTCTTCCACGGTGAAGAATGATGCAATATACTCATTGAGTTCATCTGCCATCTCTTTATCCCGAGTTATTATATATCTGGCGTCATTTTCCAGCAGTCCTATACCCACTCTCATCTCTGTTTTACAAACGTATTTTTTAGCAATACTTGAAAAACAATTTGATATTGTTTGCTAACTTGTTTTACAAAGACAG
The DNA here is from genome assembly GCF_048418815.1 of Hemitrygon akajei. Taxonomy (NCBI): domain Eukaryota; kingdom Metazoa; phylum Chordata; class Chondrichthyes; order Myliobatiformes; family Dasyatidae; genus Hemitrygon; species Hemitrygon akajei. The sequence goes on from NW_027331920.1 coordinate 19,204, forward strand.
GTGTGTAAAAAGGTCCTGAAGGATCTTTGTAGACCAGAGTCACCGCAACCACAAACTGTACCAGTTGCTACCATCCGGGATACGGTACCGCAGCATAAAAGCCAGGAGCAACAGGCTCCGGGACAGCTTCTTCAACCAGGCCATCAGACTGAATAACTTGTGCTGAGACAACTGTATTTCTATGTTATATTGACCAGCATGTTATACATATTGTTTATAATAAATTACTATAAATTGCACCTTGCACATTGCGACAGAGATGTAACATAAAATTTTTTAATCCTCATGCGTATGAAGGATGTAAGTAAAGAAGTCAATGCAATTCAATTCAATTCAATTTCATGTTTCATTTTCCTATCAGAATCTCTTTGTTTTTACTTCCTATGTAATTGGCCCCAAAATGCAACAAGATATCTGGCTGTTTTCCCTCCCTCTCTAAAATGCGGCAGACGAGATTCGAGGCATCCCTGACCCTGGCACCCAGGAGGCAACATACCATTCGGGTGTCCCGTTCACATCAATAGATTCTCCTGTCTGTTCCCCTGACGATTCAGTCCCCGATCACGACCACTCCCCTCTTCTGCCTCTGACAACAGTGAGAGATGCTGATCCGGAAGGGGGAAGACCTGTGTCGGTCAGAGTCTGCACTCACAGGGCACATGAAGGACTTGTGTATTTTCCTGACAATCCCGGTCACCACACTGATAGCCGCTTTTATTCCCTACAATATCATCAGGTCAGTATTAAATTCCCAGCTACTGAGGTAGGATTCAAATTCATGTCCTTGTGTGTTAGTGCAGTGTGCCAGGGATCAGGACACAGTGGTTCATCAGCCAGTCCGTGTATTGATTGTATTGTGGCCCTGTGCTGGTGTGTTCAGGGGTCTGACATCTCGAGCTGACCATGTGACAGTGATGCCTCCCAGTCTGTGGGGTTGATGTGAAATAAACTTCAGTTCCCCTTCAACCCAGTATTACAGACAATCTTTGCCTCAAATTGGAACTAAATTAACACTCATGAATGGGGAGGAAAGCATCTTTGTAAGTTTTACCTTGATTAATAGCATCAAGCGTTTCTCTCAGCACTGTGTTCAACAAATAGGGGTGATCGAGTTTTTCAACTGGTAGGGTCTCATCTGTCACTGACAATTCCTGGACATCGTCACTGCTTCTGTAAATATTAAACTGCTGGTGATGAACTGGAATTTTGAACTATTTTACAAATCCATACAGGGTTTCAGTAAAGACCCTGTCCTACCTTCTGTTCCGACGAGCTTCCTCCTGAAATAAATAAAAACACAAATCTGATTAGACTTGGACTTACTGTCCACATCCTTAATTTCATCCAAATCATTACAAGGTGTTGAAAATTCCCAGTCCCACAGTCACAAACACACACCAGCAATACAGAACCACGGGGTAAATTACAGGGAAAGTTTCTGACAATAAGACCATTACTGAGAGGATGGAACTGACAGGAAAGACAGGACAGGCTGTGCATTATCATCTGGATAAGACGTCAGAATGATAAAATGGAACAATCTAAGATCAGTGATGGATTTGCTTGCGCGAAGGTGAAAAAAGTACCTCATTTATGGCGAACGCGAGAGGACACAGGTGCTTGGAAGTAGTACGGAGGAGATGTCGGGTAAGTGTTTGGAATGGGTGGAATGAGCCGCCGGCAACGAATGTGGAGGTGAATACGATAGGGACTTCCACAAGACTCCTACACAGGTACATGGAGCTTAGAAAAATAGAGAGCTATGGGTAACTCGAGGTAATTTCTAAAGTAAGTAGATGTTCGACACAGCATTGTGGGCCAAAGAGACTGTATTGTGCTGTAGGTTTTCTTTGTTTCTATGTTTCTATTTATGGGGAGATCTTCAGTCAAAGATAAAATGCCAGGAGGTTTTTAATAAATCCCACAAGAAATTTAGTGAAGAGGATGTGGAACTCAGTGCCACAGGAGTGGCTGAAATGGAACAGCAGAGATTGAATGTAATGGGGAGGCTGGATAAACACGTGAGGGACCGGGGAGTTCGGGGCACTGTTGCTGGGTGCGGTGAGGAGGTAGCAGGAGGCTTGTGGCCGAGGGGAAATTGATAGAAGATGGACCAAATGGCCTGCTCATGACGGAGAATGGGACACAATCCCATGTAAAACTAATTCGAAAAAGTAGAGACAGTGAAAGTTTCTGTAATCTGATGGAAACCGGATATGGAGGATAAGTCTGATGTGTGGGTCACATTCTTTGTTCTCACTAATTGACAGAGAGACCCTCACACCCACCGCACCAGACACACTCACAGCCTGTGACTGGAACTGGGTGTTAATGGGAGTTTTAGAGGATATTTAATGTGGTAATTAAGTACACAATCAGCAGCTCTGTGTTATGGTCAGAGTAAATCATTTCAGAGAAGATTACATTCTGTCCTGGGATGTACAGAAGTTGTGGAAGTCCAGTTTTGGGACAACAACAACCCTGAATAGTTGCATCAATTGTCTGGTGAGAAACAGTTTACTGCCATTTGTAAATGCTGTGTGTAGGAGCAACACGTCTGTTTTCTATCTGCATTGTATTCTGTGTTATGTGTTTATTACGATAACCAGTCACATGAGTGGGGACGTGGTAAAAGTGAAGGGAATAAGTTACGTATTTGTACTTTGTTCTGGGCTGTTTTGATCCTGGGACTGGCAGATGCCATATCTTTTGTTGACCGATTCATTGCAGTTTAATTTACGATTACTTTTGCCGAAATTTCATCGCTTAAATATTGTATGTTGCTGATAAAGGATCGAATATCTACCTCCGATATTTAGAATGTCATTAGCGGAGAGATTGGAGGTTCGTCATGCAAGGAGAACACTCTGTGTGACGACACCAGCAGCGGCAATTGATTTGGTAGAATTGGCCGCTGTGCTGTGTTCATTTCAAATATACCACTGTTCATTTAGTTCAATTTGACAGAAATAAATTGAAATGTAATCCCTCACCTTGAGAAACATCACACTGTCTTTTTGATCCATCTGTTCCTTTAACTTAGTGATTTCCTCCTGAATAATCCTTATATTCTCTTGAATCTTAAGAAGATTTTTCTCCATTGGATTGAGAATCCTCTTCTCTTCTTCCCTGAGATCCGTGAGTAAGCTCTGCTCTTTCTCAGTGATAATCTGGCGCAGTTCAGCAAACTGGGATGTGATGTGGGTCTGAACACTGTGTGACTGTTTCTGTCGAATGAAAGGTGAAGATTAGTTTACTGCATTGCTGTGTTGTATTTCCTTATGACATGAAGGTGACCATTCGGTCCATTGGGGTCCATACTACTTCTGAGACATTCCCGTCAACCCCTTTCCCTCATATTTTCCTGAAACATATTCTCCCTCAGTGACCCATTAACTCCCAGCTGATTCACATCACTCTCCTCCACCTTCTCAGGGTTAATTGTAATTAACCATTCATCCAGCATGTCCTGAGGATGTGTCTGGCCACAGGGAGAGCATGCAAACTCCACACAGACAGCAGCAGAGGTCAGGATCGAACCCAGGTCACTGGAGCTGCGATACTCGGCTATTCTGTATTAAATGGAGCAAAACGACGGTAATATCAGAAATTCCGCTCAGGAAGCCTCACCCGAACTCTGGAAATCTTCTCTTTCTGTTGCTGCACCTTTTCCTGGAAGTCTGATTTCTTTTTTGTGAGAGAGTCTAAGGAAGATTTTAGCTGATCCTGGAAGTCAGAGAGTGAAGGAAATAGAAACAAAGATGCATCAAAAGAAACAGGTGATCAAACCCGATTATCACACAAAATGCCGGAGGAACTCAGTGAGTCAGGCAGCATCTACTCAGGCGAAATAAACAGTCGGTGTTTCGGGATGAGACACGTCATTAGGACCGGGAAGGAATGGGACAGAAGCCAGAATAAAAAGGTTGGGAATGAGAACCAGCTGACAGGTGACGGGTGAGACAACATGAGGGGGAACGTGGGGGAGGGTGATGAAGTGAGAGGCTGAGAGGGGACAGGTGGAAGAGCTGGAGAAGAAGGAATGTAATACGAGAGAACAATCGACCATGGAAGTAACTGAAGGAACTGGGCAGTTTGCGGCCCTGAATGGTGACGAGGGAGGAGGTTAGGAGTCAGGTGTAGCACTTGTCCCGCTTGCAGGTGTCGGTGCCAAGAGGGAGATCAGTGGGGAGGAGCGAGTGGATCAGGGCGATACAGTACGGGGAGCGCGATCCGTATGGAGAGCAGAGAGTTCGGGGTGCGGAGTTGGGCTGTGGGACGGAGAGATGCTAGAATCCCGTTAGAGATGGCGGAAGTTGCAGAAAATGATGTGTTAGTTATGGAGGCTCGTGTGATGATATGTAGGAGAAAGGAAATGTGTTAAGTATTAAATTAATATTAGTTTTACCGTGTAGATTTTAACAGCTTCTTTAATCGGCATGAAGCGGTGCTCTCGGTGTTCCTGCGCGTCTCTACAGACCAGACAGATCAGTGTCTTGTCCGTTTCACAAAACAGCTTCAGTTCTTCCTCATGTTCCTCGCAGTGACGTTTACTTCCCTTCTCTTTCGGATTCAGGTTTAGATTTCGAGTTTTTTCAGCCAGATTTGCTAAGGCCCGATTCACCCTGAGGGTGCGGTCAGCAAACACCGCTCTACATTCCGGGCAGGAGTTTCTCTCCTCCCTTTCCCAACACCGTGTGATACAAGAGCGACAGAAGTTGTGTCCACACTCCAGAATAACCGGATCGGTGAAGAAATCCAGGCAGACGGGACAAATTGTCTCCTCGGTCCAACTCTCAACCGGTCCTTTCGAAGCCATGTTAACTCCCGGCAGTTCCTGATTCAGAATGTTTTCAGTTTCGGGGAGCTGCTGATCCTCTGCAGTACCGCGATTGTCCACTACGCGCGCTGCAGACTCAGGGAGTGAACATTCTGCTGCTGGATGTGTTCAGTGGAAATTTTGGTCAGTGTGGGATCAAAAACACATTAAACAGGCAACAGATAAGAAAACGCGGCCATGGTCTGTCTAAGCCCGGCTACGAGAGGAGGAGGGTTGGCCGTATGGCTACCAACCCCATTTCTTAAAAACCTTGAGCGACAAAAACGTCAGCTGAATCTCCAAAGACCTCATCCCTGCGGTCGGAAGGATCTTCCCCTGGAAGACGATTGAAGTCCTGCGCTGAAAGGAGAAGTCATGTGCCCCCCTGGGGTGGTGAGGTGAGTGACCGTTTCGTCTCCACTGCAGTAATCTCGGGGCAGCGCGCTGTGGGAGTGATCTCCGGGCATGCAGCAAGGATCAGACTGGGAGGGGCCCTCTCGTCTCCACTGCAGTAATCTCGGGGCAGCGCGCTGTGGGAGTGATCTCCGGGCATGCAGCAAGGATCAGACTGGGAGGGGCCCTCTCGTCTCCACTGCAGTAATCTCGGGGCAGTGCGCTGTGGGAGTGATTTCCGGGCATGCAGCAAGGATCAGACTGGGAGGGCCCCTCTCGTCTCCACTGCAGTAATCTCGGGGCAGCGCGCTGTGGGAGTGATCTCCGGGCATGCAGCAAGGATCAGACTGGGAGGGGCCCTCTCGCCGCCAGACAGGTGAGGTCTTGGTGCCTGTTGGTGAGATCTGGTGATGAGGCATTCTGCCAGCTGGTCTGGACTGTCTGCTCAGGGAACCACTCCACTGTGTCCATCCAGTCCTTCTCCTGCAGTAACTGCAGGACATTCCGTGCTGACCACTTCCTGGTGTTCTTGTGGTCAAAGCTGCTGGTCTGAAAGAACTGTCACCAATTTCATTAACACAAGGTTCACATGGAGAAGCTTCCTTACTGAGACAGACACAGTCTCACAGGGTATTTACAGGGTAGGGGCAGGAATGATGTTACTCCTGGCTGGGCAGTGGAACCAGGGATCACAGACTCAAAATCCGAGATCACCTCAGCAGGACTGAGATGAGGAGAAATTTCCCCCAACACAGTGCAGTGAATATTTGGAGTTTTCTCCACAAGTTTCCTATATTAAACTGTCATATTTAGGGGCTCAGCGATGTTGGGAATTTTGCAGGAAAGTGGCGCTGAGGTCAAAGATCAGACATGTTCTGAGTGAGGGACAGAACAGCGCAACGGGCCGAACAGCAACGCCTGCTCCTGTTTCCTATTTTCTAAATCACGAGTTGACCTTTGCGCCCTGTTCTCCCTTGGCCTTCAGCCTGTCGGATTGCACAGGGGAGCGGTGAGAGCTCCGGAGATCCATCGGCAGCCGCTGCGGTTATTTCATGCTCTTGTTATTTATCACTTTTTCCCCGTATTTGCATTTGCACAGTTTGTATGTGGTTGTATGTGGTGACTTATCAGTACTCCGATAATAAGATTTACTTTGAAATTCGAGTTTCGGGAAACTTGCTTTAATTCTGAGAACAAACTGCGACTGACATCTGAAGCTCCCAACAGCAGCCCGTCCTCACACACTCACAGCCAATCAGCGATCACCGCTGGGAGAAGGATGCTCTCATTGGCTGAGGGGTGTCAGTGGGCGGGACGCTGAGCGCCCGGCCGAGCCGCAGTTTGCAACCGGGACCCAGTGAGGTCGGAGACCGGGAGCTGCGTCTCGGGTTTCGGCTGCACCACCGGCGGGTCGTGAATCCTTTCGAAGGCAGAGCTGAAGAGACCGGCGGAGATTCCGTGAGATGTTTCAGCTACACGGAGGGCGCTCGGCCTTTCCCCGCCGAGGATCGGGGCCTGTTGTCTGGAGTTGTCTCCCAGACCCGTCCCTTCCTGCTGGGAGACGGGAGCTGCCCCGCAGCGGCTGCCGATGGATCTCCGGAGCTCTCACCGCTCCCCTGTGCAATCCGAACGGCTGAAAACCAAGGGAGAACAAGGCGCAAAGGTAAACTCGTGCTTTAGAAAATAAGTAACAGGAGCATGCCTGGCCACTCGGCCCGTTGCGCCTATTCCACCCTTTCCTCAGAATAGTCCTTTTTAAATCTTTTTATTGATTTTAAACAAACACAAATGAAACATGAATACAAAGAGCTTGAAAGTACATAATTAATAGGTTAAGGTATAAATACAAATAGATGATAACCTCCCAAACTCATAGTGGTAACAAAAAATGGAGAAAGTAAGAAACCCTCCCCCCCCAAAAAAAAGAAAAATATTCTAACCGACATGGGCCATTGCATTATATCAATTATAGCGTCAATAACTCTGCACCTCCATCCAAATAATTAAGGATAATAAAAGTAAGGTTTAGGAAAAGTCAGTTTAGCTCATATGAAAATGTTGAATAAATGGTCTCCCAGTTTCTTCATATTTAACTGAAGGGTCAAAGACAACCCTTGTAATTTTTTCTAAACTCGAACAAGAAATAGTTTGAGAAAACCACTGAAATATAGTTGGAGGATTAATTTCTTTCCAGTTCAATAGGATAGATCTTCTAGCCATTAATGTAACAAATGCAATCATCCGCCGGGCTGGGGGGGGGGGGGGGGATAAAAGACTATTATCCACCATTGGTAAACTGAAAATTGCAGTAATAGGATGCGGTTGCAATTTGATATTCAGAACTGTTGAAATAATACCAAAAATATCTTTCCAATAATTTTGCAAACAGGGGCAAGACCAGAACATGTGAGTCAATGAAGCGACTTCAGAATGACATCTGTCACTGGTTGGATTAACATAAGAATAAAATCTAGCGAGTTTATCCTTGGACATGTGAGCCCTATGAACAACCTTAAATTGTATTAGGGCATGTTTAGCACAAATAGAAGAAGAATTGACTAATTGTAAAATTTTCTCCCACTGCTCTGTGGGTATAAGACAGTGAAGTTCTTTTTCCCATTCCTTCTTAATTATTTCTGATACTCCTGGCTGTATTTTCATGATCATATGATAAATGATGGCTACTTAACCCTTCTGGCAAGGATTCAGAGCGAGAATTTTTTCTGTAATGTCCATTGGACATAATTTAAGAAAATATAACATTCAAGAAATTTCTAACTTGCAAGTATCTAAAAAAATGAGTTTTAGGCTGTATAGCTGTTCAAAGGACATAAAACTGTTATCTAAAAATAGATGACGAAAACATGTTATACCTTTTGTTTTCCATAACACAAAGGCTTGGTCCATAAAAGAGGGCTGGAAAAAGAAGTTAGATATAATAGGGCTTGATTATTCAAGCCAAAGAATTTACGAAATTGAAACCATATTCTTAATGTATGTTGAACTATAGGATTAGTTATTTGTTTATTCGGTTTAGATAAAGCAAAAGGAAGCGAAGATCCTAAAATAGAAAACAATGAGAAGTCTTGTACAGATTTACACTCCAAATTTACCCATTGTGGGCAAGGTACTATGACCGATTCTTGTGTCCAAAATATTAAATACTGAATATTAACTGCCCAATAGTAAAATCTCAGGTTTGGCAAAGCAAAACCACCTTCCTTCTTAGGCTTCTGTAAATATTGTTTACTTAATCTAGGATTTTTATCCTGCCACACATACGAGGATATTTTGGAGTCAATAATATCAAAAAAAGATTTAGGAATAAAAATTGGTAATGCTTGGTATAAATATAAAAATTTGGGTAATACTATCATCTTGATAGTATTAATTCGACCAACCAATGACAGAGATAATGGGGACCACCTGGTAACAAGTTTCTTGATTTGTTCAATTAAAGGTAAAAAATTAACTTTAAATAAACCCTTATGTTTCTTGGTAATTTTAATACCCAAATAAGTAAAATGATCTGTCACAACTTTAAATGGTAAGTGTTTATAAATTGGAACTTGCATATTTAATGGAAATAATTCACTCTTATTAAAATTCAGTTTGTAGCCAGAAAAGCTACTAAACTGAGCAAGCAAGGATGAAATAGCAGGAATAGATCTCTCAGGGTCAGACATGTATAGTAACAAATCATCAGCATATAATGATAACATATAAGTCCCTTACCCACGAGTAACACCAAAAATATTAGGTGATTCACGAATGGCAATGGCTAAAGGTTCCAAAGCAATGTCAAATAATAGAGGACTTAAAGGGCAGCCTTGCCTCGTACCACGGGACAACTGAAAAAAAGGAGATCTTTGATTATTGGTAAGAACCGAAGCCAAAGGTTCATAATACATTAATTTACTACATGATATAAATTTCAAGCTAAAATTAAAATTCTGCAACGTATTAAATAAATATAGCCATTCAACTCTATCGAACGCTTTTTCAGCATCTAAGGAAATGACATTCTGGTATTTTAGATGAAGAAGTATAAATTATATTAATAAATTTTCTAATGTTAAAAGATGAATAACAGTTTTTAATAAATCTGGTCTGATCTTCTGAGATAATTTGAGGTAATGCATTTTCTAATCTAGTGGCCAAAATTTTGGTAAAAATCTTAGAATCTGTATTCAGCAAGGATATTGGCCGATAGGATGCACATTCAGTGGGGTCTTTATCTTTTTTACGAATTGGAGAAATGGAGGCATCATAAAAAGATTGTGGTTATTTACCTACAGTTAACGCATCTTTAAAAATTTTACAAAGCCAAGGAGCTAGTATAGAAGAAAAGGATTTTAAAAATTCAGCAGTATAACCGTCTGGACCAGGGGCTTTACCTGAATTCATTGAAAAAGGGAGTGGGTTCCCCTTTCCAGACAATGACCGGGGACTTGTGCCACTCCTCAGGGTTATATATGGAAGTCTCGGGCAGGGACAGGGAGTGAGTTCCCCTTTCCAGACCCTGCCCGGGGTCTTGTGCCTCTCTGCAGGGTTATATATGGAACTTCTCGGACAGGGACAGGGAGTGGGTTCCCCTTTCCAGACCCTGCCCGGGGACGTGCCACTCCTCAGGGTTAGATATGGAACCTCTCGGACAGGGACAGGGAGTGGGTTCCCCTTTCCAGACCCTGTCCGGGGACGTGCCACTCCTCAGGGTTATATATGGAACCTCTCTCGCAGGGACAGGGAGTGGGTTTCCCTTTCCAGACCCTGCCTGGGGACTTGTGCCACTCCTCAGGGTTATATATGGAACCTCTCGGGCAGGGACAGGGAGTGGGTTCCCCTTTCCAGACCCTGCCCGGGGACTTGTGCCGCTCCTCAGTGTTATATATGGAACCTCTCGGTTACTGACAGGGGAGTGGGTTCCCCTTTCCAGACCCTGCCCGGGGACTTGTGCCACTCCTCAGGGTTATATATGGAACCTCTCGGACAGGGACAAGGAGTGGGTTCCCCTTTCCAGACCCTGACCGGGGACTTGCCTGCACTCCTCAGGGTTATATATGGAACCTCTTGGACAGGGACAGGGAGTGTGTTCCCCTTTCCAGACCCCGCCCGGGGACTTGTGCCACTCCTCAGGGTTATATATGGAACCTCTCGGACAGGGACAGGGAGTGGGTTCCCCTTTCCAGACCCTGCCCGGGGACTTGTGCCACTCCTCAGGGTTATATATGGAACCTCTCGGACAGGGACAGGGAGTGAGTTCCCCTTTCCCAGGCAGATGCCCGAAGGTGACCGGGAGCCACCAGAGGGGCTGATGTAATACAAGCCATGGCACGGTGGGTCGCTGAGGTAAGGGAACCCATTTGAATGACAGCCCGACTGCATGCGGATTTTGGTGAATTTACCCGATAACTACAGAAAAAAGGAGAATCCTTTGCGTACTTTATAGCTCGTTTTAAGGATACGTGAGAGTCCAATGCCGGCAAACCCCTGGACAGATCAGTGTGTCCGGCTGGCAGTGCAGACTTTTCTAAACTGTCTCAGATCCAAGCCTGCTCAATCCTTTAAGTTAACAAATCTCAATTCGTTGTGTCAGACCTGGCCCCAGGTGACATAAATTCTGATGAATAGGGAGCGCAATTGACTCTTTAAAGAGACTGGGGAAAAGCGAGAGTGTGCACAGAGAACCGGTAGTGAGGAGATGGAGTTCGGGACCCGACGAAGAACCCAGAACAGGTGGCAGGATCGTGCGGACGGTGCAGATGAAGAGGACACTTGGCGAAGGACAGAAACGGGGATTGTAGAAAGAGGGGACATTGGGCCAGAGATTGTCGCACTGCAATCACAGACAAGAATAATAAGGGGCAGGGAGAGAGCCTGGACCATAGTAATACTCGACAGATTACCACATTTATTCTCCACAATCCCTTTGATCCTGGATAGGGCAGGCCAGAGGGGACGGATCACAGCGATAGTCGACAGAGTACCACATTTACTCTCCACAATCCCTTTGGTCCCGGATAGGGCAGGCCAGAGGGGACGGATCACAGTGATACACGACAGAGTAACACATTTACTCTCCACAATCCCTTTGGTCCCGGATAGGGCAGGCCAGAGGGGACGGATCACAGTGATACTCGACAGAGTACCACATTTACTCTCCACAATCCCTTTGGTCCCAGATAGGGCAGGCCAGAGGGGACGGATCACAGTGATACTCGACAGAGTACCACATTTACTCTCCACAATCCCTTTGGTCCCGGATAGGGCAGGCCAGAGGGGACGGTGATACAGGCGGCTGTGATCAGGCTCACCACACAGGCAGGCTCTTTTCTCACTGCTGTAATCAGGTAGAAGGTACAAGAGCCTCAGGACTCACCCCACCAGTGTCAGGAACAGTTACTACCCCTCAGCCATCAGGCTGTGGAGCAATACAGGATAACTGCCCTCACTTGTTCATAGACATGCTCCCACAACAAATCATCGTACTGGGACTGTCTCAAAATGAGTGAAATTAGAGATGGTTTGACTGAGACAGATCACATTCCTGTCTCAGAATTATAGAAATACAATCACACAGGATATTTACAGTGGAAGGGCTGGAATGATGTTTCCCATAAGGTGTGGAACCAGCGCTCACAGACTCAAAATCGGAGGACAACTCAGCAGGACTGAGATGAGGAGACATTTCCTCACCCAGAGTGCAGTGAATCATTGCAATTATCTCCACAAGGTTTCTAAATTGAATAGACATATCCTGGGGCTCAGCGGTGATGGAAAGTTGCAGGAAAGTGGTGCTGAGGTCAAAAGTCAAGCATGTTCTGATTGAAGGGCAGAAGAGGCGGAAGGGGCCGAATGGCCACACCTTCTCTATTTCTTATTTTCTGAAACCCGAGTTTACCTTTGCGCCTCACTGTTTCTTGGCCTGTCAGATTGAACAAGGAGCGCTGAGCGCACCAGACATCTATCGGCAGCCGCTGCTGTTATTTCATGTTCTCGTTGTTTATTTGCATTGGCGAAGTTTGATGTCTTCTGCACTCTGGTTGATCTTTCAGTGATCCAGATATAGTTACTGTTCTGTAGCTTTGCTCTGTATGTTTGTAGGAGTTGTATGTGGCGACTTATATGTACTCTGTTAGTTTTTGGAATAGTCACTTGGGGAATCTGAGGTGGAGGAGTATTTGGGGCTTATTTAAAATTATACATAGATATTATCCAAACAATGTTTATTTGACAAGGGTTAATTCAGATATTGAAACGAACTGTTCTTTTTGTGGTTTATATCCAGAGTATTTATTTCATCTGTTTTGGGATTGTTAATATGTTAAAACATTTTGGGTTGATGTTTGTCAATTTATAGATCAATATATTAACATGGATTTAACTTTTTGTTTTGAAATTGTCTTATTTGGTTTTACTAATAATACCAAATCTCATAGGGATCATTTCCTTACCATACATATTTTGTTGATTTACAGCAAATTTTATATCCACAAATGCAATCACAGCAATAAGAAACCTTCATTTATATTTTTACATCAGACTTCAAACTATACGTTTATACTCTGAAAGCTTCCCATAACCAGAAGGCTTTAAAGACTGTACAAATCTGTCAAAGTTTTGCGTTATCTCTGTAAATGTTCCTGTTTTGTGACTCCTCTTAGATACAGTTCCTTCTGTCCAACAGTATTTAGAGCGGATTTCCTTGTTTATTTGTATATTTAAAGTTAATAGTTATATATTTGTTGCTGCTTTCCTGTGATTCCCTGTCTTTGTTAGCATATGTTTAGTGTTTCTGTTTTTGATTGTGTTTAATAAAAACTTTAAAAAAATTAAAAATAATAATAAAATTTACTTTGAACTTTGAGCCTCGGGGAACTTGCTTTGATTCTGAGAACAAACTGTGACTGACATCTCCGGCTTCCGGCAGCAGCCCGCCCTCGGACACACTCAAAGCCAATCAGAGAAGACCGCTGGGAGACTCTTGCCTCTATTGGCTGAGGAGTGTCAGTGGGCGGGACGCTGGGCGGACCGAAGTTTGGAATCGGGAACGAGTGGACACGGTGAGAGACCCGAGATTGGGAGCAGCTCCCCGGTTAAAGGCTGCAACAGCGGCCGGAGTTTTGAACCCTTCCGATGGCGGAGGTGAAGATTCGGGCGGAGATTCCGTGAGATGTTTCAGCCACACAGAGGGAGCCCGGTCTTTCCTCGCCGAGGATAGGGGCCTGTTGTCTGGAGTTGTCTCCCAGACCCGTCCCTTCCTGCTGGGATACGGGAGCTGGCCCGCAGCGGCTGCCGATGGATCTCCGGAGCTCTCACCGCTCCCCTGTGCAATCCGAACGGCTGAAAACCAAGGGAGAACAAGGCGCAAAGGTAAACTCGTGCTTTAGAAAATAAGTAACAGGAGCAGGCCTGGCCACTCGGCCCGTTGCGCCTATTCCACCCTTTCCTCAGAGTAGTCCTTTCTTTTTAAATCTTTTTATTGATTTTAAACAAACATAAATGAAACATGAATACAAAGAGCTTGAGAGTACATAATTAATAGGTTAAGGTATAAATACAAATAGATGATAACCTCCCAAACTCATAGTGGTTACAAGAAATAGAGAAAATAAGAAACCCTCCCCCCCAAAAAAATGAAAAAAATCCTAACCGACATGGGCCATTGCATTATATCAATTATACACAGTAGCGTCAATAACTCAGCACCTCCATCCAAATAATTAAGGTCAATAAAAGTAAAGTTTAGGAAAAGTCAGTTTAGCTTATATGAAAATGTTGAATAAATGGTCTCCAAGTTTCTTCATATTTAACTGAAGGGTCAAAGACAACCCTTGTAATTTTTTCTAAACTCGAACAAGAAATAGTTTGAGAAAACCACTGAAATATAGTTGGAGGATTAATTTCTTTCCAGTTCAATAGGATAGATCTTCTAGCCATTAATGTAACAAATGCAATCATCCGCCGGGCTGGGGGGGGGGGGGGGGGGGATAAAAGACTATTATCCACCATTGGTAAACTGAAAATTGCAGTAATAGGATGCGGTTGCAATTTGATATTCAGAACTGTTGAAATAATACCAAAAATATCTTTCCAATAATTTTGCAAACAGGGGCAAGACCAGAACATGTGAGTCAATGAAGCAACTTCAGAATGACATCTGTCACAGGTTGGATTAACATAAGAATAAAATCTAGCGAGTTTATCCTTGGACATGTGAGCCCTATGAACAACCTTAAATTGTATTAGGGCATGTTTAGCACAAATAGAAGAAGAATTGACTAATTGTAAAATTTTCTCCCACTGCTCTGTGGGTATAAGACAGTGAAGTTCTTTTTCCCATTCCTTCTTAATTATTTCTGATACTCCTGGCTGTATTTTCATGATCATATGATAAATGATGGCTACTTAACCCTTCTGGCAAGGATTCAGAGCGAGAATTTTTTCTGTAATGTCCATTGGACATAATTTAAGAAAATATAACATTCAAGAAATTTCTAACTTGCAAGTATCTAAAAAAATGAGTTTTAGGCTGTATAGCTGTTCAAAGGACATAAAACTGTTATCTAAAAATAGATGACGAAAACATGTTATACCTTTTGTTTTCCATAACACAAAGGCTTGGTCCATAAAAGAGGGCTGGAAAAAGAAGTTAGATATAATAGGGCTTGATTATTCAAGCCAAAGAATTTACGAAATTGAAACCATATTCTTAATGTATGTTGAACTATAGGATTAGTTATTTGTTTATTCGGTTTAGATAAAGCAAAAGGAAGCGAAGATCCTAAAATAGAAAACAATGAGAAGTCTTGTACAGATTTACACTCCAAATTTACCCATTGTGGGCAAGGTACTATGACCGATTCTTGTGTCCAAAATATTAAATACTGAATATTAACTGCCCAATAGTAAAATCTCAGGTTTGGCAAAGCAAAACCACCTTCCTTCTTAGGCTTCTGTAAATATTGTTTACTTAATCTAGGATTTTTATCCTGCCACACATACGAGGATATTTTGGAGTCAATAATATCAAAAAAAGATTTAGGAATAAAAATTGGTAATGCTTGGTATAAATATAAAAATTTGGGTAATACTATCATCTTGATAGTATTAATTCGACCAACCAATGACAGAGATAATGGGGACCACCTGGTAACAAGTTTCTTGATTTGTTCAATTAAAGGTAAAAAATTAACTTTAAATAAACCCTTATGTTTCTTGGTAATTTTAATACCCAAATAAGTAAAATGATCTGTCACAACTTTAAATGGTAAGTGTTTATAAATTGGAACTTGCATATTTAATGGAAATAATTCACTCTTATTAAAATTCAGTTTGTAGCCAGAAAAGCTACTAAACTGAGCAAGCAAGGATGAAATAGCAGGAATAGATCTCTCAGGGTCAGACATGTATAGTAACAAATCATCAGCATATAATGATAACATATAAGTCCCTTACCCACGAGTAACACCAAAAATATTAGGTGATTCACGAATGGCAATGGCTAAAGGTTCCAAAGCAATGTCAAATAATAGAGGACTTAAAGGGCAGCCTTGCCTCGTACCACGGGACAACTGAAAAAAAGGAGATCTTTGATTATTGGTAAGAACCGAAGCCAAAGGTTCATAATACATTAATTTACTACATGATATAAATTTCAAGCTAAAATTAAAATTCTGCAACGTATTAAATAAATATAGCCATTCAACTCTATCGAACGCTTTTTCAGCATCTAAGGAAATGACATTCTGGTATTTTAGATGAAGAAGTATAAATTATATTAATAAATTTTCTAATGTTAAAAGATGAATAACAGTTTTTAATAAATCTGGTCTGATCTTCTGAGATAATTTGAGGTAATGCATTTTCTAATCTAGTGGCCAAAATTTTGGTAAAAATCTTAGAATCTGTATTCAGCAAGGATATTGGCCGATAGGATGCACATTCAGTGGGGTCTTTATCTTTTTTACGAATTGGAGAAATGGAGGCATCATAAAAAGATTGTGGTTATTTACCTACAGTTAACGCATCTTTAAAAATTTTACAAAGCCAAGGAGCTAGTATAGAAGAAAAGGATTTTAAAAATTCAGCAGTATAACCGTCTGGACCAGGGGCTTTACCTGAATTCATTGAAAAAGGGAGTGGGTTCCCCTTTCCAGACAATGACCGGGGACTTGTGCCACTCCTCAGGGTTATATATGGAACCTCTCGGGCAGGGACAGGGAGTGAGTTCCCCTTTCCAGACCCTGCCCGGGGTCTTGTGCCTCTCTGCAGGGTTATATATGGAACTTCTCGGACAGGGACAGGGAGTGGGTTCCCCTTTCCAGACCCTGCCCGGGGACGTGCCACTCCTCAGGGTTAGATATGGAACCTCTCGGACAGGGACAGGGAGTGGGTTCCCCTTTCCAGACCCTGTCCGGGGACGTGCCACTCCTCAGGGTTATATATGGAACCTCTCTCGCAGGGACAGGGAGTGGGTTTCCCTTTCCAGACCCTGCCTGGGGACTTGTGCCACTCCTCAGGGTTATATATGGAACCTCTCGGGCAGGGACAGGGAGTGGGTTCCCCTTTCCAGACCCTGCCCGGGGACTTGTGCCGCTCCTCAGTGTTATATATGGAACCTCTCGGTTACTGACAGGGGAGTGGGTTCCCCTTTCCAGACCCTGCCCGGGGACTTGTGCCACTCCTCAGGGTTATATATGGAACCTCTCGGACAGGGACAAGGAGTGGGTTCCCCTTTCCAGACCCTGACCGGGGACTTGCCTGCACTCCTCAGGGTTATATATGGAACCTCTTGGACAGGGACAGGGAGTGTGTTCCCCTTTCCAGACCCCGCCCGGGGACTTGTGCCACTCCTCAGGGTTATATATGGAACCTCTCGGACAGGGACAGGGAGTGGGTTCCCCTTTCCAGACCCTGCCCGGGGACTTGTGCCACTCCTCAGGGTTATATATGGAACCTCTCGGACAGGGACAGGGAGTGAGTTCCCCTTTCCCAGGCAGATGCCCGAAGGTGACCGGGAGCCACCAGAGGGGCTGATGTAATACAAGCCATGGCACGGTGGGTCGCTGAGGTAAGGGAACCCATTTGAATGACAGCCCGACTGCATGCGGATTTTGGTGAATTTACCCGATAACTACAGAAAAAAGGAGAATCCCTTGCGTACTTTATAGCTCGTTTTAAGGATACGTGAGAGTCCAATGCCGGCAAACCCCTGGACAGATCAGTGTGTCCGGCTGGCAGTGCAGACTTTTCTAAACTGTCTCAGATCCAAGCCTGCTCAATCCTTTAAGTTAACAAATCTCAATTCGTTGTGTCAGACCTGGCCCCAGGTGACATAAATTCTGATGAATAGGGAGCGCAATTGACTCTTTAAAGAGACTGGGGAAAAGCGAGAGTGTGCACAGAGAACCGGTAGTGAGGAGATGGAGTTCGGGACCCGACGAAGAACCCAGAACAGGTGGCAGGATCGTGCGGACGGTGCAGATGAAGAGGACACTTGGCGAAGGACAGAAACGGGGATTGTAGAAAGAGGGGACATTGGGCCAGAGATTGTCGCACTGCAATCACAGACAAGAATAATAAGGGGCAGGGAGAGAGCCTGGACCACAGTAATACTCGACAGATTACCACATTTATTCTCCACAATCCCTTTGATCCTGGATAGGGCAGGCCAGAGGGGACGGATCACAGCGATAGTCGACAGAGTACCACATTTACTCTCCACAATCCCTTTGGTCCCGGATAGGGCAGGCCAGAGGGGACGGATCACAGTGATACACGACAGAGTAACACATTTACTCTCCACAATCCCTTTGGTCCCGGATAGGGCAGGCCAGAGGGGACGGATCACAGTAATACCCGACAGAGTACCACATTTACTCTCCACAATCCCATTTGGTCCAGGATAGGACAGGCCAGAGGGGACGGATCACAGTGATACTCGACAGAGTACCTCATTTACTCTCCACAATCCCTTTGGTCCCGGATAGGACAGGCCAGTGGGGACGGATCACAGCGATAGTCGACAGAGTACCACATTTACTCTCCACAATCCCTTTAGTCACCGATAGGGCAGACCGGATGGAACGGATCACTGTGATATTCGACAGAGTACCACATTTACTCTCCACAATCCCTTTGGTCCCGGATAGGGCAGGCCAGAGGGGACGGATCACAGTCATACTCGACAGAGTACCACATTTACTCTCCACAATCCCTTTGGTCCCGGATAGGGCAGTCCAGAGGAGACGGATCACAGTGATACTCGACAGAGTACCACATTTACTCTCCACAATCCCTTTGGTCCCAGATAGGGCAGGCCAGAGGGGACGGATCACAGTGATACTCGACAGAGTACCACATTTACTCTCCACAATCCCTTTGGTCCCGGATAGGGCAGGCCAGAGGGGACGGTGATACAGGCGGCTGTGATCAGGCTCACCACACAGGCAGGCTCTTTTCTCACTGCTGTAATCAGGTAGAAGGTACAAGAGCCTCAGGACTCACCCCACCAGTGTCAGGAACAGTTACTACCCCTCAGCCATCAGGCTGTGGAGCAATACAGGATAACTGCCCTCACTTGTTCATAGACATGCTCCCACAACAAATCATCGTACTGGGACTGTCTCAAAATGAGTGAAATTAGAGATGGTTTGACTGAGACAGATCACATTCCTGTCTCAGAATTATAGAAATACAATCACACAGGATATTTACAGTGGAAGGGCTGGAATGATGTTTCCCATAAGGTGTGGAACCAGCGCTCACAGACTCAAAATCGGAGGACAACTCAGCAGGACTGAGATGAGGAGACATTTCCTCACCCAGAGTGCAGTGAATCATTGCAATTATCTCCACAAGGTTTCTAAATTGAATAGACATATCCTGGGGCTCAGCGGTGATGGAAAGTTGCAGGAAAGTGGTGCTGAGGTCAAAAGTCAAGCATGTTCTGATTGAAGGGCAGAAGAGGCGGAAGGGGCCGAATGGCCACACCTTCTCTATTTCTTATTTTCTGAAACCCGAGTTTACCTTTGCGCCTCACTGTTTCTTGGCCTGTCAGATTGAACAAGGAGCGCTGAGCGCACCAGACATCTATCGGCAGCCGCTGCTGTTATTTCATGTTCTCGTTGTTTATTTGCATTGGCGAAGTTTGATGTCTTCTGCACTCTGGTTGATCTTTCAGTGATCCAGATATAGTTACTGTTCTGTAGCTTTGCTCTGTATGTTTGTAGGAGTTGTATGTGGCGACTTATATGTACTCTGTTAGTTTTTGGAATAGTCACTTGGGGAATCTGAGGTGGAGGAGTATTTGGGGCTTATTTAAAATTATACATAGATATTATCCAAACAATGTTTATTTGACAAGGGTTAATTCAGATATTGAAACGAACTGTTCTTTTTGTGGTTTATATCCAGAGTATTTATTTCATCTGTTTTGGGATTGTTAATATGTTAAAACATTTTGGGTTGATGTTTGTCAATTTATAGATCAATATATTAACATGGATTTAACTTTTTGTTTTGAAATTGTCTTATTTGGTTTTACTAATAATACCAAATCTCATAGGGATCATTTCCTTACCATACATATTTTGTTGATTTACAGCAAATTTTATATCCACAAATGCAATCACAGCAATAAGAAACCTTCATTTATATTTTTACATCAGACTTCAAACTATACGTTTATACTCTGAAAGCTTCCCATAACCAGAAGGCTTTAAAGACTGTACAAATCTGTCAAAGTTTTGCGTTATCTCTGTAAATGTTCCTGTTTTGTGACTCCTCTTAGATACAGTTCCTTCTGTCCAACAGTATTTAGAGCGGATTTCCTTGTTTATTTGTATATTTAAAGTTAATAGTTATATATTTGTTGCTGCTTTCCTGTGATTCCCTGTCTTTGTTAGCATATGTTTAGTGTTTCTGTTTTTGATTGTGTTTAATAAAAACTTTAAAAAAATTAAAAATAATAATAAAATTTACTTTGAACTTTGAGCCTCGGGGAACTTGCTTTGATTCTGAGAACAAACTGTGACTGACATCTCCGGCTTCCGGCAGCAGCCCGCCCTCGGACACACTCAAAGCCAATCAGAGAAGACCGCTGGGAGACTCTTGCCTCTATTGGCTGAGGAGTGTCAGTGGGCGGGACGCTGGGCGGACCGAAGTTTGGAATCGGGAACGAGTGGACACGGTGAGAGACCCGAGATTGGGAGCAGCTCCCCGGTTAAAGGCTGCAACAGCGGCCGGAGTTTTGAACCCTTCCGATGGCGGAGGTGAAGATTCGGGCGGAGATTCCGTGAGATGTTTCAGCCACACAGAGGGAGCCCGGTCTTTCCTCGCCGAGGATAGGGGCCTGTTGTCTGGAGTTGTCTCCCAGACCCGTCCCTTCCTGCTGGGATACGGGAGCTGGCCCGCAGCGGCTGCCGATGGATCTCCGGAGCTCTCACCGCTCCCCTGTGCAATCCGAACGGCTGAAAACCAAGGGAGAACAAGGCGCAAAGGTAAACTCGTGCTTTAGAAAATAAGTAACAGGAGCAGGCCTGGCCACTCGGCCCGTTGCGCCTATTCCACCCTTTCCTCAGAGTAGTCCTTTCTTTTTAAATCTTTTTATTGATTTTAAACAAACATAAATGAAACATGAATACAAAGAGCTTGAGAGTACATAATTAATAGGTTAAGGTATAAATACAAATAGATGATAACCTCCCAAACTCATAGTGGTTACAAGAAATAGAGAAAATAAGAAACCCTCCCCCCCAAAAAAATGAAAAAAATCCTAACCGACATGGGCCATTGCATTATATCAATTATACACAGTAGCGTCAATAACTCAGCACCTCCATCCAAATAATTAAGGTCAATAAAAGTAAAGTTTAGGAAAAGTCAGTTTAGCTTATATGAAAATGTTGAATAAATGGTCTCCAAGTTTCTTCATATTTAACTGAAGGGTCAAAGACAACCCTTGTAATTTTTTCTAAACTCGAACAAGAAATAGTTTGAGAAAACCACTGAAATATAGTTGGAGGATTAATTTCTTTCCAGTTCAATAGGATAGATCTTCTAGCCATTAATGTAACAAATGCAATCATCCGCCGGGCTGGGGGGGGGGGGGGGGGGATAAAAGACTATTATCCACCATTGGTAAACTGAAAATTGCAGTAATAGGATGCGGTTGCAATTTGATATTCAGAACTGTTGAAATAATACCAAAAATATCTTTCCAATAATTTTGCAAACAGGGGCAAGACCAGAACATGTGAGTCAATGAAGCAACTTCAGAATGACATCTGTCACAGGTTGGATTAACATAAGAATAAAATCTAGCGAGTTTATCCTTGGACATGTGAGCCCTATGAACAACCTTAAATTGTATTAGGGCATGTTTAGCACAAATAGAAGAAGAATTGACTAATTGTAAAATTTTCTCCCACTGCTCTGTGGGTATAAGACAGTGAAGTTCTTTTTCCCATTCCTTCTTAATTATTTCTGATACTCCTGGCTGTATTTTCATGATCATATGATAAATGATGGCTACTTAACCCTTCTGGCAAGGATTCAGAGCGAGAATTTTTTCTGTAATGTCCATTGGACATAATTTAAGAAAATATAACATTCAAGAAATTTCTAACTTGCAAGTATCTAAAAAAATGAGTTTTAGGCTGTATAGCTGTTCAAAGGACATAAAACTGTTATCTAAAAATAGATGACGAAAACATGTTATACCTTTTGTTTTCCATAACACAAAGGCTTGGTCCATAAAAGAGGGCTGGAAAAAGAAGTTAGATATAATAGGGCTTGATTATTCAAGCCAAAGAATTTACGAAATTGAAACCATATTCTTAATGTATGTTGAACTATAGGATTAGTTATTTGTTTATTCGGTTTAGATAAAGCAAAAGGAAGCGAAGATCCTAAAATAGAAAACAATGAGAAGTCTTGTACAGATTTACACTCCAAATTTACCCATTGTGGGCAAGGTACTATGACCGATTCTTGTGTCCAAAATATTAAATACTGAATATTAACTGCCCAATAGTAAAATCTCAGGTTTGGCAAAGCAAAACCACCTTCCTTCTTAGGCTTCTGTAAATATTGTTTACTTAATCTAGGATTTTTATCCTGCCACACATACGAGGATATTTTGGAGTCAATAATATCAAAAAAAGATTTAGGAATAAAAATTGGTAATGCTTGGTATAAATATAAAAATTTGGGTAATACTATCATCTTGATAGTATTAATTCGACCAACCAATGACAGAGATAATGGGGACCACCTGGTAACAAGTTTCTTGATTTGTTCAATTAAAGGTAAAAAATTAACTTTAAATAAACCCTTATGTTTCTTGGTAATTTTAATACCCAAATAAGTAAAATGATCTGTCACAACTTTAAATGGTAAGTGTTTATAAATTGGAACTTGCATATTTAATGGAAATAATTCACTCTTATTAAAATTCAGTTTGTAGCCAGAAAAGCTACTAAACTGAGCAAGCAAGGATGAAATAGCAGGAATAGATCTCTCAGGGTCAGACATGTATAGTAACAAATCATCAGCATATAATGATAACATATAAGTCCCTTACCCACGAGTAACACCAAAAATATTAGGTGATTCACGAATGGCAATGGCTAAAGGTTCCAAAGCAATGTCAAATAATAGAGGACTTAAAGGGCAGCCTTGCCTCGTACCACGGGACAACTGAAAAAAAGGAGATCTTTGATTATTGGTAAGAACCGAAGCCAAAGGTTCATAATACATTAATTTACTACATGATATAAATTTCAAGCTAAAATTAAAATTCTGCAACGTATTAAATAAATATAGCCATTCAACTCTATCGAACGCTTTTTCAGCATCTAAGGAAATGACATTCTGGTATTTTAGATGAAGAAGTATAAATTATATTAATAAATTTTCTAATGTTAAAAGATGAATAACAGTTTTTAATAAATCTGGTCTGATCTTCTGAGATAATTTGAGGTAATGCATTTTCTAATCTAGTGGCCAAAATTTTGGTAAAAATCTTAGAATCTGTATTCAGCAAGGATATTGGCCGATAGGATGCACATTCAGTGGGGTCTTTATCTTTTTTACGAATTGGAGAAATGGAGGCATCATAAAAAGATTGTGGTTATTTACCTACAGTTAACGCATCTTTAAAAATTTTACAAAGCCAAGGAGCTAGTATAGAAGAAAAGGATTTTAAAAATTCAGCAGTATAACCGTCTGGACCAGGGGCTTTACCTGAATTCATTGAAAAAGGGAGTGGGTTCCCCTTTCCAGACAATGACCGGGGACTTGTGCCACTCCTCAGGGTTATATATGGAACCTCTCGGGCAGGGACAGGGAGTGAGTTCCCCTTTCCAGACCCTGCCCGGGGTCTTGTGCCTCTCTGCAGGGTTATATATGGAACTTCTCGGACAGGGACAGGGAGTGGGTTCCCCTTTCCAGACCCTGCCCGGGGACGTGCCACTCCTCAGGGTTAGATATGGAACCTCTCGGACAGGGACAGGGAGTGGGTTCCCCTTTCCAGACCCTGTCCGGGGACGTGCCACTCCTCAGGGTTATATATGGAACCTCTCTCGCAGGGACAGGGAGTGGGTTTCCCTTTCCAGACCCTGCCTGGGGACTTGTGCCACTCCTCAGGGTTATATATGGAACCTCTCGGGCAGGGACAGGGAGTGGGTTCCCCTTTCCAGACCCTGCCCGGGGACTTGTGCCGCTCCTCAGTGTTATATATGGAACCTCTCGGTTACTGACAGGGGAGTGGGTTCCCCTTTCCAGACCCTGCCCGGGGACTTGTGCCACTCCTCAGGGTTATATATGGAACCTCTCGGACAGGGACAAGGAGTGGGTTCCCCTTTCCAGACCCTGACCGGGGACTTGCCTGCACTCCTCAGGGTTATATATGGAACCTCTTGGACAGGGACAGGGAGTGTGTTCCCCTTTCCAGACCCCGCCCGGGGACTTGTGCCACTCCTCAGGGTTATATATGGAACCTCTCGGACAGGGACAGGGAGTGGGTTCCCCTTTCCAGACCCTGCCCGGGGACTTGTGCCACTCCTCAGGGTTATATATGGAACCTCTCGGACAGGGACAGGGAGTGAGTTCCCCTTTCCCAGGCAGATGCCCGAAGGTGACCGGGAGCCACCAGAGGGGCTGATGTAATACAAGCCATGGCACGGTGGGTCGCTGAGGTAAGGGAACCCATTTGAATGACAGCCCGACTGCATGCGGATTTTGGTGAATTTACCCGATAACTACAGAAAAAAGGAGAATCCCTTGCGTACTTTATAGCTCGTTTTAAGGATACGTGAGAGTCCAATGCCGGCAAACCCCTGGACAGATCAGTGTGTCCGGCTGGCAGTGCAGACTTTTCTAAACTGTCTCAGATCCAAGCCTGCTCAATCCTTTAAGTTAACAAATCTCAATTCGTTGTGTCAGACCTGGCCCCAGGTGACATAAATTCTGATGAATAGGGAGCGCAATTGACTCTTTAAAGAGACTGGGGAAAAGCGAGAGTGTGCACAGAGAACCGGTAGTGAGGAGATGGAGTTCGGGACCCGACGAAGAACCCAGAACAGGTGGCAGGATCGTGCGGACGGTGCAGATGAAGAGGACACTTGGCGAAGGACAGAAACGGGGATTGTAGAAAGAGGGGACATTGGGCCAGAGATTGTCGCACTGCAATCACAGACAAGAATAATAAGGGGCAGGGAGAGAGCCTGGACCACAGTAATACTCGACAGATTACCACATTTATTCTCCACAATCCCTTTGATCCTGGATAGGGCAGGCCAGAGGGGACGGATCACAGCGATAGTCGACAGAGTACCACATTTACTCTCCACAATCCCTTTGGTCCCGGATAGAGCAGGCCAGAGGGGACGGATCACAGTGATACACGACAGAGTAACACATTTACTCTCCACAATCCCTTTGGTCCCGGATAGGGCAGGCCAGAGGGGACGGATCACAGTAATACCCGACAGAGTACCACATTTACTCTCCACAATCCCATTTGGTCCAGGATAGGACAGGCCAGAGGGGACGGATCACAGTGATACTCGACAGAGTACCTCATTTACTCTCCACAATCCCTTTGGTCCCGGATAGGACAGGCCAGTGGGGACGGATCACAGCGATAGTCGACAGAGTACCACATTTACTCTCCACAATCCCTTTAGTCACCGATAGGGCAGACCGGATGGAACGGATCACTGTGATATTCGACAGAGTACCACATTTACTCTCCACAATCCCTTTGGTCCCGGATAGGGCAGGCCAGAGGGGACGGATCACAGTCATACTCGACAGAGTACCACATTTACTCTCCACAATCCCTTTGGTCCCGGATAGGGCAGTCCAGAGGAGACGGATCACAGTGATACTCGACAGAGTACCACATTTACTCTCCACAATCCCTTTGGTCCCAGATAGGGCAGGCCAGAGGGGACGGATCACAGTGATACTCGACAGAGTACCACATTTACTCTCCACAATCCCTTTGGTCCCGGATAGGGCAGGCCAGAGGGGACGGTGATACAGGCGGCTGTGATCAGGCTCACCACACAGGCAGGCTCTTTTCTCACTGCTGTAATCAGGTAGAAGGTACAAGAGCCTCAGGACTCACCCCACCAGTGTCAGGAACAGTTACTACCCCTCAGCCATCAGGCTGTGGAGCAATACAGGATAACTGCCCTCACTTGTTCATAGACATGCTCCCACAACAAATCATCGTACTGGGACTGTCTCAAAATGAGTGAAATTAGAGATGGTTTGACTGAGACAGATCACATTCCTGTCTCAGAATTATAGAAATACAATCACACAGGATATTTACAGTGGAAGGGCTGGAATGATGTTTCCCATAAGGTGTGGAACCAGCGCTCACAGACTCAAAATCGGAGGACAACTCAGCAGGACTGAGATGAGGAGACATTTCCTCACCCAGAGTGCAGTGAATCATTGCAATTATCTCCACAAGGTTTCTAAATTGAATAGACATATCCTGGGGCTCAGCGGTGATGGAAAGTTGCAGGAAAGTGGTGCTGAGGTCAAAAGTCAAGCATGTTCTGATTGAAGGGCAGAAGAGGCGGAAGGGGCCGAATGGCCACACCTTCTCTATTTCTTATTTTCTGAAACCCGAGTTTACCTTTGCGCCTCACTGTTTCTTGGCCTGTCAGATTGAACAAGGAGCGCTGAGCGCACCAGACATCTATCGGCAGCCGCTGCTGTTATTTCATGTTCTCGTTGTTTATTTGCATTGGCGAAGTTTGATGTCTTCTGCACTCTGGTTGATCTTTCAGTGATCCAGATATAGTTACTGTTCTGTAGCTTTGCTCTGTATGTTTGTAGGAGTTGTATGTGGCGACTTATATGTACTCTGTTAGTTTTTGGAATAGTCACTTGGGGAATCTGAGGTGGAGGAGTATTTGGGGCTTATTTAAAATTATACATAGATATTATCCAAACAATGTTTATTTGACAAGGGTTAATTCAGATATTGAAACGAACTGTTCTTTTTGTGGTTTATATCCAGAGTATTTATTTCATCTGTTTTGGGATTGTTAATATGTTAAAACATTTTGGGTTGATGTTTGTCAATTTATAGATCAATATATTAACATGGATTTAACTTTTTGTTTTGAAATTGTCTTATTTGGTTTTACTAATAATACCAAATCTCATAGGGATCATTTCCTTACCATACATATTTTGTTGATTTACAGCAAATTTTATATCCACAAATGCAATCACAGCAATAAGAAACCTTCATTTATATTTTTACATCAGACTTCAAACTATACGTTTATACTCTGAAAGCTTCCCATAACCAGAAGGCTTTAAAGACTGTACAAATCTGTCAAAGTTTTGCGTTATCTCTGTAAATGTTCCTGTTTTGTGACTCCTCTTAGATACAGTTCCTTCTGTCCAACAGTATTTAGAGCGGATTTCCTTGTTTATTTGTATATTTAAAGTTAATAGTTATATATTTGTTGCTGCTTTCCTGTGATTCCCTGTCTTTGTTAGCATATGTTTAGTGTTTCTGTTTTTGATTGTGTTTAATAAAAACTTTAAAAAAATTAAAAATAATAATAAAATTTACTTTGAACTTTGAGCCTCGGGGAACTTGCTTTGATTCTGAGAACAAACTGTGACTGACATCTCCGGCTTCCGGCAGCAGCCCGCCCTCGGACACACTCAAAGCCAATCAGAGAAGACCGCTGGGAGACTCTTGCCTCTATTGGCTGAGGAGTGTCAGTGGGCGGGACGCTGGGCGGACCGAAGTTTGGAATCGGGAACGAGTGGACACGGTGAGAGACCCGAGATTGGGAGCAGCTCCCCGGTTAAAGGCTGCAACAGCGGCCGGAGTTTTGAACCCTTCCGATGGCGGAGGTGAAGATTCGGGCGGAGATTCCGTGAGATGTTTCAGCCACACAGAGGGAGCCCGGTCTTTCCTCGCCGAGGATAGGGGCCTGTTGTCTGGAGTTGTCTCCCAGACCCGTCCCTTCCTGCTGGGATACGGGAGCTGGCCCGCAGCGGCTGCCGATGGATCTCCGGAGCTCTCACCGCTCCCCTGTGCAATCCGAACGGCTGAAAACCAAGGGAGAACAAGGCGCAAAGGTAAACTCGTGCTTTAGAAAATAAGTAACAGGAGCAGGCCTGGCCACTCGGCCCGTTGCGCCTATTCCACCCTTTCCTCAGAGTAGTCCTTTCTTTTTAAATCTTTTTATTGATTTTAAACAAACATAAATGAAACATGAATACAAAGAGCTTGAGAGTACATAATTAATAGGTTAAGGTATAAATACAAATAGATGATAACCTCCCAAACTCATAGTGGTTACAAGAAATAGAGAAAATAAGAAACCCTCCCCCCCAAAAAAATGAAAAAAATCCTAACCGACATGGGCCATTGCATTATATCAATTATACACAGTAGCGTCAATAACTCAGCACCTCCATCCAAATAATTAAGGTCAATAAAAGTAAAGTTTAGGAAAAGTCAGTTTAGCTTATATGAAAATGTTGAATAAATGGTCTCCAAGTTTCTTCATATTTAACTGAAGGGTCAAAGACAACCCTTGTAATTTTTTCTAAACTCGAACAAGAAATAGTTTGAGAAAACCACTGAAATATAGTTGGAGGATTAATTTCTTTCCAGTTCAATAGGATAGATCTTCTAGCCATTAATGTAACAAATGCAATCATCCGCCGGGCTGGGGGGGGGGGGGGGGATAAAAGACTATTATCCACCATTGGTAAACTGAAAATTGCAGTAATAGGATGCGGTTGCAATTTGATATTCAGAACTGTTGAAATAATACCAAAAATATCTTTCCAATAATTTTGCAAACAGGGGCAAGACCAGAACATGTGAGTCAATGAAGCAACTTCAGAATGACATCTGTCACAGGTTGGATTAACATAAGAATAAAATCTAGCGAGTTTATCCTTGGACATGTGAGCCCTATGAACAACCTTAAATTGTATTAGGGCATGTTTAGCACAAATAGAAGAAGAATTGACTAATTGTAAAATTTTCTCCCACTGCTCTGTGGGTATAAGACAGTGAAGTTCTTTTTCCCATTCCTTCTTAATTATTTCTGATACTCCTGGCTGTATTTTCATGATCATATGATAAATGATGGCTACTTAACCCTTCTGGCAAGGATTCAGAGCGAGAATTTTTTCTGTAATGTCCATTGGACATAATTTAAGAAAATATAACATTCAAGAAATTTCTAACTTGCAAGTATCTAAAAAAATGAGTTTTAGGCTGTATAGCTGTTCAAAGGACATAAAACTGTTATCTAAAAATAGATGACGAAAACATGTTATACCTTTTGTTTTCCATAACACAAAGGCTTGGTCCATAAAAGAGGGCTGGAAAAAGAAGTTAGATATAATAGGGCTTGATTATTCAAGCCAAAGAATTTACGAAATTGAAACCATATTCTTAATGTATGTTGAACTATAGGATTAGTTATTTGTTTATTCGGTTTAGATAAAGCAAAAGGAAGCGAAGATCCTAAAATAGAAAACAATGAGAAGTCTTGTACAGATTTACACTCCAAATTTACCCATTGTGGGCAAGGTACTATGACCGATTCTTGTGTCCAAAATATTAAATACTGAATATTAACTGCCCAATAGTAAAATCTCAGGTTT
The DNA here is from genome assembly GCF_048418815.1 of Hemitrygon akajei. Taxonomy (NCBI): domain Eukaryota; kingdom Metazoa; phylum Chordata; class Chondrichthyes; order Myliobatiformes; family Dasyatidae; genus Hemitrygon; species Hemitrygon akajei. The sequence continues at coordinate 48,596 of NW_027331920.1, forward strand.
GGCAAAGCAAAACCACCTTCCTTCTTAGGCTTCTGTAAATATTGTTTACTTAATCTAGGATTTTTATCCTGCCACACATACGAGGATATTTTGGAGTCAATAATATCAAAAAAAGATTTAGGAATAAAAATTGGTAATGCTTGGTATAAATATAAAAATTTGGGTAATACTATCATCTTGATAGTATTAATTCGACCAACCAATGACAGAGATAATGGGGACCACCTGGTAACAAGTTTCTTGATTTGTTCAATTAAAGGTAAAAAATTAACTTTAAATAAACCCTTATGTTTCTTGGTAATTTTAATACCCAAATAAGTAAAATGATCTGTCACAACTTTAAATGGTAAGTGTTTATAAATTGGAACTTGCATATTTAATGGAAATAATTCACTCTTATTAAAATTCAGTTTGTAGCCAGAAAAGCTACTAAACTGAGCAAGCAAGGATGAAATAGCAGGAATAGATCTCTCAGGGTCAGACATGTATAGTAACAAATCATCAGCATATAATGATAACATATAAGTCCCTTACCCACGAGTAACACCAAAAATATTAGGTGATTCACGAATGGCAATGGCTAAAGGTTCCAAAGCAATGTCAAATAATAGAGGACTTAAAGGGCAGCCTTGCCTCGTACCACGGGACAACTGAAAAAAAGGAGATCTTTGATTATTGGTAAGAACCGAAGCCAAAGGTTCATAATACATTAATTTACTACATGATATAAATTTCAAGCTAAAATTAAAATTCTGCAACGTATTAAATAAATATAGCCATTCAACTCTATCGAACGCTTTTTCAGCATCTAAGGAAATGACATTCTGGTATTTTAGATGAAGAAGTATAAATTATATTAATAAATTTTCTAATGTTAAAATATGAATAACAGTTTTTAATAAATCTGGTCTGATCTTCTGAGATAATTTGAGGTAATGCATTTTCTAATCTAGTGGCCAAAATTTTGGTAAAAATCTTAGAATCTGTATTCAGCAAGGATATTGGCCGATAGGATGCACATTCAGTGGGGTCTTTATCTTTTTTACGAATTGGAGAAATGGAGGCATCATAAAAAGATTGTGGTTATTTACCTACAGTTAACGCATCTTTAAAAATTTTACAAAGCCAAGGAGCTAGTATAGAAGAAAAGGATTTTAAAAATTCAGCAGTATAACCGTCTGGACCAGGGGCTTTACCTGAATTCATTGAAAAAGGGAGTGGGTTCCCCTTTCCAGACAATGACCGGGGACTTGTGCCACTCCTCAGGGTTATATATGGAACCTCTCGGGCAGGGACAGGGAGTGAGTTCCCCTTTCCAGACCCTGCCCGGGGTCTTGTGCCTCTCTGCAGGGTTATATATGGAACTTCTCGGACAGGGACAGGGAGTGGGTTCCCCTTTCCAGACCCTGCCCGGGGACGTGCCACTCCTCAGGGTTAGATATGGAACCTCTCGGACAGGGACAGGGAGTGGGTTCCCCTTTCCAGACCCTGTCCGGGGACGTGCCACTCCTCAGGGTTATATATGGAACCTCTCTCGCAGGGACAGGGAGTGGGTTTCCCTTTCCAGACCCTGCCTGGGGACTTGTGCCACTCCTCAGGGTTATATATGGAACCTCTCGGGCAGGGACAGGGAGTGGGTTCCCCTTTCCAGACCCTGCCCGGGGACTTGTGCCGCTCCTCAGTGTTATATATGGAACCTCTCGGTTACTGACAGGGGAGTGGGTTCCCCTTTCCAGACCCTGCCCGGGGACTTGTGCCACTCCTCAGGGTTATATATGGAACCTCTCGGACAGGGACAAGGAGTGGGTACCCTTTCCAGACCCTGACCGGGGACTTGCCTGCACTCCTCAGGGTTATATATGGAACCTCTTGGACAGGGACAGGGAGTGTGTTCCCCTTTCCAGACCCCGCCCGGGGACTTGTGCCACTCCTCAGGGTTATATATGGAACCTCTCGGGCAGGGACAGGGAGTGGGTTCCCCTTTCCAGACCCTGCCCGGGGACTTGTGCCGCTCCTCAGTGTTATATATGGAACCTCTCGGTTACTGACAGGGGAGTGGGTTCCCCTTTCCAGACCCTGCCCGGGGACTTGTGCCACTCCTCAGGGTTATATATGGAACCTCTCGGACAGGGACAAGGAGTGGGTTCCCCTTTCCAGACCCTGACCGGGGACTTGCCTGCACTCCTCAGGGTTATATATGGAACCTCTTGGACAGGGACAGGGAGTGTGTTCCCCTTTCCAGACCCCGCCCGGGGACTTGTGCCACTCCTCAGGGTTATATATGGAACCTCTCGGACAGGGACAGGGAGTGGGTTCCCCTTTCCAGACCCTGCCCGGGGACTTGTGCCACTCCTCAGGGTTATATATGGAACCTCTCGGACAGGGACAGGGAGTGAGTTCCCCTTTCCCAGGCAGATGCCCGAAGGTGACCGGGAGCCACCAGAGGGGCTGATGTAATACAAGCCATGGCACGGTGGGTCGCTGAGGTAAGGGAACCCATTTGAATGACAGCCCGACTGCATGCGGATTTTGGTGAATTTACCCGATAACTACAGAAAAAAGGAGAATCCCTTGCGTACTTTATAGCTCGTTTTAAGGATACGTGAGAGTCCAATGCCGGCAAACCCCTGGACAGATCAGTGTGTCCGGCTGGCAGTGCAGACTTTTCTAAACTGTCTCAGATCCAAGCCTGCTCAATCCTTTAAGTTAACAAATCTCAATTCGTTGTGTCAGACCTGGCCCCAGGTGACATAAATTCTGATGAATAGGGAGCGCAATTGACTCTTTAAAGAGACTGGGGAAAAGCGAGAGTGTGCACAGAGAACCGGTAGTGAGGAGATGGAGTTCGGGACCCGACGAAGAACCCAGAACAGGTGGCAGGATCGTGCGGACGGTGCAGATGAAGAGGACACTTGGCGAAGGACAGAAACGGGGATTGTAGAAAGAGGGGACATTGGGCCAGAGATTGTCGCACTGCAATCACAGACAAGAATAATAAGGGGCAGGGAGAGAGCCTGGACCACAGTAATACTCGACAGATTACCACATTTATTCTCCACAATCCCTTTGATCCTGGATAGGGCAGGCCAGAGGGGACGGATCACAGCGATAGTCGACAGAGTACCACATTTACTCTCCACAATCCCTTTGGTCCCGGATAGGGCAGGCCAGAGGGGACGGATCACAGTGATACACGACAGAGTAACACATTTACTCTCCACAATCCCTTTGGTCCCGGATAGGGCAGGCCAGAGGGGACGGATCACAGTAATACCCGACAGAGTACCACATTTACTCTCCACAATCCCATTTGGTCCAGGATAGGACAGGCCAGAGGGGACGGATCACAGTGATACTCGACAGAGTACCTCATTTACTCTCCACAATCCCTTTGGTCCCGGATAGGACAGGCCAGTGGGGACGGATCACAGCGATAGTCGACAGAGTACCACATTTACTCTCCACAATCCCTTTAGTCACCGATAGGGCAGACCGGATGGAACGGATCACTGTGATATTCGACAGAGTACCACATTTACTCTCCACAATCCCTTTGGTCCCGGATAGGGCAGGCCAGAGGGGACGGATCACAGTCATACTCGACAGAGTACCACATTTACTCTCCACAATCCCTTTGGTCCCGGATAGGGCAGTCCAGAGGAGACGGATCACAGTGATACTCGACAGAGTACCACATTTACTCTCCACAATCCCTTTGGTCCCAGATAGGGCAGGCCAGAGGGGACGGATCACAGTGATACTCGACAGAGTACCACATTTACTCTCCACAATCCCTTTGGTCCCGGATAGGGCAGGCCAGAGGGGACGGTGATACAGGCGGCTGTGATCAGGCTCACCACACAGGCAGGCTCTTTTCTCACTGCTGTAATCAGGTAGAAGGTACAAGAGCCTCAGGACTCACCCCACCAGTGTCAGGAACAGTTACTACCCCTCAGCCATCAGGCTGTGGAACAATACAGGATAACTGCCCTCACTTGTTCATAGACATGCTCCCACAACAAATCATCGTACTGGGACTGTCTCAAAATGAGTGAAATTAGAGATGGTTTGACTGAGACAGATCACATTCCTGTCTCAGAATTATAGAAATACAATCACACAGGATATTTACAGTGGAAGGGCTGGAATGATGTTTCCCATAAGGTGTGGAACCAGCGCTCACAGACTCAAAATCGGAGGACAACTCAGCAGGACTGAGATGAGGAGACATTTCCTCACCCAGAGTGCAGTGAATCATTGCAATTATCTCCACAAGGTTTCTAAATTGAATAGACATATCCTGGGGCTCAGCGATGATGGAAAGTTGCAGGAAAGTGGTGCTGAGGTCAAAAGTCAAGCATGTTCTGATTGAAGGGCAGAAGAGGCGGAAGGGGCCGAATGGCCACACCTTCTCTATTTCTTATTTTCTGAAACCCGAGTTTACCTTTGCGCCTCACTGTTTCTTGGCCTGTCAGATTGAACAAGGAGCGCTGAGCGCACCAGACATCTATCGGCAGCCGCTGCTGTTATTTCATGTTCTCGTTGTTTATTTGCATTGGCGAAGTTTGATGTCTTCTGCACTCTGGTTGATCTTTCAGTGATCCAGATATAGTTACTGTTCTGTAGCTTTGCTCTGTATGTTTGTAGGAGTTGTATGTGGCGACTTATATGTACTCTGTTAGTTTTTGGAATAGTCACTTGGGGAATCTGAGGTGGAGGAGTATTTGGGGCTTATTTAAAATTATACATAGATATTATCCAAACAATGTTTATTTGACAAGGGTTAATTCAGATATTGAAACGAACTGTTCTTTTTGTGGTTTATATCCAGAGTATTTATTTCATCTGTTTTGGGATTGTTAATATGTTAAAACATTTTGGGTTGATGTTTGTCAATTTATAGATCAATATATTAACATGGATTTAACTTTTTGTTTTGAAATTGTCTTATTTGGTTTTACTAATAATACCAAATCTCATAGGGATCATTTCCTTACCATACATATTTTGTTGATTTACAGCAAATTTTATATCCACAAATGCAATCACAGCAATAAGAAACCTTCATTTATATTTTTACATCAGACTTCAAACTATACGTTTATACTCTGAAAGCTTCCCATAACCAGAAGGCTGTAAAGACTGTACAAATCTGTCAAAGTTTTGCGTTATCTCTGTAAATGTTCCTGTTTTGTGACTCCTCTTAGATACAGTTCCTTCTGTCCAACAGTATTTAGAGCGGATTTCCTTGTTTATTTGTATATTTAAAGTTAATAGTTATATATTTGTTGCTGCTTTCCTGTGATTCCCTGTCTTTGTTAGCATATGTTTAGTGTTTCTGTTTTTGATTGTGTTTAATAAAAACTTTAAAAAAATTAAAAATAATAATAAAATTTACTTTGAACTTTGAGCCTCGGGGAACTTGCTTTGATTCTGAGAACAAACTGTGACTGACATCTCCGGCTTCCGGCAGCAGCCCGCCCTCGGACACACTCAAAGCCAATCAGAGAAGACCGCTGGGAGACTCTTGCCTCTATTGGCTGAGGAGTGTCAGTGGGCGGGACGCTGGGCGGACCGAAGTTTGGAATCGGGAACGAGTGGACACGGTGAGAGACCCGAGATTGGGAGCAGCTCCCCGGTTAAAGGCTGCAACAGCGGCCGGAGTTTTGAACCCTTCCGATGGCGGAGGTGAAGATTCGGGCGGAGATTCCGTGAGATGTTTCAGCCACACAGAGGGAGCCCGGTCTTTCCTCGCCGAGGATAGGGGCCTGTTGTCTGGAGTTGTCTCCCAGACCCGTCCCTTCCTGCTGGGATACGGGAGCTGGCCCGCAGCGGCTGCCGATGGATCTCCGGAGCTCTCACCGCTCCCCTGTGCAATCCGAACAGCTGAAAACCAAGGGAGAACAAGGCGCAAAGGTAAACTCGTGCTTTAGAAAATAAGTAACAGGAGCAGGCCTGGCCACTCGGCCCGTTGCGCCTATTCCACCCTTTCCTCAGAGTAGTCCTTTCTTTTTAAATCTTTTTATTGATTTTAAACAAACATAAATGAAACATGAATACAAAGAGCTTGAGAGTACATAATTAATAGGTTAAGGTATAAATACAAATAGATGATAACCTCCCAAACTCATAGTGGTTACAAGAAATAGAGAAAATAAGAAACCCTCCCCCCCAAAAAAATGAAAAAAATCCTAACCGACATGGGCCATTGCATTATATCAATTATACACAGTAGCGTCAATAACTCAGCACCTCCATCCAAATAATTAAGGTCAATAAAAGTAAAGTTTAGGAAAAGTCAGTTTAGCTTATATGAAAATGTTGAATAAATGGTCTCCAAGTTTCTTCATATTTAACTGAAGGGTCAAAGACAACCCTTGTAATTTTTTCTAAACTCGAACAAGAAATAGTTTGAGAAAACCACTGAAATATAGTTGGAGGATTAATTTCTTTCCAGTTCAATAGGATAGATCTTCTAGCCATTAATGTAACAAATGCAATCATCCGCCGGGCTGAGGGGGGGATAAACGACTATTATCCACCATTGGTAAACCGAAAATTGCAGTAATAGGATGCGGTTGCAATTTGATATTCAGAACTGTTGAAATAATACCAAAAATATCTTTCCAATAATTTTGCAAACAGGGGCAAGACCAGAACATGTGAGTCAATGAAGCAACTTCAGAATGACATCTGTCACAGGTTGGATTAACATAAGAATAAAATCTAGCGAGTTTATCCTTGGACATGTGAGCCCTATGAACAACCTTAAATTGTATTAGGCATGTTTAGCACAAATAGAAGAAGAATTGACTAATTGTAAAATTTTCTCCCACTGCTCTGTGGGTATAAGACAGTGAAGTTCTTTTTCCCATTCCTTCTTAATTATTTCTGATACTCCTGGCTGGGTTTTCATGATCATATGATAAATGATGGCTACTTAACCCTTCTGGCAAGGATTCAGAGATAGAATTTTTTCTGTAATGTCCATTGGACATAATTTCAGAAAATATAACATTCAAGAAATTTCTAACTTGCAAGTATCTAAAAAAATGAGTTTTAGGCTGTATAGCTGTTCAAAGGACATAAAACTGTTATCTAAGAATAGATGACGAAAACATGTTATACCTTTTGTTTTCCATAACACAAAGGCTTGGTCCATAAAAGAGGGCTGGAAAAAGAAATTAGATATAATAGGGCTTGATTATTCAAGCCAAAGAATTTACGAAATTGAAACCATATTCTTAATGTATGTTGAACTATAGGATTAGTTATTTGTTTATTCGGTTTAGATAAAGCAAAAGGAAGCGAAGATCCTAAAATAGAAAACAATGAGAAGTCTTGTACAGATTTACACAACAAATTTACCCATTGTGGGCAAGGTACTATGACCGATTCTTGTGTCCAAAATATTGAATATTAACTGCCCAATAGTAAAATCTCAGGTTTGGCAAAGCAAAACCACCTTCCTTCTTAGGCTTCTGTAAATATTTTTTACTTAATCTAGGATTTTTATCCTGCCGCACATACGAGGATATTTTGGAGTCAATAATATCAAAAAAAGATTTAGGAATAAAAATTGGTAATGCTTGGTATAAATATAAAAATTTGGGTAATACTATCATCTTGATAGTATTAATTCGACCAACCAATGACAGAGATAATGGGGACCACCTGGTAACAAGTTTCTTGATTTGTTCAATTAAAGGTAAAAAATTAACTTTAAATAAACCCTTATGTTTCTTGGTAATTTTAATACCCAAATTTGTAAAATGATCTGTCACAACTTTAAATGGTAAGTGTTTATAAATTGGAACTTGCATATTTAATGGAAATAATTCACTCTTATTAAAATTCAGTTTGTAGCCAGAAAAGCTACTAAACTGAGCAAGCAAGGATGAAATAGCAGGAATAGATCTCTCAGGGTCAGACATGTATAGTAACAAATCATCAGCATATAATGATAACATATAAGTCCCTTACCCACGAGTAACACCAAAAATATTAGGTGATTCACGAATGGCAATGGCTAAAGGTTCCAAAGCAATGTCAAATAATAGAGGACTTAAAGGGCAGTCTTGCCTCGTACCACGGGACAACTGAAAAAAAGGAGATCTTTGATTATTGGTAAGAACCGAAGCCAAAGGTTCATAATACATTAATTTACTACATGATATAAATTTCAAGCTAAAATTAAAATTCTGCAACGTATTAAATAAATATAGCCATTCAACTCTATCGAACGCTTTTTCAGCATCTAAGGAAATGACATTCTGGTATTTTAGATGAAGAAGTATAAATTATATTAATAAATTTTCTAATGTTAAAAGATGAATAACAGTTTTTAATAAATCTGGTCTGATCTTCTGAGATAATTTGAGGTAATGCATTTTCTAATCTAGTGGCCAAAATTTTGGTAAAAATCTTAGAATCTGTATTCAGCAAGGATATTGGCCGATAGGATGCACATTCAGTGGGGTCTTTATCTTTTTTACGAATTGGAGAAATGGAGGCATCATAAAAAGATTGTGGTTATTTACCTACAGTTAACGCATCTTTAAAAATTTTACAAAGCCAAGGAGCTAGTATAGAAGAAAAGGATTTTAAAAATTCAGCAGTATAACCGTCTGGACCAGGGGCTTTACCTGAATTCATTGAAAAAGGGAGTGGGTTCCCCTTTCCAGACAATGACCGGGGACTTGTGCCACTCCTCAGGGTTATATATGGAACCTCTCGGGCAGGGACAGGGAGTGAGTTCCCCTTTCCAGACCCTGCCCGGGGATGTGCCACTCCTCAGGTTTAGATATGGAACCTCTCGGACAGGGACAGGGAGTGGGTTCCCCTTTCCAGACCCTGTCCGGGGACGTGCCACTCCTCAGGGTTATATATGGAACCTCTCGGGCAGGGACAGGGAGAGGGTTCCCCTTTCCAGACCCTGCCCGGGGACTTGTGCCGCTCCTCAGTGTTATATATGGAACCTCTCGGATACTGACAGGGGAGTGGGTTCCCCTTTCCAGTCCCTGCCCGGGGACTTGTGCCACTCCTCAGGGTTATATATGGAACCTCTCGGACAGGGACGAGGAGTGGGTTCCCCTTTCCAGACCCTGACCGGGGACTTGCCTGCACTCCTCAGGGTTATATATGGAACCTCTTGGACAGGGACAGGGAGTGTGTTCCCCTTTCCAGACCCCGCCCGGGGACTTGTGCCACTCCTCAGGGTTATATATGGAACCTCTCGGACAGGGACAGGGAGTGGGTTCCCCTTTCCAGACCCTGCCCGGGGACTTGTGTCACTCCTCAGGGTTATATATGGAACCTCTCGGGCAGGGACAGGGAGTGGGTTCCCCTTTCCCAGGCAGACGCCCGAAGGTGACCGGGAGCCACCAGAGGGGCTGATGTAATACAAGCCATGGCACGGTGGGTCACTGAGGTAAGGGAACCCATTTGAATGACAGCCCGACTGCATGCGGATTTTGGTGAATTTACCCGATAACTACAGAAAAAAGGAGAATCCCTTGCGTACTTTATAGCTCGTTTTAAGGATACGTGAGAGTCCAATGCCGGCAAACCCCTGGACAGATCAGTGTGTCCGGCTGGCAGTGCAGACTTTTCTAAACTGTCTCAGATCCAAGCCTGCTCAATCCTTTAAGTTAACAAATCTCAATTTGTTGTGTCAGACCTGGCCCCAGGTGACATAAATTCTGATGAATAGGGAGCGCAATTGACTCTTAAAAGAGAGTGGGGAAAAGGGAGAGTGTGCACAGAGAACCGGTAGTGAGGAGATGGAGTTCGGGTCCTGACATATTTAATGGAAATAATTCACTGTTATTAAAATTCAGTTTGTAGCCAGAAAAGCTACTAAACTGAGCAAGCAAGGATTAAATATCAGGAATAGATATCTCAGGGTCAGATATGTATAGTAACATCATCAGCATATGATGATAACTTATAAGTCCCTTACCAACAGGTAGTACCAAAAATATTAGGTGATTCACGAATGGCAACGGCTAAAGGTTCCAAAGCAATGTCAAATAATAGAGGACTTAAAGGGCAGCCTTGCCTCGTACCACGGGACAACTGAAAAAAAGGAAATCTTTGATTATTGGTAAGAACTGAAGCAAAAGGATTATAATAGATTAATTTAATCCATGATATAAATTTCAAGCTAAAATTAAAATTCTGCAACGTATTAAATAAATATGGCCATTCAACTCTATCGAATGCTTTTTCAGCATCTAAGGAAATGACATTCTGGTATTTTAGATGAAGAAGTATAAATTATATTAATAAATTTTCTAATGTTAAAAGATGAATAACAGTTTTTAATAAATCCGGTCTGATCTTCAGAGATAATTTGAAGTAATACATTTTCTAATCTAGTTGGCAAAATTCTGGTAAAAATCTTAGAATCTGTATTCAGCAAGGATATTGGCCGATAGGATGCACATTCAGTGGGGTCTTTATCTTTTTTAAGAATTGGAGAAATGGAGGCATCATAAAAAGATTGTGGTTATTTACCTACGGTTAACGCATCTTTAAAAATTTTACAAAGCCAAGGAGCGAGTATAGAAGAAAAGGATTTAAAAAATTCAGCAGTATAACCATCTGGACCAGGGCCTTTACCTAAATTCATTGAAAAAGGGAGTGGGTTCCCCTTTCCAGACCCTGCCCGGGGACTTGCCTGCACTCCTCAGGGTTATATATGGAACCTCTCGGGCAGGGACAGGGAGTGGGTTCCCCTTTCCAGACTCTGCCCGGGGACTTGTGCCACTACTCAGGGTTATATATGGAACCTCTCGGGCAGGGACAGGGAGTGGGTTCCCCTTTCCAGACGCTGCCCGGTGACTTGTGCCACTCCTCAGGGTTATATATGGAACCTCTCGGGCAGGGACAGGGAGTGGGTTCCCCTTTCCAGACTCTGCCCGGGGACTTGTGCCACTACTCAGGGTTATATATGGAACCTCTCGGGCAGGGACAGGGAGTGGGTTCCCCTTTCCAGACGCTGCCCGGTGACTTGTGCCACTCCTCAGGGTTATATATGGAACCTCTCGGGCAGGGACAGGGAGTGGGTTCCCCTTTCCAGACCCTGCCCGGTGACTTGTGCCACTCCTCAGGGTTATATATGGAACCTCTCGGACAGGGACAGGGAGTGGGTTCCCCTTTCTCAGGCAGACGCCCGAAGGTGACCGGGAGCCACCAGAGGGGACGGTCACAGTGATACTCGACAGAGTACCACATTTACTCTCCACAATCCCTTTGGTCCCAGATAGGGCAGGCCAGGGGGAAGTACCACAGTGATACTTGACAGAGTACCACATTTCCTCCCCACAATCCCTTTGGTCACTGACAGGGCAGACCAGAGTTGACGGATCACGGTAATAATCGACAGAGTACCACATTTACTCTCCACAATCCCTTTTGTCCCGGATAGGGCAGGCCTGAGGGGACGGATCATGGTAATAATCGACTGAGTACCACATTTACTCTCCACAATCCCCTTGGTCCTGGATAGGGCAGGCCAGAGTGGACGGATCACAGTAAATCTCGACAGAGTACCACATCTACTCTCCACAATCCCTTTGGTCCCGGATAGTGCAGGCCAGATGGGACGGATCACAGTGATACTCAACAGAGTACCACATCTACTCTCCACAATCCCTTTGGTCCCGGATAGAGCAGGCCAGAGGGGACGGATCACAGTGATACTCGACAGAGTACCACATCTACTCTCCACAATCCCTTTGGTCCCGTATAGGGCAGGCAAGAGGGGACGGATCACAGTGATACTCGACAGAGTACCACATTTACTCTCCACAATCCCTTTGGTCCCGGATAGGGCAGGCCAGAACGGACGGATCACAGTGATACTTGACAGAGTACCACATTTACTCTCCACAATCCCTTTGGTCCCGGATAGGGCAGGCAAGAGGGGACGGATCACAGTGATACTCGACAGAGTACCACATTTATTCTCCACAATCCCTTTGGTCCCGGATAGGGCAGGCCAGACGGGACGGATCACAGTGATACTCGACAGAGTACCACATTTACTCTCCACAATCCCTTTGGTCCCGTGTACGGGCAGGCCAGAGGGAACGGTGATACAGGCGGCTGTGATCAGGCTCACCACACAGGCAGGCTCTTTTCTCACTGCTGTAATCAGGTAGAAGGTACAAGAGCCTCAGGACTCGCCCCACCAGGGTCAGGAACAGTTACTACCCCTCAACCATCAGGCTGTGGAACAATACAGGATAACCGCCCTCACTTGTCCATAGACATGCTCCCACAACAAATCATCGTACTGGGACTGTCTCCAAATGAGTGAAATAAGAGGTGGTTTGACTGAGACAGATCACATTCCTGTCATCTCAGAATTAGAGAAATACAATCTCACAGGATATTTACAGTGAAAGGGCTGGAATGATGTTTCCCATAAGGTGTGGAACCAGCGCTCACAGACTTAAAATCCGAGGACAACTCAGCTGGACTGAGATGAGGAGAAATTTCCTCACCCAGAGTGCAGTGAATCATTGCAATTATCCCCACAAGGTTTCTAAATTGAATGGACATATCCTGGGGCTCAGCGGTGATGGGAAGTTGCAGGAAAGTGGTGCTGAGGTCAAAGAACAAGCATGTTCTGAGTGAAGGGCAGAAGAGGTGCAAGAGGTCGAATGGCCACGCCTTCTCTATTTCTGATTTTCTGAAACACGAGTTTACCTTTGCGCCTCACTGTTTCTTGGCCTGTCAGATTGAATAGGGAGAGCTGAGCGCACCGGACATCTATCGGCAGCCACTGCGATTATTTCATGTTCTCGTTGTTTATTTGCATTGGCGAAGTTTGTTGTCTTCTGCACTCTGGTTGATCTTTCATTGATCCAGATATAGTTACCGTTCTGTAGCTTTGCTCTGTATGTTTGTAGGAATTGTATGTGGTGACTCTGTTGGTTTTTGGAATAGTCGCTTGGGGAATCTGAGGTGGAGGAGTATCTGGGGCTTATTTAAAATTATACATAGATATTATCCAAACAATGTTTATTTGACAAGGGTTAATTCTGATATTGAAACTAACTGTTCGTTTTGCGGTTTATATCCAGAGGATTTATTTAATCTATTTTGGGATTGTGAATGTGTTAAAACATTTTGGGTTGTTGCTTGTCAATTTATAGATCAATATATTAATGTGGATTTTACTTTTTGTTTTCAAAATGTCTTATTTGGGTTTACTAATAACACCAAATCTCATAGGATCATTTATTTAGCATAAATCTTTTGTTAATTTGCAGCAGATTTTATATCCATAAATGCAATCACAGCAGTAAGAAACCTTCATTTATATTTTTTACATCAGACTTCAAACTATACGTTTATACTCTGAAAAATTCCCATAACCAGAAGGCTGTAAAGACTGTACAAATCTGTGAATGTTTTGCGTTATCTCTGTAAATGTTCCTGTTTTGTGACTCCTCCTAGATACAGTTCCTTCTGTCCAAAAGTATTTAGAGTGGATTTCCTTGTTTATTTGCATATTTAAAGTTAATAGTTATATATTCGTTGCTGCTTTTGTGTGATTCCCTGGCTTTGTTAGCATATGTTTAGTGTTTCTGTTTTTGTTTGTGTTCAATAAAAATAAAAAAATTAATAATAAACTTTACTTTGAACTTTGAGCCGCGGGGAACTTGCTTTGATTCTGGGAACAAACAGTGACTGACATCTCCGGCACCCGGCAGCAGCCCGCCCTCGGAAACACTCACAGCCAATCAGAGAACACCGCTGGGAGAAGCTTGCCTCCATTGGCTGAGGTGTGTCAGTGGGCGGGACGCTGGGCGGACCGAAGTTTGGAATCGGGAACGAGTGGACCCGGTGAAAGACCCGAGATTGGGAGCAGCTCCCCGGGTAAAGGCTGCAACAGCGGCCGGTGTTTTGAATCCTTCCGACGGCGGAGGTGAAGATTCGGGCGGAGATTCCGTGAGATGTTTCAGCCACACAGAGGGTCTTTCCCCGCCGTGGATCGGGGCCTATTGTCCGGAGTTCCCTCCCAGTCCTGTCTCCTGCTGCTGGGATACGGGAGCTGGCCCGCAGCGGCTGCCGACGGAACTCCGGTGCTGTGAGCGCTCCCCTGTGCAAAAGGACAGGCTGAAGGTCAAGCGAGAACCAGGCGCAAAGGTAAACTCGGACTTTAGAAAATAACAAACAGGAGCAGGCCATTCGGCCCTTTGTGTCTGTTCTGCCTTTCACTCAGAACATGCCTGATCTTTGACCTCAGCGCCACTTTCGCGCAACATTCCCAGCATCGCAGAGCCCCAAAATTTGTCCTTCGAATTTAGAAACCTTGTGGAGAAAATTCCAAAGATTCGCTGCCCTCTGGGTGAGGAAATTTCTGCTCATCTGAGTCCTGCTGAGGTGATCTCGGATTCTGTGACCCCCATTCCTCACCACAGCCAAAGGAAACATCATTCCTGCCTCTACCCTGTCAATACCCTGTGAGACTGCGTCTGTCTCAGTCAGACGACCTTTTATTTCTCTAATTTTGAGGCAGGCCCGGTCAGTATAATCTCTCCGAGGACACTACCTCACCTCCGAAATCAATCTGGGAAATCTCTTCATTCCCTTCATCCCACAGGTTGACTCTGGGAGGGAGACCAGACCTGTGCACAGTGTTCCATGTACGCTCTCACCAGGACCCCATATACCTTCAGAGGAGATCTTTATTCTTGTATTCAAACCTTCCTTTCCATTCAATGCTCTTCATTTAATATCGAACTCAAACAGTGAACAGACACAACACAGCCTCAGCCATGAATTTAAAGGGCAGGTGTTGCAACAGTTTGAGCTTCATACCGGGGGCCACGGAACAAGCAGGGTGTCACAAAGGGAGGAATGTGGGAGTGTTGTATGTCTGAGCCCAGCTGTGTGTGTTTGTGTTTCGGAATCAGGTTTAATATCACTGGCGTATGTGGTGAAATTTGTCAGCAGTAGATTGCAATATTTAGTAATAAAAACTACAGATTACAATTAGTATGTGTAAAATTATATTTAAAATGTCGTGCAAAAAGTGAGGGGAAATTCTGAGGAAGTGTTTATCGGCACATTGTCCAGTCAGAAATCTGATGGTGGGGAAGAAGCTGTTCCTGAACCGGTGAGTGTGTCTCCAGGCCCCTGTACATCCTCCTTGATGGTAGCAATGAGACGAAGGCATGTCCTGGGTGATGGGGGTCCTTAATGATGGATGCCACCTTTTTGTGGCATCATCTTTTGAATGTGTCCTGGATGCTGTGGAGTCCAGTGCCCATGTAGGAGCTGGCTGAGTTTACAACTTTTTGCAGCATTTTCCGATCCTGTGCAGTGGCCTCTCCACACCAGGCAGTGATGCAACCAGTTAGAATGCTCTCCACAGTACATCTGTAGAAATTTGCAAGTGTCTTTAGTGACAGACCGATTCCCCTCAATCTCCGAATGAAATATAGCCGATGTTGTGCCTTCATTGTAACTGCATCAATATGTTGGGCCCAGGATAGTTCCTCAGAGATGTTGACAGGCAGGAAATGGAAACTGCTCACCCTTTTCACTTCTGATCCCACAATGAGGACTGGTGTGTGTTCCCTCGACTTCCCCTTCCTGAATCCACAATCAATTCCTTTGTCTTCATGATGTTGAGTGCAAGGTTGTTGCTGTGACACCACTCAACTTGCTGATCTATCTCACTCCTGTACTCCTCCTCGTCACCATCTGAAATTCCAGCAACAATAGTTGTGTCATCGGCAAGTTTATAGATGAGCCTAGCCACACAGACGTGGTGTAGAGAGAGTAGAGCAGTGGGCTGAGCACGCATCGTTGAGGTGTGCCAGTGTTGATTGTCAGCAAGGAGGAGATGTTATTTCTGATCCACACAGACTGGGGTCTCCTGGTGAGGATCCAGTTGCAGAAGGAGGTACAGAGGCCCAGGTTTTGGAGCTTGTTGATTACAATTGAGGGTCTTGATTGTGTTGGACGCTGAGCTGTAATCAGCAGCCTGACTTGTGTATTGCTATTGACCTGGTGATCTAAGGCCGAGTGTGAGCCAGTGAGAATTGTTGACAGATTGTAGCGATTGGCAAATTGCAGTGGGTCCCTGCACACAAGACAGGGGTTGATTCTAGTCATGACCAGCCCCTCAAAGCACTTCATCACAGTAGTGAGCGTCACTGGGCGACAGTCGTTGAGTCAGGTCACCCTGGCATTTTTAGGTACTGGTATGATTGTCGATGTTTTGAAACGTGTGTGTGTGTGTTCGCACGCTTGAGCAGAGAGACAGAGTATTTGAGGCTTTCCAGTTCAATTCAGGAATATTTCCAGTAATTGGTGTGCCTCGAAAGACGGGTCACAGTGTTGGCCCGACCATTCAGATCAGAACAAAATAATTTACCCAGCAGACTGAGCTCACAACCCGCTCTTGTGTTTCAGAGTTATTTACAAATTGAAATGTACAATTTAAAATGTGCAAAGTAAATGTATTATCAAAGTATAGGCATGTCACCATGTATAATCCTGGGATTTGATTATATTGTAAATTCAGTAAACTCAAGAACCATTATAAGATGAATGAAAGATCGCCCCCAACAGGACAAACAAAACAACCATGTGCAAAAGACAACAAAATTCAAATACAAAAGAAATAAAACTAAACAATATCCCAGAAATAAACATCAAGAACATGAGATGAAGAGCTGTTGATTGTGTCCATTGGTTGTGGGAATAGCAAAGTTTAAGGATCTGGTCTCAATTTAGAAAATTTTTTGGTTTAGCGAATTTTTCATTATCATCTCCCATTCTCCTTAATTATTTTTTTTATCCCTTCCATGACTGCCAAAGTCTTTAAGGATTGGGATGAACTAGGTATTAAGTGTTTTTGGGACTTGTTTATCTCAGGATCTCTTGCATCATTTGACCAATTGTCAAATAAATTTGCACTCCCAAAATCACATTTTTACAGATACCTTCAAATTAGAGATTTTCTACATTTCCAATTAGCTACTTTTCCTATAGGTCCTGATAAAAATTTACTGGATGATCTTTTAAATTTAAAACCTTTTGTTAATGGTTCTATTACCGGTATCTATAACTTGTTGATTGATTCTAGACAAGTCTTTTTAGATAAAATAAAAAAGCTTGGGAGGATGACCTAAATTGTCAGATTTCTGATGATAGATGGAATAAAATTCTTAAGCGGATTAATAAATCATCTCTCTGTGCTCGTCATTCTCTTCTTCAATTTAAAGTGGTTCATAGAGCTTACATTTCTAAACAGAAGCTCTCCAGTTTTTACCCGAATGTTTTTTCACTTTATAATAAATGCAACTCTGCTGATGCCTCTTTAATTCATATGCTTTGGTTTTGCCCTACAATTGAAAAGTTTTGGCGGAAAGTATTTCATACCTTCTCCCAACTTTTTAGGGTACAATTTGACCCAAATCCCCTTACTGCCTTGTTTGATATGATTGCAAATGAAGATATAACTTTAAATACTCCTAACATACAGGTTTTAGTTTTTACCTCTCTTTTAGCAAGGAGAGCAATCTTGCGTAAATGGAAGGAGTGTACCCCTCCTACACATCTTCAATGGCTACGTGATATTATGTCGTATTTAAATTTAGAAAAGATCCGCTGCTCAGTCTTAAATTCGAAACAATCTTTTTATGATATTTGGGGACCTTTCCTAAATTACTTTTCCAATTTATAAAGTTTAACAGTGCACAGACTTTTATGTATATTTTTATCTTCTCTTCTTAAGTGAATATGTTTTTTTTTCTAATTATCCATTGTCATCCATCAGCTTTTTTCTTTGGTAGTTGGTAGAGGGTTGACTTTTTTTATATATTTAAAACATTTCTTTTATGATGTATGACCTATCTTTAAATTTTTGATTACAGAGTGGTATACTTTTATGTGTTATGCTATAACATTTTGATCAATTTTATTACAATATATGAATGTACACAAGTTATGTTGAGATATATCTATGTGTTGCACTCTGTAAATCTTTTTTTTTCTTCTGAATAAAAATACTGTAAAAAGAAAGAAGGACCTGTTGGTTGAGTGTAATAACTGTTCCTGAACCTGGGGTTGAGGCTCCTGAGGCTCATGCACCTTCTTCCTGATGGCAGCATTGAGAAGAGAGCTTGGCCTGGGTGGTGGGTGTCCTTGATGATGGATGCTGATTTCCTGCGACAGCACTCCGTAGAGATTTGCTCAGTTGTGAGGAGAGTTTTACCCGTGATGTGCTGGGCCATATCTACTATGATGTGCTGGGCCATACTACTGAGGACAGACAGTTCCTGCTTTCTTGTAATTGCACTTGTGTCCCGGGCTCGGGACAGATCCTCTGAAATGTTAACACTGTGGAATTTAAAGTTGCTGAACGTCTCCACCTTTGAGCCCCGATGAGGATTGCCTCATGGGTTCCTGTTTCCTCCTCCAAAGTCCATAACCAGTTCATTGCTCTTGCTCTCATTGAATGAGAGGCTGCTCTAAGACCATAAGAGATAGAAGCAGAATTAGGCCATTTGGCCCATCAAAACTGCTCTGCCACTTCATCATGGTAAATCCATTTTTCCTCCCAGCCCCATTTTCCTGCCTTCGCCGCGTATCCTTTCATGTCCTGACCGATCGAAAGTCCATCAACCTCTGCCTTAGCAAAAGGAAAAGCAGCGTCCGTCATCAAGGCAAGATGAGGTGAGGCACCTCCCACTCCATACCCATCCATTTCTGTCCCTCCCCCCTTCCCACTCTCTTGCCTACAAACCTCGCTTTCATTCTTACCATTCTCTCTCGCTCCCTTCCCTCTCTCAACTCTCTCCTCTCTCTCACACTCTCCTCCCCTCTTCCACACTCTCTCCCACACTTCCCACTCTCTCCCAACTCTCTGCTTCACTCTTCCCTCCCCAGTATACCCCATTCTCCTACTCTTGAACCCTCTCTCCCCACATTCTCTTTCTTTCACTCTCATCCCTCTTCCCTCCCTCTCCCCTTCCCTTTTCCCCTTTCTCCACCCCTCTCCAGTCTCCCCCACTCTCACACTCACCCCCACTACACCCCCTCTCTCAGATCAATGATTCTGTGCTCTGTTTACACTTGTTTAGTAAATTGTTGGTATCACTTGTTCCTTCATCAATTCCTTCACTGTTTGTTTTAGACTTGGGATTGTGTTTTTCATTATATATACTTCTCACTTACTGTAATCCAACAAACAAAGGGTCAACAAACAATCCCACAGCATCCTCGGAAAGTTCCCACTCCCCACTGATCGAATCCTCTCATCTTGCTGATCTTGGTCCGACACGTCCACTCTTTATTATTTTCCATAGAGGTTGCCTGACCTGCTGAGTTCCTCCAGCATTTTGTGTGTGTTGTTCTCCGTTACATCTCCTCCTCTCTGTCCCTTTCCTTTCCCATTTCCTGCACCTCTCTCCCTTCCTCCATTCTTACCTATCTCTCCCAAGCGCTCTCACTCCCTCTGTCCCTCTCTCATCCCGACAGTTCATTGCAGTCTCTCTGTCTCCCCTTCATCACTCTCTCTCTCTCACACACACACACACACAACACACAGACTTCTCCCCTGTATTACTCTCGCAATCACTCCCACACTCTCCTCCACTCCAGCCCTCTCCATCTCTCCCGCCTCCACGCTGGTCCACTCCTTCCTTTCCCCCTCTCTCCTTCCCTCCCTCTCTAACCCAGCCCTGTTCCCGCTCTCCTTCTCTTGTTTGCCCAAATTTCACGTAAAATTGTTCTCCCTCTCTGCCTCCCCACCCTCTTATCTTTGCTCACGTTCTTACCCTCCACCTTCCTTCCTCCTTCCCTCGGTGCCTCTCTTCACCCTCTATCACTGCACCCACTCGCTCATCCCACTCTTACCCTCTTCAACCTACTTACCCGCACTCTCCCATTCTCCCCCCTATAGTCTACCCTTTGTCTCTTAACATCTCTCTCCCTCACTCTCTTTCTCTCTTCACCACTGTCACATCTGTCCTTCGGCCACGGAGAGAGGGGAAAGAGTTAGACGGAGATGGAGAGGGAGGAGTGAAACTGACCGAGTCAGCAATTGATTGTTTCGGCATTGGCTTCGTTCAGTGACCCCAGCTCCGCCTATCTCCCAGACTGCATATCCTTTCCTCCATCCGTGACTTTATAGTACACTGACAGAGAAAGAGGGAGAGAGAGAGGGAGAGGCAGAGAGAGGGAGACCAGAGAGGGAGAGGGAGAGACACAGAGAGGGAGAGAGAAAGAGGAACAGAGAGAGAGAGAGAGGGAGACAGAAAGGGAGAGAGGATGGGGAGAGAGAGAGAGTGTGAGAGAGGGAGACAGAGAGTACGAGAGAGTGACAAAAACTTTGTTTCACCCTCTTCCCAATGGTCTGATACTTCCCCTCGCCCTCTCCCTCCCTCTCCGCTGAGGGTTTGATAGTGAATTAGAGTCACCGGAAGTTGAGTAAATTCGTGTCCTGCGGAAGCGACAGCAGATAAGGGCTTTCGGCTGGATGAGGAGGGCGCGGGAGGAATATGTTTCATATGAGTGACGTAGGATTCAGAAAGGTAGGGAGTAAGCAGAGGGTGAGGGGTCAGTGTGAGAGTGGTGTAAGGCGGAGGGAGTGGGGAGTAATGGAGGAGAGTGAGGGGGAGGGATAGTAGAGTTTGGGATGAGAAACGAGAAGCGGAGAGAGACTAGAGAGAGCAAGGTGAGAGTGAGAAAAGTGAGAGAGAAGGACGAGATTCGGGGGAAAACGCGTAAATAGATCCTTCAGTCCGTCTGGACAGTTCCACCCGTGTTCACAGAGCCAGTGCTGTTTGCACACGGTTGGAATTTACTCCTGTAAACCTCCTCCACCCACGTGTCGGGTCGGAGCTGGAGAGCTCTGTGACCTGGTATCAACACTCCCCACCCCCTCCATTTCACCAACACAATAGAGCTGGTTACTGACAACAGGAAGTCAGCCGGGGCGATGCAGACATTCCTGTTTACATCAACGGCAGAGGATAAGGGGGTTGAGAGCTCCAATCTCCTGAGTGTGAACACCACTAACAGCCTGTCCTTGTCCAGCCACAAGGACACTATCGCCAAGAAAGCTCAGCGGCCTCTCTGCTTCTTCCAGAGGCTGAAGAAAATCAGCGCCTCCTGGACGACCATCATCTATTTTTACAGAACACATCCTGTGCGGAGACTAGTCGTGTTGTCACGGCAACAGCACTGGCCACCACCGGAAACACTGCAGAGAGCTGTGAACAAGTTCAGTACATCATGGAAACTGTGGACACTGTTTACACATCTCTCTGCCTCGATAAAACAGTCCACATTATCAAAGACCCCACACACGTCGAACATTCTGACTTCCTGAGAGATGGACCACTAACTTCACAATCTCCCTAATGCAGTGTTGTGATTAATTGGACTGTATGATTCGTTAAGTTAATTAATTGTCCCCTCACATTTCGCGACCCCGCACTCCCAGTCCCGAGGTGATGAATTGATCTTTATGGACGGGCTGCGAATCAAAAGTTATCACTGTATCTTGAATCATTGAAAGCAAATGTCACAATCTACGCTCATCTCTCCTCTCCTCTTCTCTCTCCCCCCTCATTCTCTCTGCCTGTCACTCTCTCTCTCTTTCTCTCTATCTCTCTCCCTCTCTCTCTTCTCCTCTCTACCCCTCTCCTTTCCCTTCTTCTTCCCCCTCTGTTACGTCCTCACTTACCCTCTCTCCCCCCCCCCTTCTCCACACTCCTCCGCCGCCTATTCTGCAGCACACTAAACGGAAACAAACAGGCCTCTCCCGGAAAACACAAGCCTTCATCTGCTGAGAGAACATTGAATCTTTCCAACCGACGAGAAATTATACAGCATCTGTAATCCACTGAGTGTGTAAAACCGTCAGCACAGTGCGGGGTGAGGGAGGGGTGCTGGTCTGGACGGGTGGGTGGCGGAGACAGCAAGCTACAGGAAAGGGGGAATTGGGGAGAAAACGAGAGGCAAGCGAAAGGTTAGGCATAAACGGAGTAAGAGACAATAAGGGAAAGATGCAGGTTAGTGACTGTGTAGGGAAGAATGTTTGGAGGAAAGAGGGGGAGGGTGCAAAAGAGTACGGATGAGAAAAAGATGACAGAGACAGAGACAGAGAAATTGAGGAATTGTATATGTAAAGAGAGAGAGTGAGAGAGGGACGGAGAGATAAGGGGGGAGAGAGAGAGGGAGAAAGGCAGTGAGATACAGAGAGAGAGAGAGAGAGTCAGAGACAGAAAGAGAGAGACGGAGAGAGAGGGAGAGGAACAGAGAGTGAGAGACAGTGAAGGAGAGAGGAAGAGATGGAGAGAGAGACAGAGAGAGGGAGAGCAAGAGACAGAGACAGAGAGAGGGAGAGCAAGAGACAGAGACAGAGAGGAAGAGATGGAGTGAGAGAGACAGAGAGAGGGAGAGCAAGAGACAGAGAAGAGACAGAGAGGAAGAGATGGAGTGAGAGAAACAGAGAGAGGGAGAGCAAGAGACAGAGGGAGACAGAGAGATGGAGAGAGGAAGAGAGAGGGAGACAGAGGGAGAGAGACAGAGAGCGAGAGAGAGAAAGAAAGAGACAGATAGACAGAGAGGGAGAGAGGAACTGAGAGGGAGAGAGACAGAGACAGAGAGAAAGAGAGGGAGACAGAGAGAGGGGCGGAGAGAGAGACAGACAGAGAGAGATGGAGAGAGAGACAGAGAGAGAGGGAGACAGAGAGACAGGCAGAGAGGAACAGAGAGAGAGGGAGAGAGACAGAGAAAGACAGACAAAGAGGGTGGGGAGAGTGGGAGAGTCAGAGAGAGAGAGAGCCAGAGAGAAAGGGAGACAGAGCGAGGGAGGGAGACAGAGAGACAGACAGAGAGAGAAGGTGGGGAGAGAGTGAGAGAAAAAGAGGGAGAGACAGAGTGGGAGAGAGAGAGACAGGCAGAGAGAGACAGCAAGAAAGTGGGAGACAGAGAGAGAGAGACAGACAGTCAGAGAGAGAGTGTGGGTGGGGAGTGATAGAGAAAGATCGAGAGAGCGAGACAGAGAGAGAGGAAGAGAGAGTGAGAGAGAGGAACAGGGAGTGAGAGTAAGACAGAGAGAGGGAGAGAGACTGAGAGAGAGGGTAAGAGGAAGAGATAGAGAGAGGAACTGAGAGTGAGAGACAGAGAGAGAGCGAGAGAGAGCGGAACAGGGAGGGAGAGAGACAGAGAGATGGAGAGCAAGAGAGGGAGAGGGAGACAGGGAGACAGGCAGAGAGAGAGGAAGAGAGAGAGGGAGAGAGAGAGAAAGAGAGGGAGAGGGACAGAGAGAGAGAGGGTTGGGAGAGAGAGGGAGTGGGAGAGAGACAGAGAGAGAGAGGGAGAGACAGAGAGAGAGGGAGAGAGGAACAGAGAGTGAGAGAGAGAGGCAGAGAGACTGAGAGGGAGAGAGTCAGAGACAGGCAGAGAGAGATGGTGGGGAAAGTGTGAGAGAGGGAGAGACAGAGAGAGAGAGGGAGTGAGGAACAAAGGGAGAGACAGAGAGGGGGAGAGAGAGAAGGAGAGAGGGAAACAGACAGACAGAGAGTGAGGGTGGGGAGAGAGTGAGAGAAAGAGAGGGAGAGAGTGAGACAAAGAGAGAGGGAGACAGAGAGAGGGAGCGGGTGAGACAGAGGAAGAGAGAGGGAGTGAGAGATCGAAAGAGAGGGAGAGGGAGACAGACAGAATGGAGAGGAGAGAGTGATAGGCAGAGAGAGTGCTAGAGAGAGGGAGAGAGAGGGAGAGGCAGAGGGAGAAAGAGCGAACTGAGGGGGGGAGAGAGAGAGGGGAAGAGAGAGTGAGAGACAGAAAGAGAGAGACAGAGAGGGAGAGAAAGAGGGACAGATGGAGAGAGAGAGGGAGACGGAGAGAGACAGAGAGAGAGGGTGGGGAGAGAGTGAGAGAAAGAGAGGGAGAGACAGAGCGAGACAGAAAGAAAGAGACAGAGAGGGAGAGAGAGGAAGTAAGACATTGAGAGAGAGTGAGAGGGAGAGGGAGACAGAAAGAACTGAGGGGGAGAGAGAGAGACAGAAAGAGACAGAGTGAGAGACAGAGAGAGAGAGCGGAGAGAGAGAGGAAGAGATGGAGAGAGAGACAGAGCGAGGGAGACAGAGAGAGCGTGAGGAGAGAGTGAGAGAGAAGGAGACAGGGAGAGGGAGGGGAGACAGAGGAAGTGAGAGAGAGAGAGGGAGACAGAGAGAACTGAGCGGGAGAGAGGGAGAGGGAGAGAGAGAGGGTGGGGAGAGAGTGAGAGAGACGGAGCGGGAGAGACAGAGGAAGACAGAGGGAGAGGGAGTGAGAGATTGAAAGAGAGTGAGAGGGAGAGGGACACAGATAGAGAAGGGAAGAGAGAGTGATAGGCAGGTAGAGTGATAGAGAGAGAGGGAGATAGCGTGAGAGGCAGAGGGAGACAGAGAGAACTGAGAGGGGGAGAGAGAGGGGAAGAGAGAGTGAGAGACAGAAAGAGAGAGACAGAGAGAGAGGGCGAGAGAGAGGGACAGATGGAGAGAGAGAGGGAGACGGAGGGAGACAGAGAGAGAGGGTGGGGAGAGGTTGAGATAAAGAGAGGGCGAGACAGAAAGAGAGAGACAGAGAAAGGGAGAGAGAGGAACAGAGAGAGGGAGAGAGAGGAACGGAGAGTGAGAGAGACAGAGAGAGAGGCGGAGAGAGAGAGGGACAGATGGAGAGAGAGAGAGAGGGAGACGGAGAGACAGAGGGAGAGGGTGGGGAGAGCGTGAGAGAAAGAGTGGGAGAGACAGAGAGAGAGACTGAAAGAGAGGCAGAGAGAGCGAGAGAGAGGAACAGAGAGTGAGAGAGACAGAGACAGAGACGGAGAGAAAGAGAGGGAGACAGAGACAGAGGGAGAGGAAGTAAGACATTGAGAGAGAGTGAGAGGGAGAGGGAGACAGAAAGAACTGAGGGGGAGAGAGAGAGTGAGAGACAGAAAGAGAGAGACAGAGAGAGGGAGAGCAAGAGACAGAGACAGAGAGGAAGAGATGGAGTGAGAGAGACAGAGAGAGGGAGAGCAAGAGACAGAGGGAGACAGAGAGATGGAGAGAGGGAGAGAGAGGGAGAGAGACAGAGAGCGAGAGAGAGAAAGAAAGAGACAGATAGACAGAGAGGGAGAGAGGAACAGAGAGTGAGAGGGAGAGAGACAGAGACTGAGAGAAAGAGAGGGAGACAGTGAGAGGGGCGGAGAGAGAGACAGACAGAGAGAGAGATGGAGAGAGAGACAGAAAGAGAGTGATCGAGAGACAGAGAGAGAGACAGGCAGAGAGAAACAGAGAGAGAGGGAGAGAGACAGAGAAAGACTGACAGACAGACAAAGAGGGTGGGGAGAGGGAGTCAGAGAGAAAGGGAGACAGAGCGAGGGAGGGAGACAGAGAGACAGACAGAGAAAGAAGGTGGGGAGAGAGTGAGAGAAAAAGATGGAGAGACAGAGTGGGAGAGAGAGAGAGACAGGCAGAGAGAGACAGCAAGAAGGTGGGAGACAGAGAGAGAGACAGAGTCAGAGAGAGAGAGTGAGGGTGGGGAGAGATAGAGAAAGATCGAGAGAGCGAGAGAGAGGAACAGAGAGTGAGAGAGACAGAGACAGAGACGGAGAGAAAGAGAGGGAGACAGAGACAGAGGGAGAGGAAGTAAGACATTGAGAGAGAGTGAGAGGGAGAGGGAGACAGAAAGAACTGAGGGGGAGAGAGAGAGTGAGAGACAGAAAGAGAGAGACAGAGAGAGGGAGAGCAAGAGACAGAGACAGAGAGGAAGAGATGGAGTGAGAGAGACAGAGAGAGGGAGAGCAAGAGACAGAGGGAGACAGAGAGATGGAGAGAGGGAGAGAGAGGGAGAGAGACAGAGAGCGAGAGAGAGAAAGAAAGAGACAGATAGACAGAGAGGGAGAGAGGAACAGAGAGTGAGAGGGAGAGAGACAGAGACTGAGAGAAAGAGAGGGAGACAGTGAGAGGGGCGGAGAGAGAGACAGACAGAGAGAGAGATGGAGAGAGAGACAGAAAGAGAGTGATCGAGAGACAGAGAGAGAGACAGGCAGAGAGAAACAGAGAGAGAGGGAGAGAGACAGAGAAAGACTGACAGACAGACAAAGAGGGTGGGGAGAGGGAGTCAGAGAGAAAGGGAGACAGAGCGAGGGAGGGAGACAGAGAGACAGACAGAGAAAGAAGGTGGGGAGAGAGTGAGAGAAAAAGATGGAGAGACAGAGTGGGAGAGAGAGAGACAGGCAGAGAGAGACAGCAAGAAGGTGGGAGACAGAGAGAGAGACAGAGTCAGAGAGAGAGAGTGAGGGTGGGGAGAGATAGAGAAAGATCGAGAGAGCGAGACAGAGAGAGAGGAAGAGAGAGAGGAAGAGAGAGTGAGAGAGAGAGGAACAGGGAGTGAGAGTAAGACAGAGAGAGGGAGAGAGACTGAGAGTGAGGGAAAGAGGAACAGATAGAGAGAGGAACAGAGAGTGAGAGACAGAGAGAGAGAGCGAGAGAGACAGCGGAACAGGGAGGGAGAGAGACAGAGAGATGCAGAGCAAGAGAGGGAGAGGGAGAGAGTCAGGGAGACAGGCAGAGAGAGAGGAAGAGAGAGAGGGAGAGAGAGACAGAAACAGAGGGAGAGGGACAGAGAGAGAGGGTTGGGAGAGAGAGGGAGTGGGAGAGAGACAGAGAGAGAGGGAGAGACAGAGAGAGAGGGAGAGAGGAATAGAGAGTGAGAGAGAGAGAGAGAGAGACAGAGAGAGAGGGTGGGGAGAGAGTGAGATAAAGAGAGGGAGACAGAAAGAGAGAGACAAAGGGAGAGAGAGGAACAGAGAGAGGGAGAGAGAGGAACGGAGAGTGAGAGAGACAGAGAGAGAGGCGGAGAGAGAGAGAGGGACAGATGGAGAGAGAGAGAGAGGGAGACGGAGAGACAGAGAGAGAGGGTGGGGGGAGCGTGAGAGAAAGAGTGGGAGAGACAGAGAGAGAGACTGAAAGAGAGAGGCAGAGAGAGCGAAAGAGAGGAACAGAGAGTGAGAGAGACAGAGACAGAGACGGAGAGAAAGAGAGGGAGACAGAGACAGAGGGAGAGGAAGTAAGACATTGAGAGAGAGTGAGAGGGAGAGGGAGACAGAAAGAACTGAGGGGTAGAGAGAGAGTGAGAGACAGAAAGAGAGAGACAGAGAGAGGGAGAGCAAGAGACAGAGGGAGACAGAGAGATGGAGAGAGGGAGAGAGAGGGAGACAGAGAGGGAGAGAGACAGAGAGCGAGAGAGAGAAAGAAAGAGACAGATAGACAGAGAGGGAGAGAGGAACAGAGAGTGAGAGGGAGAGAGACAGAGACAGAAAGAGAGGGAGACAGAGAGAAGGGCGGAGAGAGAGACAGACAGAGAGAGATGGAGAGAGACAGACAGAGAGAGAGAGATGGAGAGAGAGACAGAGAGAGAGGGAGAGAGACAGAGAGACAGACAGAGAGGAACAGAGAGAGAGGGAGAGAGACAGAGAAAGACAGACAGACAGACAAAGAGGGTGGGGAGAGAGGGAGAGTCAGAGAGGGAGAGAGCCAGCGAGAAAGGGAGACTGTGCGAGGGAGGGAGAGAGAGAGACAGACAGAGAGAGAAGGGGGGGAGAGAGTGAGAGAAAAAGAGGGAGAGACAGAGTGGGAGAGAGACAGACAGAGAGAGACAGCAAGAAAGTGGGCGACAGAGAGAGAGACAGATAGAGAGAGAGAGAGAGAGTGAGGGTGGGGAGAGATAGAGAAAGATCGAGAGAGCGAGACAGAGAGAGAGGAAGAGAGAGTGAGAGGGAGGAACAGGGAGTGAGAGTAAGACAGAGAGAGGGAGAGAGACTGAGAGAGAGGGAGGAACAGGGAGTGAGAGTAAGACAGAGAGAGGGAGAGAGACTGAGAGAGAGGGAAAGAGGAAAGAGATAGAGAGAGGAACAGAGAGTGAGAGACAGAGAGAGAGCGAGAGAGAGCGGAACAAGGAGGGAGAGAGACAGAGAGATGGAGAGCAAGAGAGGGAGAGGGAGAGACAGGGAGACAGGCAGAGAGAGATTAACAGAGAGAGGGAGAGAGAGGACAGAAAGAAAGGGAGAGGGACACAGAGAGAGAGGGGGTTGGGAGGAGAGAGGGAGTGGGTAGAGAGACAGAGAGAGAGAGAGGGAGAGACAGAGAGAGAGGGAGAGAGGAACAGAGAGTGAGAGAGAGAGGAACAGAGAGCGTGAGGAGAGAGTGAGAGAGAAGGAGACAGGGAGAGGGAGGGGGAGACAGAGGAAGTGAGAGAGAGAGAGGGAGACAGAGAGAACTGAGCGGGAGAGAGGGAGAGGGAGAGAGAGAGGGTGGGGAGAGAGGGAGAAAGATCGAGAGTAAGACAGAGAGAGGGAGAGAGACTGAGAGAGAGGGAAAGAGGAAGAGATAGAGAGAGGAACAGAGAGTGAGAGACAGAGAGAGAGCGAGAGAGAGCGGAACAGGGAGGGAGAGAGACAGAGAGATGGAGAGCAAGAGAGGGAGAGGGAGAGAGACAGGGAGACAGGCAGAGAGTTAGGAACAGAGAGAGGGAGAGAGAGACAGAAAGAGAGGAGAGGGAAACAGAGATAGAGGGGGGTTGGGAGAGAGAGGGAGTGGGAGAGAGACTGAGAGAGAGAGGGGGAGAGACAGAGAGAGGGAGAGAGGAACAGAGAGTGAGAGAGAGAGGAACAGAGAGTGAGAGAGAGAGGCAGAGAGACTGAGAGGGAGAGAGTCAGAGAGGCAGAGAGAGAGATGGTGGGGAAAGTGTGTGAGAGGGAGAGACAGAGAGAGAGGAGAGAGGAACAAAGGGAGAGACAGAGAGGGGGAGAGAGAGAAGGAGAGAGGGAAACAGACAGACAGAGAGGGTGGGGAGAGAGTGAGAGAAAGAGAGGGAGAGAGTGAGACAAAGATGAGAGTGAGACAGAGAGAGAGGGAGCGGGTGAGACAGAGGAAGACAGAGGGAGTGAGAGATCGAAAGAGAGGGAGAGGGAGACAGACAGAATGGAGAGGAGAGAGTGATAGGCAGAGAGAGTGCTAGAGAGAGGGAGAGAGAGGGAGAGGCAGAGGGAGAAAGAGAGAACTGAGATGGGGGAGAGAGAGAGAGGGGAAGAGAGAGTGAGAGACAGAAAGAGAGAGACAGAGAGGGAGAGAAAGAGGGACAGATGGAGAGAGAGAGGGAGACGGAGAGAGACAGAGAGAGATGGTGCGGAGAGAGTGAGAGAAGGAGTGGGAGAGAGAGCGAGACAGAAAGAGAGAGACAGAGAGAGGGAGAGAGAGGAACAGAGAGAGGGAGAGAGAGTGAGAGAGAGAGAGACACAGACGGAGAGAGAGGAAGTAAGACATTGAGAGAGAGTGAGAGGGAGAGGGAGACAGAAAGAACTGAGGGGGGAGAGAGAGAGTGAGAGACAGAAAGAGACAGAGAGAGATACAGAGACAGAGAGAGTGAGGTGGAAAGAGAGAGGGGAGAGTCAGAGAGGGAGAGAGAGAACAGGAGAGAGAGAGAGAGACAGAGAGAGGCAGAAAGAGAGAGATGGAGGGAGAGGGAGGAGAGAGGAACAGAGTGAGAGACAGACAGAGAGAGAGGGGAGAGAGAGAGGGAGAGATGGAGAGAGAGACAGAGCGAGGGAGACAGAGAGAGCGTGAGGAGAGAGTGAGAGAGAAGGAGACAGGGAGAGGGAGGGGAGGACAGAGGAAGTGAGAGAGAGGGAGACAGAGAGAACTGAGGGGGAGAGAGAGGGAGAGGGAGAGAGAGAGGGTGGGGAGAGAGTGAGAGACGGAGCGGGAGAGACAGGAAGACAGAGGGAGAGGGAGTGAGAGATTGAAAGAGAGTGAGAGGGAGAGGGAGACAGACAGAGAAGGGAAGAGAGAGTGATAGGCAGAGAGAGTGATAGAGAGAGAGGGAGATAGCGTGAGAGGCAGAGGGAGACAGAGAGAACTGAGAGGGGGAGAGAGAGGGGAAGAGAGAGTGAGAGACAGAGAGAGAGAGACAGAGAGAGAGGGTGGGGAGAGAGTGAGATAAAGAGAGGGAGACAGAAAGAGAGAGACAAGGGAGAGAGAGGAACAGAGAGAGGGAGAGAGAGGAACGGAGAGTGAGAGAGACAGAGAGAGAGGCGGAGAGACAGAGAGGGACAGATGGAGAGAGAGAGAGAGAGGGAGACGGAGAGACAGAGAGAGAGGGTGGGGGGAGCGTGAGAGAAAGACTGGGAGAGACAGAGAGAGAGACTGAAAGAGAGAGGCAGAGAGAGCGAAAGAGAGGAACAGAGAGTGAGAGAGACAGAGACAGAGACGGAGAGAAAGAGAGGGAGACAGAGACAGAGGGAGAGGAAGTAAGACATTGAGAGAGAGTGAGAGGGAGAGGGAGACAGAAAGAACTGGGGAGAGAGAGAGTGAGAGACAGAAAGAGAGAGACAGAGAGAGGGAGAGCAAGAGACAGAGGGAGACAGAGAGATGGAGAGAGGGAGAGAGAGGGAGACAGAGAGGGAGAGAGACAGAGAGCGAGAGAGAGAAAGAAAGAGACAGATAGACAGAGGGAGAGAGGAACAGAGAGTGAGAGGGAGAGAGACAGAGACAGAGAGAAAGAGAGGGGAGACAGAGAGAAGGGCGGAGAGAGAGACAGACAGAGAGAGAGATGGAGAGAGACAGACAGAGAGAGAGATGGAGAGAGAGACAGAGAGAGAGGGAGAGAGACAGAGAGACAGGCAGAGAGGAACAGAGATAGAGGGAGAGAGACAGAGAAAGACAGACAGACAGACAAAGAGGGTGGGGAGAGAGGGAGAGTTCGAGAGGGAGAGAGCCAGAGAGAAAGGGAGACAGAGCGAGGGAGGGAGACAGAGAGACAGACAGAGAGAGAAGGGGGGGGGGGAGAGAGTGAGAGAAAAAGAGGGAGAGAGAGTGGGAGAGAGAGAGACAGACAGAGAGAGACAGCAAGAAAGTGGGAGACACAGAGAGAGACAGACAGAGAGAGAGAGAGAGTGAGGGTGGGGAGAGATAGAGAAAGATCGAGAGAGCGAGACAGAGAGAGTAAGAGAGAGTGAGAGGGAGAGGAACAGGGAGTGAGAGTAAGACAGAGAGAGGGAGAGAGACTGAGAGAGAGGGAAAGAGGAAGAGATAGAAAGAGGAACAGAGAGTGAGAGACAGAGAGAGAGCGAGAGAGAGCGGAACAGGGAGGGAGAGAGATGGAGAGCAAGAGAGGCAGAGGGAGAGAGACAGGGAGACAGGCAGAGAGAGAGGAACAGAGAGAGGGAGAGAGAGACAGAAAGAGAGGGAGAGGGACACAGAGAGAGAGGGTGTTGGGAGAGAGAGGGAGTGGGAGAGAGACAGAGAGAGAGAGGGAGAGACAGAGAGAGGGAGAGAGGAACAGAGAGTGAGAGAGAGAGGCAGAGAGACTGAGAGGGAGAGAGTCAGAGACAGGCAGAGAGAGAGATGGTGGGGAAAGTGTGAGAGAGGGAGAGACAGAGAGAGAGAGGGAGAGAAGAACAAAGGGAGAGACAGAGAGGGGGGGAGAGAGAGAAGGAGAGAGGGAAACAGAGATAGAGAGTGAGGGGTGGGGAGAGAGTGAGAGAAAGAGAGAGGGAGACAGAGAGAGAGGGAGCGGGTGAGACAGAGGAAGACAGAGGGAGTGAGAGATCGAAAGAGAGGGAGATGGAGACAGACAGTATGGAGAGGAGAGAGTGATAGGCAGAGAGTGATAGAGAGGGAGAGAGAGGGAGAGGCAGAGGGAGAAAGAGAGAACTGAGATGGGGGAGAGAGAGAGAGGGGAAGAGAGAGTGAGAGACAGAAAGAGAGAGACAGAGAGGGAGAGAAAGTGGGACAGATGGAGAGAGAGATTGAGACGTAGAGAGACAGAGAGAGGGTGGGGAGAGAATGAGAGAAAGAGATGGAGAGAGAGCGAGACAGAAAGAGAGAGTCAGAGAGAGGGAGAGAGAGGGACAGAGATTGAGAGAGAGAGACAGAGACGGAGAGAGAGGAAGTAAGACATTGAGAGAGAGTGAGAGGGAGAGGGAGACAGAAAGAACTGAGGGGGAGAGAGAGAGTGAGAGACAGAAAGAGACAGAGAGAGATACAGAGACAGAGAGAGTGAGGTGGAAAGAGAGAGGGAGTGTCAGAGAGGGAGAGAGAGAACTGAGGAGGAGAGAGAGAGAGAGACA
This sequence comes from Hemitrygon akajei, assembly GCF_048418815.1. Taxonomy (NCBI): domain Eukaryota; kingdom Metazoa; phylum Chordata; class Chondrichthyes; order Myliobatiformes; family Dasyatidae; genus Hemitrygon; species Hemitrygon akajei. The sequence continues at coordinate 80,736 of NW_027331920.1, forward strand.
GAGAGAGGCAGAAAGAGAGAGATGGTGGAAGAGGGAGAGAGGAACAGAGTGAGAGACAGACAGAGAGAGAGGGGAGAGAGAGAGGGAGAGATCGAGAGAGAGACAGAGCGAGGGAGACAGAGAGAGCGTGAGGAGAGAGTGAGAGAGAAGGAGACAGGGAGAGGGAGGGGAGACAGAGGAAGTGAGAGAGAGAGAGGGAGACAGAGAGAACTGAGCGGGAGAGAGGGAGAGGGAGAGAGAGAGGGTGGGGAGAGAGTGAGAGAGACGGAGCGGGAGAGACAGGAAGACAGAGGGAGAGGGAGTGAGAGATTGAAAGAGAGTGAGAGGGAGAGGGAGACAGACAGAGAAGGGAAGAGAGAGTGATAGGCAGAGAGAGTGATAGAGAGAGAGGGAGATAGCGTGAGAGGCAGAGGGAGACAGAGAGAACTGAGAGGGGGAGAGAGAGGGGAAGAGAGAGTGAGAGACAGAGAGAGAGAGACAGAGAGAGAGGGTGGGGAGAGAGTGAGATAAAGAGAGGGAGACAGAAAGAGAGAGACAAAGGGATAGAGAGGAACAGAGAGAGGGAGAGAGAGGAACGGAGAGTGAGAGAGACAGAGAGAGAGGCGGAGAGAGAGAGAGGGACAGATGGAGAGAGAGAGAGAGGGAGACGGAGAGACAGAGAGAGAGGGTGGGGGGGAGCGTGAGAGAAAGAGTGGGAGAGACAGAGAGAGAGACTGAAAGAGAGAGGCAGAGAGAGCGAAAGAGAGGAACAGAGAGTGAGAGAGACAGAGACAGAGACGGAGAGAAAGAGAGGGAGACAGAGACAGAGGGAGAGGAAGTAAGACATTGAGAGAGAGTGAGAGGGAGAGGGAGACAGAAAGAACTGAGGGGTAGAGAGAGAGTGAGAGACAGAAAGAGAGAGACAGAGAGAGGGAGAGCAAGAGACAGAGGGAGACAGAGAGATGGAGAGAGGGAGAGAGAGGGAGACAGAGAGGGAGAGAGACAGAGAGCGAGAGAGAGAAAGAAAGAGACAGATAGACAGAGAGGGAGAGAGGAACAGAGAGTGAGAGGGAGAGAGACAGAGACAGAAAGAGAGGGAGACAGAGAGAAGGGCGGAGAGAGAGACAGACAGAGAGAGATGGAGAGAGACAGACAGAGAGAGAGATGGAGAGAGAGACAGAGAGAGAGGGAGAGAGACAGAGAGACAGACAGAGAGGAACAGAGAGAGAGGGAGAGAGACAGAGAAAGACAGACAGACAGACAAAGAGGGTGGGGAGAGAGGGAGAGTCAGAGAGGGAGAGAGCCAGCGAGAAAGGGAGACTGTGCGAGGGAGGGAGAGAGAGAGACAGACAGAGAGAGAAGGGGGGGGAGAGAGTGAGAGAAAAAGAGGGAGAGACAGAGTGGGAGAGAGACAGACAGAGAGAGACAGCAAGAAAGTGGGCGACAGAGAGAGAGACAGATAGAGAGAGAGAGAGAGTGAGGGTGGGGAGAGATAGAGAAAGATCGAGAGAGCGAGACAGAGAGAGAGGAAGAGAGAGTGAGAGGGAGGAACAGGGAGTGAGAGTAAGACAGAGAGAGGGAGAGAGACTGAGAGAGAGGGAAAGAGGAAGAGATAGAGAGAGGAACAGAGAGTGAGAGACAGAGAGAGAGCGAGAGAGAGCGGAACAAGGAGGGAGAGAGACAGAGAGATGGAGAGCAAGAGAGGGAGAGGGAGAGACAGGGAGACAGGCAGAGAGAGATTAACAGAGAGAGGGAGAGAGAGACAGAAAGAAAGGGAGAGGGACACAGAGAGAGAGGGGGTTGGGAGAGAGAGGGAGTGGGAGAGAGACAGAGAGAGAGAGAGGGAGAGACAGAGAGAGAGGGAGAGAGGAACAGAGAGTGAGAGAGAGAGGAACAGAGAGCGTGAGGAGAGAGTGAGAGAGAAGGAGACAGGGAGAGGGAGGGGAGACAGAGGAAGTGAGAGAGAGAGAGGGAGACAGAGAGAACTGAGCGGGAGAGAGGGAGAGGGAGAGAGAGAGGGTGGGGAGAGAGTGAGAGACGGAGCGGGAGAGACAGAGGAAGACAGAGGGAGAGGGAGTGAGAGATTGAAAGAGAGTGAGAGGGAGAGGGACACAGACAGAGAAGGGAAGAGAGAGTGATAGGCAGAGAGAGTGATAGAGAGAGAGGGAGATAGCGTGAGAGGCAGAGGGAGACAGAGAGAACTGAGAGGGGGAGAGAGAGGGGAAGAGAGAGTGAGAGACAGAAAGAGAGAGACAGAGAGAGAGGGCGAGAGAGAGGGACAGATGGAGAGAGAGAGGGACGGAGAGAGACAGAGAGAGAGGGTGTGGAGAGAGTGAGATAAAGAGAGGGAGATACAGAAAGAGATAGATAGAGAAAGGGAGAGAGAGGAACAGAGAGAGGGAGAGAGAGGAACGGAGTGAGCGAGACGGAGAGAGAGGCGGAGACAGAGAGAGACAGATGGAGAGAGAGAGAGAGAGGGAGACGGAGAGACAGAGAGAGAAGGTGGGGAGGGCGTGAGAGAAAGAGTGGGAGAGACAGAGAGAGAGACTGAAAGAGAGAGGCAGAGAGAGCGAGAGAGAGGAACAGAGAGTGAGAGAGACAGAGACAGAGACGGAGAGAAAGAGAGGGAGAGACAGAGCGAGACAGAAAGAAAGAGACAGAGAGGGAGAGAGAGGAAGTAAGACATTGAGAGAGAGTGAGAGGGAGAGGGAGACAGAAAGAACTGAGGGGGAGAGAGAGAGACAGAAAGAGACAGAGTGAGAGACAGAGAGAGAGAGCGGAGAGAGAGAGGAAGAGATGGAGAGAGAGACAGAGCGAGGGAGACAGAGAGAGCGTGAGGAGAGAGTGAGAGAGAAGGAGACAGGGAGAGGGAGGGGAGACAGAGGAAGTGAGAGAGAGAGAGGGAGACAGAGAGAACTGAGCGGGAGAGAGGGAGAGGGGAGAGAGAGAGGGTGGGGAGAGAGTGAGAGAGACGGAGCGGGAGAGACAGAGGAAGACAGAGGGAGAGGGAGTGATAGATTGAAAGAGAGTGAGAGGGAGAGGGACACAGATAGAGAAGGGAAGAGAGAGTGATAGGCAGGTAGAGTGATAGAGAGAGAGGGAGATAGCGTGAGAGGCAGAGGGAGACAGAGAGAACTGAGAGGGGGAGAGAGAGGGGAAGAGAGAGTGAGAGACAGAAAGAGAGAGACAGAGAGAGAGGGCGAGAGAGAGGGACAGATGGAGAGAGAGAGGGAGACGGAGGGAGACAGAGAGAGAGGGTGGGGAGAGGTTGAGATAAAGAGAGGGCGAGACAGAAAGAGAGAGACAGAGAAAGGGAGAGAGAGGAACAGAGAGAGGGAGAGAGAGGAACGGAGAGTGAGAGAGACAGAGAGAGAGGCGGAGAGAGAGAGGGACAGATGGAGAGAGAGAGAGAGGGAGACGGAGAGACAGAGGGAGAGGGTGGGGAGAGCGTGAGAGAAAGAGTGGGAGAGACAGAGAGAGAGACTGAAAGAGAGGCAGAGAGAGCGAGAGAGAGGAACAGAGAGTGAGAGAGACAGAGACAGAGACGGAGAGAAAGAGAGGGAGACAGAGACAGAGGGAGAGGAAGTAAGACATTGAGAGAGAGTGAGAGGGAGAGGGAGACAGAAAGAACTGAGGGGGAGAGAGAGAGTGAGAGACAGAAAGAGAGAGACAGAGAGAGGGAGAGCAAGAGACAGAGACAGAGAGGAAGAGATGGAGTGAGAGAGACAGAGAGAGGGAGAGCAAGAGACAGAGGGAGACAGAGAGATGGAGAGAGGGAGAGAGAGGGAGAGAGACAGAGAGCGAGAGAGAGAAAGAAAGAGACAGATAGACAGAGAGGGAGAGAGGAACAGAGAGTGAGAGGGAGAGAGACAGAGACTGAGAGAAAGAGAGGGAGACAGTGAGAGGGGGCGGAGAGAGAGACAGACAGAGAGAGAGATGGAGAGAGAGACAGAAAGAGAGTGATCGAGAGACAGAGAGAGAGACAGGCAGAGAGAAAACAGAGAGAGAGGGAGAGAGACAGAGAAAGACTGACAGACAGACAAAGAGGGTGGGGAGAGGGAGTCAGAGAGAAAGGGAGACAGAGCGAGGGAGGGAGACAGAGAGACAGACAGAGAAAGAAGGTGGGGAGAGAGTGAGAGAAAAAGATGGAGAGACAGAGTGGGAGAGAGAGAGAGACAGGCAGAGAGAGACAGCAAGAAGGTGGGAGACAGAGAGAGAGACAGAGTCAGAGAGAGAGAGTGAGGGTGGGGAGAGATAGAGAAAGATCGAGAGAGCGAGACAGAGAGAGAGGAAGAGAGAGAGGAAGAGAGTGAGAGAGAGAGGAACAGGGAGTGAGAGTAAGACAGAGAGAGGGAGAGAGACTGAGAGTGAGGGAAAGAGGAACAGATAGAGAGAGGAACAGAGAGTGAGAGACAGAGAGAGAGAGCGAGAGAGACAGCGGAACAGGGAGGGAGAGAGACAGAGAGATGCAGAGCAAGAGAGGGAGAGGGAGAGAGTCAGGGAGACAGGCAGAGAGAGAGGAAGAGAGAGAGGGAGAGAGAGACAGAAACAGAGGGAGAGGGACAGAGAGAGAGGGTTGGGAGAGAGAGGGAGTGGGAGAGAGACAGAGAGAGAGGGAGAGACAGAGAGAGAGGGAGAGAGGAATAGAGAGTGAGAGAGAGAGAGGAACAGAGAGTGAGAGAGAGAGACAGAGAGACTGAGAGGGAGATAGTCAGAGACAGGCAGAGAGAGATGGTGGGGAAAGTGTGAGAGTGGGAGAGACAGAGAGAGAGAGGGAGAGAGGAACAAAGGGAGAGACAGAGAGGGGGGAGAGAGAGAAGGAGAGAGGGAAACAGACAGACAGAGAGTGAGGGTGGGGAGAGAGTGAGAGAAAGAGAGGGAGAGAGTGAGAGAAAGAGAGAGGGAGACAGAGAGAGAGGGAGCGGGTGAGACAGAGGAAGACCGAGGGAGTGAGAGATCGAAACAGAGGGAGAGGGAGACAGACAGAATGGAGAGGAGAATGTGATAGGCAGAGAGAGAGAGAGAGAGAGGGAGAGAGAGGGAGAGGCAGAGGGAGAAAGAGCGAACTGAGAGGGGGGAGAGAGAGAGGGGGAAGAGAGAGTGAGAGACAGAAAGAGAGAGAGACAGAGAGGGAGAGAAACAGGGACAGATGGAGAGAGAGAAGGAGACGGAGTGAGACAGAGAGAGAGGGTGGGGAGAGAGTGAGAGAAAGAGAGGGAGAGACAGAGCGAGACAGAAAGAGAGAGACAGAGAGAGGGAGAGAGAGGAACAGAGAGTGAGAGAGAGAGAGAGAGAGACGGAGAGAGAGGAAGTAAGACATTGAGAGAGAGAGTGAGAGGGAGAGGGAGACAGAAAGAACTGAGGGGGAGAGAGAGAGTGAGAGACAGAAAGAGACAGAGAGAGAGACAGAGACAGAAAGAGTGATGTGGAAAGAGAGAGGGAGAGTCAGAGAGGGAGAGAGAGAACTGAGGAGGAGAGAGAGAGACAGAGAGAGGCAGAAAGAGAGAGATGGAGGGAAAGGGAGAGAGAGGAACAGAGTGAGAGACAGACAGAGAGAGAGGGGAGAGAGAGAGGGAGAGATGGAGAGAGAGACAGAGCGAGGGAGACAGAGAGAGCGTGAGGAGTGAGTGAGAGAGAAGGAGACAGTGAGAGGGAGGGGAGACAGAAGAAGTGAGAGAGAGAGAGGGAGACAGAGAGAACTGGGGGGAGAGAGAAGGAGAGGGAGAGAGGGTGTGGGGAGAGATTGAGAGAGACGGAGCGGGAGAGACAGAGGAAGACAGAGGGAGAGGGAGAGGGAGACAGACAGAGAAGGGAAGAGAGAGTGATAGGCAGATAGAGTGATAGAGAGAGAGAGGGAGATAGCGTGAGAGGCAGAGGGAGACAGAGAGAACTGAGAGGGGGAGAGAGAGGGGCAGAGAGAGTGAGAGACAGAAAGAGAGAGACAGAGAGAGAGGGCGAGAGAGAGGGACAGATGGAGAGAGAGAGGGAGACGGAGAGAGACAGAGAGAGAGGGTGGGGAGAGAGTGAGATAAAGGGAGGGAGAGACAGAAAGAGAGAGACAGAGAAAGGGAGAGAGAGGAACAGATAGAGGGAGAGAGAGGAACGGAGAGAGAGAGACAGAGAGAGAGGCGGAGAGAGAGAGGGACAGATGGAGAGAGAGAGAGAGGGAGACGGAGAGACAGAGTGAGAGGGTGGGGAGAGCGTGAGAGAAAGAGTGAGAGAGACAGAGACAGACGGAGAGAAAGAGAGGGAGACAGAGACAGAGGGAGAGGAAGTAAGACATTGAGAGAGAGTGAGAGGGAGAGGGAGACAGAAAGAACTGAGGGGGAGAGAGAGAGTGAGAGACAGAAAGAGAGAGGCAGAGAGAGGGAGAGCAAGAGAGAGACAGAGACAGAGAGGAAGAGATGGAGTGAGAGAGACAGAGAGAGGGAGAGCAAGAGACAGAGGGAGACAGAGATGGAGAGAGGGAGAGAGAGGGAGACAGAGAGGGAGAGAGACAGAGAGCGAGAGAGAGAAAGAAAGAGACAGATAGACAGAGAGGGAGAGAGGAATAGAGAGTGAGAGGGAGAGAGACAGAGACAGAGAGAAAGTGAGGGAGACAGAGAGAGGGGCAGAGAGAGAGTCAGAGAGAGAGTGAGAGAGACAGAGGGACAGGCAGAGAGGAACAGAGAGAGGGAGAGAGACAGAGAAAGACAGACAGACAGACAAAGAGGGTGGGGAGAGAGGGAGAGTCAGAGAGGGAGAGAGCCAGAGAGAAAGGGAGACAGAGCGACGGAGGGAGACATAGAGACAGGCAGAGAGAGAAGGTGGGGAGAGAGTGAGAGAAAAAGAGGGAGAGACAGAGTGGGAGAGAGAGAGACAGACAGAGAGAGACAGCAAGAAAGTGGGAGACAGAGAGAGAGACAGACAGACAGAGAGAGAGAGTGAGGGTGGGGAGAGATAGAGAAAGATCGAGAGCGAGACAGAGAGAGAGGAAGAGAGAGAGGAACAGAGAGTGAGAGTAAGACAGAGAGAGGGAGAGAGACTGAGAGAGAGGGAAAGAGGAAGAGATAGAGAGAGGAACAGAGAGTGAGAGACAGAGAGAGAGCGAGAGAGAGCGGAACAGGGAGGGGAGAGAGACAGAGAGATGGAGAGCAAGAGAGGGAGAGGGAGAGAGACAGGGAGACAGGCAGAGAGTGAGGAACAGAGAGAGGGAGAGAGAGACAGAAAGAGAGGGAGAGGGAAACAGAGATAGAGGGGGTTGGGAGAGAGAGGGAGTGGGAGAGAGACTGAGAGAGAGAGGGGGAGAGACAGAGAGAGGGAGAGAGGAACAGAGAGTGAGAGAGAGAGGAACAGAGAGTGAGAGAGAGAGGCAGAGAGACTGAGAGGGAGAGAGTCAGAGAGGCAGAGAGAGAGATGGTGGGGAAAGTGTGTGAGAGGGAGAGACAGAGAGAGAGGGAGAGAGGAACAAAGGGAGAGACAGAGAGGGGGAGAGAGAGAAGGAGAGAGGGAAACAGACAGACAGAGAGGGTGGGGAGAGAGTGAGAGAAAGAGAGGGAGAGAGTGAGACAAAGAGAGAGTGAGACAGAGAGAGAGGGAGCGGGTGAGACAGAGGAAGACAGAGGGAGTGAGAGATCGAAAGAGAGGGAGAGGGAGACAGACAGAATGGAGAGGAGAGAGTGATAGGCAGAGAGAGTGCTAGAGAGAGGGAGAGAGAGGGAGAGGCAGAGGGAGAAAGAGAGAACTGAGATGGGGGAGAGAGAGAGAGGGGAAGAGAGAGTGAGAGACAGAAAGAGAGAGACAGAGAGGGAGAGAAAGAGGGACAGATGGAGAGAGAGAGGGAGACGGAGAGAGACAGAGAGAGATGGTGCGGAGAGAGTGAGAGAAGGAGTGGGAGAGAGAGCGAGACAGAAAGAGAGAGACAGAGAGAGGGAGAGAGAGGAACAGAGAGAGGGAGAGAGAGTGAGAGAGAGAGAGACACAGACGGAGAGAGAGGAAGTAAGACATTGAGAGAGAGTGAGAGGGAGAGGGAGACAGAAAGAACTGAGGGGGAGAGAGAGAGTGAGAGACAGAAAGAGACAGAGAGAGATACAGAGACAGAGAGAGTGAGGTGGAAAGAGAGAGGGAGAGTCAGAGAGGGAGAGAGAGAACAGGAGAGAGAGAGAGAGACAGAGAGAGGCAGAAAGAGAGAGATGGAGGGAGAGGGAGAGAGAGGAACAGAGTGAGAGACAGACAGAGAGAGAGGGGAGAGAGAGAGGGAGAGATGGAGAGAGAGAGACAGAGCGAGGGAGACAGAGAGAGCGTGAGGAGAGAGTGAGAGAGAAGGAGACAGGGAGAGGGAGGGGAGACAGAGGAAGTGAGAGAGAGGGAGACAGAGAGAACTGAGGGGGAGAGAGAGGGAGAGGGAGAGAGAGAGGGTGGGGAGAGAGTGAGAGACGGAGCGGGAGAGACAGAGGAAGACAGAGGGAGAGGGAGTGAGAGATTGAAAGAGAGTGAGAGGGAGAGGGAGACAGACAGAGAAGGGAAGAGAGAGTGATAGGCAGAGAGAGTGATAGAGAGAGAGGGAGATAGCGTGAGAGGCAGAGGGAGACAGAGAGAACTGAGAGGGGGAGAGAGAGGGGAAGAGAGAGTGAGAGACAGAGAGAGAGAGACAGAGAGAGAGGGTGGGGAGAGAGTGAGATAAAGAGAGGGAGACAGAAAGAGAGAGACAAAGGGAGAGAGAGGAACAGAGAGAGGGAGAGAGAGGAACGGAGAGTGAGAGAGACAGAGAGAGAGGCGGAGAGACAGAGAGGGACAGATGGAGAGAGAGAGAGAGAGGGAGACGGAGAGACAGAGAGAGAGGGTGGGGGGAGCGTGAGAGAAAGACTGGGAGAGACAGAGAGAGAGAGACTGAAAGAGAGAGGCAGAGAGAGCGAAAGAGAGGAACAGAGAGTGAGAGAGACAGAGACAGAGACGGAGAGAAAGAGAGGGAGACAGAGACAGAGGGAGAGGAAGTAAGACATTGAGAGAGAGTGAGAGGGAGAGGGAGACAGAAAGAACTGGGGAGAGAGAGAGTGAGAGACAGAAAGAGAGAGACAGAGAGAGGGAGAGCAAGAGACAGAGGGAGACAGAGAGATGGAGAGAGGGAGAGAGAGGGAGACAGAGAGGGAGAGAGACAGAGAGCGAGAGAGAGAAAGAAAGAGACAGATAGACAGAGGGAGAGAGGAACAGAGAGTGAGAGGGAGAGAGACAGAGACAGAGAGAAAGAGAGGGGAGACAGAGAGAAGGGCGGAGAGAGAGACAGACAGAGAGAGAGATGGAGAGAGACAGACAGAGAGAGAGAGATGGAGAGAGAGACAGAGAGAGAGGGAGAGAGACAGAGAGACAGGCAGAGAGGAACAGAGATAGAGGGAGAGAGACAGAGAAAGACAGACAGACAGACAAAGAGGGTGGGGAGAGAGGGAGAGTTCGAGAGGGAGAGAGCCAGAGAGAAAGGGAGACAGAGCGAGGGAGGGAGACAGAGAGACAGACAGAGAGAGAAGGGGGGGGGGGAGAGAGTGAGAGAAAAAGAGGGAGAGAGAGTGGGAGAGAGAGAGACAGACAGAGAGAGACAGCAAGAAAGTGGGAGACACAGAGAGAGACAGACAGAGAGAGAGAGAGAGTGAGGGTGGGGAGAGATAGAGAAAGATCGAGAGAGCGAGACAGAGAGAGTAAGAGAGAGTGAGAGGGAGAGGAACAGGGAGTGAGAGTAAGACAGAGAGAGGGAGAGAGACTGAGAGAGAGGGAAAGAGGAAGAGATAGAAAGAGGAACAGAGAGTGAGAGACAGAGAGAGAGCGAGAGAGAGCGGAACAGGGAGGGAGAGAGATGGAGAGCAAGAGAGGCAGAGGGAGAGAGACAGGGAGACAGGCAGAGAGAGAGGAACAGAGAGAGGGAGAGAGAGACAGAAAGAGAGGGAGAGGGACACAGAGAGAGAGGGTGTTGGGAGAGAGAGGGAGTGGGAGAGAGACAGAGAGAGAGAGGGAGAGACAGAGAGAGGGAGAGAGGAACAGAGAGTGAGAGAGAGAGGCAGAGAGACTGAGAGGGAGAGAGTCAGAGACAGGCAGAGAGAGAGATGGTGGGGAAAGTGTGAGAGAGGGAGAGACAGAGAGAGAGAGGGAGAGAAGAACAAAGGGAGAGACAGAGAGGGGGGGGAGAGAGAAGGAGAGAGGGAAACAGAGATAGAGAGTGAGGGTGGGGAGAGAGTGAGAGAAAGAGAGAGGGAGACAGAGAGAGAGGGAGCGGGTGAGACAGAGGAAGACAGAGGGAGTGAGAGATCGAAAGAGAGGGAGATGGAGACAGACAGTATGGAGAGGAGAGAGTGATAGGCAGAGAGTGATAGAGAGGGAGAGAGAGGGAGAGGCAGAGGGAGAAAGAGAGAACTGAGATGGGGGAGAGAGAGAGAGGGGAAGAGAGAGTGAGAGACAGAAAGAGAGAGACAGAGAGGGAGAGAAAGTGGGACAGATGGAGAGAGAGATTGAGACGTAGAGAGACAGAGAGAGGGTGGGGAGAGAATGAGAGAAAGAGATGGAGAGAGAGCGAGACAGAAAGAGAGAGTCAGAGAGAGGGAGAGAGAGGGACAGAGATTGAGAGAGAGAGACAGAGACGGAGAGAGAGGAAGTAAGACATTGAGAGAGAGTGAGAGGGAGAGGGAGACAGAAAGAACTGAGGGGGAGAGAGAGAGTGAGAGACAGAAAGAGACAGAGAGAGATACAGAGACAGAGAGAGTGAGGTGGAAAGAGAGAGGGAGTGTCAGAGAGGGAGAGAGAGAACTGAGGAGGAGAGAGAGAGAGAGACAGAGAGAGGCAGAAAGAGAGAGATGGTGGAAGAGGGAGAGAGGAACAGAGTGAGAGACAGACAGAGAGAGAGGGGAGAGAGAGAGGGAGAGATCGAGAGAGAGACAGAGCGAGGGAGACAGAGAGAGCGTGAGGAGAGAGTGAGAGAGAAGGAGACAGGGAGAGGGAGGGGAGACAGAGGAAGTGAGAGAGAGAGAGGGAGACAGAGAGAACTGAGGGGGAGAGAGAGGGAGAGGGAGAGAGAGAGGGTGGGGAGAGAGTGAGAGAGACGGAGCGGGAGAGACAGGAAGACAGAGGGAGAGGGAGTGAGAGATTGAAAGAGAGTGAGAGGGAGAGGGAGACAGACAGAGAAGGGAAGAGAGAGTGATAGGCAGAGAGAGTGATAGAGAGAGAGGGAGATAGCGTGAGAGGCAGAGGGAGACAGAGAGAACTGAGAGGGGGAGAGAGAGGGGAAGAGAGAGTGAGAGACAGAGAGAGAGAGACAGAGAGAGAGGGTGGGGAGAGAGTGAGATAAAGAGAGGGAGACAGAAAGAGAGAGACAAAGGGAGAGAGAGGAACAGAGAGAGGGAGAGAGAGGAACGGAGAGTGAGAGAGACAGAGAGAGAGGCGGAGAGAGAGAGAGGGACAGATGGAGAGAGAGAGAGAGGGAGACGGAGAGACAGAGAGAGAGGGTGGGGGGAGCGTGAGAGAAAGAGTGGGAGAGACAGAGAGAGAGACTGAAAGAGAGAGGCAGAGAGAGCGAAAGAGAGGAACAGAGAGTGAGAGAGACAGAGACAGAGACGGAGAGAAAGAGAGGGAGACAGAGACAGAGGGAGAGGAAGTAAGACATTGAGAGAGAGTGAGAGGGAGAGGGAGACAGAAAGAACTGAGGGGTAGAGAGAGAGTGAGAGACAGAAAGAGAGAGACAGAGAGAGGGAGAGCAAGAGACAGAGGGAGACAGAGAGATGGAGAGAGGGAGAGTGAGGGAGACAGAGAGGGAGAGAGACAGAGCGAGAGAGAGAAAGAAAGAGACAGATAGACAGAGAGGGAGAGAGGAACAGAGAGTGAGAGGGAGAGAGACAGAGACAGAAAGAGAGGGAGACAGAGAGAAGGGCGGAGAGAGAGACAGACAGAGAGAGATGGAGAGAGACAGACAGAGAGAGAGAGATGGAGAGAGAGACAGAGAGAGAGGGAGAGAGACAGAGAGACAGACAGAGAGGAACAGAGAGAGAGGGAGAGAGACAGAGAAAGACAGACAGACAGACAAAGAGGGTGGGGAGAGAGGGAGAGTCAGAGAGGGAGAGAGCCAGCGAGAAAGGGAGACTGTGCGAGGGAGGGAGAGAGAGAGACAGACAGAGAGAGAAGGGGGGGGGAGAGAGTGAGAGAAAAAGAGGGAGAGACAGAGTGGGAGAGAGACAGACAGAGAGAGACAGCAAGAAAGTGGGCGACAGAGAGAGAGACAGATAGAGAGAGAGAGAGAGAGAGAGTGAGGGTGGGGAGAGATAGAGAAAGATCGAGAGAGCGAGACAGAGAGAGAGGAAGAGAGAGTGAGAGGGAGGAACAGGGAGTGAGAGTAAGACAGAGAGAGGGAGAGAGACTGAGAGAGAGGGAAAGAGGAAGAGATAGAGAGAGGAACAGAGAGTGAGAGACAGAGAGAGAGCGAGAGAGAGCGGAACAAGGAGGGAGAGAGACAGAGAGATGGAGAGCAAGAGAGGGAGAGGGAGAGACAGGGAGACAGGCAGAGAGAGATTAACAGAGAGAGGGAGAGAGAGACAGAAAGAAAGGGAGAGGGACACAGAGAGAGAGGGGGTTGGGAGAGAGAGGGAGTGGGAGAGAGACAGAGAGAGAGAGGGAGAGACAGAGAGAGAGGGAGAGAGGAACAGAGAGTGAGAGAGAGAGGAACAGAGAGCGTGAGGAGAGAGTGAGAGAGAAGGAGACAGGGAGAGGGAGGGGAGACAGAGGAAGTGAGAGAGAGAGAGGGAGACAGAGAGAACTGAGCGGGAGAGAGGGAGAGGGAGAGAGAGAGGGTGGGGAGAGAGTGAGAGAGACGGAGCAGGAGAGACAGAGGAAGACAGAGGGAGAGGGAGTGAGAGATTGAAAGAGAGTGAGAGGGAGAGGGAGACAGACAGAGAAGGGAAGAGAGAGTGATAGGCAGAGAGAGTGATAGAGAGAGAGGGAGATAGCGTGAGAGGCAGAGGGAGACAGAGAGAACTGAGAGGGGGAGAGAGAGGGGAAGAGAGAGTGAGAGACAGAAAGAGAGAGACAGAGAGAGAGGGCGAGAGAGAGGGACAGATGGAGAGAGAGAGGGAGACGGAGAGAGACAGAGAGAGAGGGTGTGGAGAGAGTGAGATAAAGAGAGGGAGATACAGAAAGAGATAGATAGAGAAAGGGAGAGAGAGGAACAGAGAGAGGGAGAGAGAGGAACGGAGTGAGCGAGACGGAGAGAGAGGCGGAGACAGAGAGAGACAGATGGAGAGAGAGAGAGAGAGGGAGACGGAGAGACAGAGAGAGAAGGTGGGGAGGGCGTGAGAGAAAGAGTGGGAGAGACAGAGAGAGAGACTGAAAGAGAGAGGCAGAGAGAGCGAGAGAGAGGAACAGAGAGTGAGAGAGACAGAGACAGAGACGGAGAGAAAGAGAGGGAGACAGAGACAGAGGGAGAGGAAGTAAGACATTGAGAGAGAGTGAGAGGGAGAGGGAGACAGAAGGAACTGAGGGGGAGAGAGAGAGTGAGAGAAAAAGAGGGAGAGACAGAGTGGGAGAGAGAGAGACAGACAGAGAGACACAGCAAGAAAGTGGGAGACAGAGAGAGAGACGGACAGACAGAGAGAGAGTGAGGGTGGGGAGAGATAGAGAAAGATCGAGAGAGCGAGTCAGAGAGAGAGGAACAGAGAGTGAGAGAGAGAGGAACAGAGAGTGAGAGACAGAGAGAGAGCGAGAGAGAGCGGAACAGGGAGGGAGAGAGAGAGATGGAGAGCAAGAGAGGGAGAGGGAGAGAGACAGAGAGACAGGCAGAGAGAGAGGAACAGAGAGAGGGAGAGAGACAGAAAGAGAGGGAGAGGGACACAGAGAGAAAGGGGGTTGGGAGAGAGAGGGAGTGGGAGAGAGACAGAGAGAGAGAGGGAGAGACAGAGAGAGAGGGAGAGAGGAACAGAGAGTGAGAGAGAGAGGAACAGAGAGTGAGAGAGAGAGGCAGAGAGACTGAGAGGGAGAGAGTCAGAGACAGGCAGAGAGAGAGATGGTGGGGAAAGTGTGAGAGAGGGAGAGACAGAGAGAGAGAGTGAGAGAGGAACAAAGGGAGAGACAGAGAGGGGGGAGAGAGAGAAAGAGAGAGGGAAACAGACAGACAGAGAGTGAGTGTGCGGAGAGAGTGAGAGAAAGAGAGGGAGAGAGTGAGAGAAAGAGAGAGGGAGACAGAGAGAGAGGGAGCGGGTGAGACTGAGGAAGACAGAGTGAGAGATCGAAAGAGAGGGAGAGGGAGACAGACAGAATGGAGCGGAGAGAGAGTGATAGAGAGAAGGAGAGAGAGGGAGAGGCAGAGGGAGAAAGAGAGAACTGAGAGCGGGGGAGAGAGAGAGAGAGGGGAAGAGAGAGTGAGAGACAGAAAGAGAGAGACAGAGAGGGAGAGAAAGAGGGACAGATGGAGAGAGAGAGGGAGACGGAGAGAGACAGAGAGAGAGGGTGGGGAGAGAGTGAGAGAAAGAGAGGGAGAGACAGAGCGAGACAGAAAGAGAGAGACAGAGAGAGGGAGAGAGAGGAACAGAGAGAGGGAGAGAGAGGAACAGAGAGTAAGAGAGAGAGACAGAAGGAGACAGAGAGAGATACAGAGACAGAGAGGGGGAGAGAGAGAAGGAGAGAGGGAAACAGACAGACAGAGAGTGAGGGTGGGGAGAGAGTGAGGGAGAGAGTGAGAGAAAGAGAGAGGGAGACAGAGAGAGAGGGAGCGGGTGAGACAGAGGAAGACAGAGGAAGTGAGAGATCGAAAGAGAGGGAGAGGGAGACAGACAGAATGGAGCGTAGAGAGTGATAGGCAGAGAGAGTGATAGAGAGAGGGAGAGAGAGGGAGAGTCAGAGGGAGAAAGAGAGAACTGAGAGCGGGGAGAGAGAGAGAGGTGAAGAGAGAGTGAGAGACAGAAAGAGAGAGACAGAGAGGGAGAGAATGAGGGACAGATGGAGAGAGAGAGGGAGACGGAGAGAGACAGAGAGAGAGGGTGGGGGAGAGAGTGAGAGAAAGATAGGGAGAGACAGAGCAAGACAGAAAGAGAGAGACAGAGAGAGGGAGAGAGAGGAACAGAGAGAGGGTGAGAGAGGAACAGAGAGTGAGAGAGAGAGACAGACAGAGACGGAGAGAGGAAGTAAGACATTGAGAGGTAGTGAGAGGGAGAGGGAGACAGAAAGAACTGAGGGGGAGAGAGAGTGAGAGACAGAAAGAGACAGAGAGAGTGAGGTGGAAAGAAAGAGGGAGTCAGAGAGGGAGAGAGAGAACTGAGGAGAGAGAGAGAGAGACAGAGAGAGGCAGAAACAGAGAGATGGAGCGAGAGAGGGAGTGGAACAGAGAGAGAGAGACAGACAGGAGAAAGAGAGGGAGACAGAGAGCGGGAGAGCACCAGAGGGAGAGTGGGGCGAGAGAGTGAGAGAGAAAGTGAGAAAGAGACAGAGGGAGAGGGAGTGAGAGATTGAGAGAGTGAGAGAGAGAGGGAAACAGACAGAGAGGGGAAGAGAGAGTGTGAGTGTGAAAGAGGCAGAAAGAGTCATAGAGAGAGAGGGGGGAGAGGGAGAGAGACAGAGACAGAAATAGAGAGACAGAGAGAGAGGGAGAGGAAGGAACAGAGTGAGAGATAGACAGAGAGAGGTTGGAGTGAGAGAGAGGGAGAGATGGAGTGAGAGACAGAGCGAGGGAGACAGAGAGCGTGAGGAGAGAGTGAGAGAGAAGGAGACAGGGACAGGGAGGGGAGACAGAGAAAGTGAGAGAGAGGCAGAGAGTGATAGAGAGAGAGGGAGACGGAGAGAACTGAGGGGAGAGAGAGAGAAAGCGAGAGAAGGCGATAGAGAGGAGGGGGAGTGAGTGAGGGATACGTATAGGGAGAGGGATATGGAAAGGGTGTGGATGAAATTCCTCTCCTGTCTGGTTCCATTTAGTCCTGTTTCTCCATCTTCCCTGTATCTCCTGCTTCTCAACTTCCCGTGAGCTCTTTACCCGTTCTATCTCTCCTCCTTTTACACACTCACTTCTCCCCACATATCCTCATCCTCCCTCCTCTCTCGCCCCCGACCCAATTCCCCCAAATTTGTTTCACCCTCTTCCCAATGGCCTGATACTTTCCCTCGCCCTCTCCCTCCCTCTCCGCTGAGGATTTGACAGTGAATCAGAGTCACCGGAAGTTGAGTAAATCCGTGTCCTGCGGAAGCGACAGCAGGTAAAGCCTTTCGGCTGGATGAGGAGGGCGCGGGAGGAATATGTTTCATATGAGTGATGCAGGATTCAGGAAGGTAGGGAGTAAGCAGAAGGTGAGGGGTCAGTGTGAGAGTGGTGTAAGGCGGAGGGAGTGGGGAGTAATGGAGGAGAGTGAGGGGGAGGGATAGTAGAGTTTTGGATGAGAGAGGAGAAGCGGAGAGAGACTAGAGAGAGCAAGGTGAGAGTGAGAAAAGTGAGAGAGAAGGACGAGATTCGGGGAAAACGCGTAAATAGATCCTTCAGTCCGTCTGGACAGTTCCACCCGTGTTCACAGAGCCAGTGCTGTTTGCACACGGTTGGAATTTACTCCTGTAAACCTTCTCCACCCGCGTGTCGGGTCGGAGCTGGAGAGCTTTGTGACCTGGTATCAACACTCCCCACCCCCTCCATTTCACCAACACAATAGAGCTGGTTACTGACAACAGGAAGTCAGCCGGGGCGATGCAGACATTCCTGTTTACATCAACGGCAGAGGATAAGGGAGTTGAGAGCTCCAATCTCCTGAGAGTGAACACCACTAACAGCCTGTCCTTGTCCAGCCACAAGGACACTATCGCCAAGAAAGCTCAGCGGCCTCTCTGCTTCTTCCAATCGGCGCCTCCTGGACGACCATTATCTATTTTGACAGAACACATCCTGTGTGGAAACTAGTCGTGTTGTCACGGCAACAGCACCGGCCACCACCGGAAACACTGCAGAGAGCTGTGAACAAGTTCAGTACATCATGGAAACTGAGGACACTGTTTACACATCTCTCTGCCTCAATAAAATAGTCCACATTATCAAAGACCCCACACATGTCGAACATTCTGACTTCCTGAGAGATGGACCACTAACTTCACAATCTCCCTAATGCAGTGCTGTGATTAATTGGTCTGTATAATTCGTTCCTTTAATTAATTGTCCCCCTACATTTCGCGACCTCGCACTCCCAGTCCCGAGGTGATGAATTGATCTTTATTGACGGGATGCGAATCAAAGGTTATCACTGTACCTTGATTCATTGAATGCAAATGTCCCAATTTACACTCATCTCCCCTCTCCTCTTCTCTCACCCCCCTCACTCATTCTCTCTGCCTGTCACTCTCTCTCTCTCTTTCTCTCTGTCTGTCTGTCTCTCTCCCTCTCTCACTTTCCCTTTTCTCTACCCCTCTCTTTTCCCTTCCCCCTCTCTTACTTCCTCACTTTCCCTCTCTCTCCCCCCTTCTCCACACTCCTCCGCCGCCTATTCTGCAGCACACTAAACGGAAACAAACAGGCCTCTCCCGGAAACCACAAGCCTTTATCTTCTGAGAGAACATTGAATCTTTCCAACCGACGAGAAATTATACAACATCTGTAATCCACTGAGTGTGTAAAACCGTCATCACAGTGCAGGGTGGGGGAGGGGTGCTGGTCTGGACGGGTGGGTGGCGGAGACAGCAAGCTGCAGGAAAGGGGGAATTGGGGAGAAAACGAGAGGCAAGCGAAAGGTTAGGCATAAACGGAGTAAGAGACAATAAGGGAAAGACACAGGTTAGTGACTGTGTAGGGAAGAATGTTTGGAGGAAAGAGTACGGATGAGGAAAAGAGGAGATAGAGAAATTGAGGAATTGTATATGTATAGAGAGAGAGTGTGAGAGAGAGAGAGACGGAGAGATAAGAGAGTTAAGGGGGAGAGAGAGAGACGGACAGATAAGAGAGTTAAGGGGGAGAGAGAGAGGACTGTGGAGCAGAGTGGAGTACCGGGACACAGGTAAACATCATCTTTGAACTGTCCCACACTCACCTTGAAATCGCATCCTCTGGTAATTGAGATATTCACCTGGTGAACAAATGATGCCGGTTCTCTTCTCTCAGATCTCTACTCAGCCTCAGTCTGCCTCTGGTCTCCCCTCAGCCCCCATCGCTACAGAGGAAACAACTGAAGACTCTCCAACCTTTCATTCCCTCTGATCCATGAGGCAAACCCTCCATTTTCAGAACATTAACTCTCACCCGATCCTCCCTCCGCCGTAACAGGGTTAGAGTTCCTCCTGTTGTCAACCAACGACCAGCGGTTCTGTGGTGGCGATAGTCACCCGGATGGTGAGATGTGTCCAGGTGCCAGGGACAGGGATGACTCCGATCAGGTCCTTGGCATTCTAAAGGGGGAGGGCGAGCAACCAGACTTGTTGGTTAATATTGGCACCAATGACAGGTAAAAAATGTCAGCAGGCCCTGAAAAGAAATTTTGTGAGTTAGGTGAGGGGTTTGGGAACCGATGTGCTACCGCCGAGGATGAGGTAGTTGGTTTGTAGACAGAGACAGTATGTTGTGAGACTGCTGGCAATGAGAGGCTGCTGATAGGGCAACCTGGCAGTCGACAGGATGAGTTGCAATGGAAAAGAGGCACAGAATCTAAAAGGCTGAACACAGGACTGAAGGTATTACATTTGAATGTGCGCATTGTACAAACTGACGAGGAAGAAGAGCTACAGACTGGCATACATGAGGTTGTGGGCATCACGGAAAGCGTGGCCCTGTTGGTAAACATAATAAAATCAAACCATCAGAAAGAGCTGGCATAGGGTCGGAAGGTGCTGAGTCGTTGTGGGTAGAGCTAAGGAACTGCAAGTGCAAAGAAAACCCTGGTGGAAGGTATGTGCAGACCCCCAAACAGTAGTAAGGATGTAGTCTACAAACTACAACGGGAGATAGAAAATGCAAGTCAGCAGGTCAACGTTACAATAGTCATGTGGGATTTCAGTTCACAAATAGATTGGGAAAACCCGGTTGGTGCTGGATGCCCCGAGGGAGAATTTCTAGAATGCCTGCGAGGTGGCTTCAGAGAGAAGCTCGTGGTTAAACCCACTATCGCCAAATCATTTCGTTTCCTCGCGGCCCGATACCGGACCGCGGCCTGGTGACTGGGGACCACTGCACTAAGGGATCTGCTATTCTGGATAGGGGCGTGTTGCAATGAACCGGGATTGAATTTGAGAAGGGGAAGCACAACGTAGATGCAGTGTTGCAGTGGAATGAAGGAAACTGCAGAGGCGTGAGAGAGGAGCTGGCCAAAAGTGATTGGAAAAGACCTTTGGCACCGATAACGTCAAAGCAAGACTGGGTGGAATTTCGGGAAGCAATTCAGAAAGCGCAGGATATACACATCCCAAAGAGACAGAAGTGTTCAAAAGGCAGATAGCCCATAAGACCATAAGGTGCAGGAGCAGATGAGGACATTTGGCCCATCGACTCTGCTTTAACATATCACCATATCATCCTGGTTGATCCAATTTCATCCCAGACCCAATCTCCTGTCTTCTCCCCGTGTCCTTTCACACCCTGAACAATCAGTAATATATGACCTTCTGTAGTAAATGTACAGAGAGACTCGGGCCTCCACTGTTGCCTGTGGCAAAGAATCCCATAGATTCTCCAATCTGGCTAAAGAAATTTCTCCTCATTTCCGTTCTCACAGGATGCCCTCTGTTATGGCTCATCCGGTCTTAGACCCCACCAATCACAGGAAAAATCCTGCCCACATCCACTCTATCAAGGCTCCTCCTTCAACGAGTTCACCCCTTATTTTTCTGAATTCTGGCCCAGAGACATCACTGGTGATATGACAACCTATTCAATACTGGAACCATTTTCGTGCACCTCCTCTGAACCCCCTGGAGATTCAGCACATCCTTTCTAAGACAAGGAGCTCAAACCTGCTCAAAATACTACAAGTGAGGCCTCACCAGAGCTTTTTAATGTTCCAGCATTTCGTCCTTGCTTTTACCTTTTAGTCCTCATGAAATGAATGCTCTGTATTCCATCTGCCGTTTCCAATCCTAATCAGTCTAGCTCCTTCTGTGGCCTCTCTACGTCCTCAGAACTACCTTTCCCCCCATCTCTGTTCATGTCCTCTGCAGATTTTGCAACAAAGCCATCAAAGACATCATCCAAGTCATCGCCATATAGCAGAGAATAATCGGTCCCATCACAGACCCCTGTGGAATGCCATTGGACATCTGCAGCCAGACAGAAAACGCTCCATTTATTCACACGTTCTGCCTCCTGTCAATCAGCCACTGCTTTATCTGTGCGAGACTCTTTCTGTAATATCATGGGCTCGTAGCTTGTTAAACAGCCTCATGTCCGCCACCTTTTCAAAGGCCTGAAATTCAAAGTACACGACATCAACCGATTTGTCCTTTGTCTATCCCGCTTGTTATTTCTTCAATGAATTTCAACAGATTTGTCAGGAAACTATGCTGACTCCGGCCCTTTTTATCATTTGCCCAAAGTGCCCTGAGACATCATCCTTAATAATCGAATCCAACATCTTCCCAAACACTGAGGTCAGACCAGCTGGCCTTCGGTTTCCTTCCCTCTGCCTCTCTCGCTTCCTGAAGAGTGGAGTGACACTGTTGTACTCCCCTTTCTTCCGGAATCCCTCTTCCACACCCACACTGGTCCTTACTCTTCACCTATTCCCTATTCTTCCTTATCTCTCTTCGTATCCCCACTCTGTCTTCTCCCTCTTTCAATCCCCACTCTCCCTTCTCTCTCTCTCTCTCTCTCTCTCTCTCTCTCTCTCTCTCTCTCTCTCTCTCTCTCTCTCTCTCTCTCTCTCTCTCTCTCTCTCTCTCTCTCTCTCTCTCTCTCTCTCTCTCCTCTCTCTCTCTCTCTCTCTCTCTCTCTCTCTCTCGCTCTCTCTCTCTTTTTCCCCCTACACTCCCATTTCTCTTTTACTACCCCCATCTCTTCTTATCCACTCCCCGTCTCTCTCCCGGACCACACACTCCCTTCTCTCTTCTATTGCCCTCTCTCCCTAATCTCTCTCCCAGGCCCCACTCCCCTTCTTTCCTTTCCCCCGTCTTTCTCCCCAATCTCACTTCGTTCTCTGCATTACAGGGTCAAATCTAGCTACAACAAGACCACCCAGATCGCCCCGCCCTTCCAGCAAGACCATTCGCGCACCTCCCTTACCTGAAATTGCCTGAGGGCAGAACTCAGAGATTTCCTGAGACAGGAAATGTCCCACCTCAGCCACCAAGGCGCCTCACCGCAGGGGTGGCAGACCTTCTCCCTACCCCTCCCCCCCCCCCCCATAGGATGAAGGCCAGGGCCCCCGGCGCATTTGCTCTCTCGCCCTCTCCCGCCCGGGGGACCTGAGGCCACATATACCTGTCTACGTACACTGGGGAAAGGGAAACACGCAGAGGTGGATGGCACTTGTCGATATAGGTGCCCAGCACACCATCCTCCCAGGCAATCCCGCCGCATAGGGCGCTACAGCCCCTTCGAGCGCCAGCTACTAGCCTGTTACCTGGCGTTCATCGACACAGAACACAAAACAGGCCCCGACCCTGTCGTCCTCCACCCCCATCTCCCCATAATGCGATGGGTCAAGTCCCCTGATTCCTCCCACAGAGAGGGCCGTCCTCCATTGTCAAGTGGAAGCTACATTGCGGAGCGGGCTGAACCCGGTCCTGAAGGGGTCAGCCGCCTCCATGAACAAGTCATGGCTTTCCCCCAGTCCCAGAACCCTGCCCCGGACATCCCCAAGGTACAACCCTCCTCAGCGTGTTGGGGTCAACCCTTCGATTCCCTCGATCCCGACGACAAACTGCACGCCTGGTTCACAGACGGCTCCAGCCGCTGGAAAGGGGGAGACCATTGTGGACAGCGGCAGCACTTCATCCCGTCACGGGCAAAATTTACCACAGAGAGGGAGGGGGGTTCCAGTCAACTCGCCGAGCTGGCAGCAGTAGCCCTCCCCCTCCAAAACACCACCGGACCAATCCACATCTACACTGACTCCTGGGCTAATGGCATTGCGGTGTGGATGGCCACACCGGGAGCACCGGATGCATTCCGGCCCTCACCCCATCCTCCCGTCACCACAACAGGGACCGTGTTCCCCTCGTCCTCAGCTACCACCCCACCAGCCTCCGAATCCAGCATATTATCCTCCGCCACCTTCAACAGGAACCCACCACTCAGCGCATCTTTCCCTCTCTACCCCTCTCTGCTTTTCGCAGGGATCGTTCCCTCCGCGACTGCCTGGTCCACACGTCCCTCCCCACAGATCTCCCACCGGGTACTTATCCCTGCAAGCGTAAGTGCTACACCTGTCCCTACACCTCCTCTCTTACCACCATTCAGGGCCCCAGACAGTCCTTCCAGGTCAGGCAACACTTCACTTGTGAGTCTGTCGGGGTCATCTATTGCATCCGGTGCTCCCGGTGCGGCCTCCTCTACATCGGCGAGACCCGACACAGATTGGGGGACCAATTCGTCGAGCACAACAAACAGGATCTCCCGGTTGCCACACACTTCAACTCTGCTTCACATTCCCATTCGGATATGTCCATACATGGCCTCCTCTACTGCCATGATGAGGCTAAACCAGGTTGGAGGAGCAACACCTCATATACCGTCTGGGTAGTCTCCAGCCCCTTGGCATGAACACCAAATTCTCCAACTTCCGGTAATTACCTCCTCCTCCCTTCCCCCATCCCACTTTCACTCTGCCTCCTCTTCCAGCTGCCTATCACCTCTCTCATGATTCTGCCTTCTTCTACTACCCACAGTGCTTTCCCCTTACATTCCTTCTTCACTACCCCTCCGTGCTTCCCCTCCCCCACCCCTGGATCTTTCCTCTGATTGGGTTTTCACCTGGCACCTACCAGTCTTCTCCTTCCCACCCTCACCCTCCTTCTTTGTAGGGACCCTGCCCCCTCCTTCTTCAGTCCTGACGAAGGGCCTCGGCCCGAAACGTTGACTGCTCGTTTCCACGGACGCTGTCTGACCTGCTGAGTTCCTCCAGCTGGTTTGTACGTGTTGATCTTTATTTAACTGTTTCCTAATATGATCTTCCAAACCCAAAACTGATTCCAAAGTTTCCCGAATTCCCGACTGATAAAACATGAAATCAACTATTTTATCAAAAATATAATGCAAACTCCCAATTACCACACATCCCACAAGTTTACATAAATGAGGCGTTCATGATATTGGCCTATAACAAGGAGGATCAGACGGGGAGCTGCAGGTTTTAGAATGGACACTATTACAACAACCATTTTCCATGATGAAAGTGGATGGCCAAACCTCCAAATACGATTCAAAAAGTTAATATTTCACAAAAGAAGCTACACACATACCTGTTGAATCAAGATTTTGCACAAGTTCATGATACATTTTATTCCCATTCACAAAGCTATACTCTGCCCCTTTTCTTATAAAACTGGCAACATCACCCCTCTACCAACTAACCTGTCAAGCCAAACGACAATACAATCCTGCACAGGAATAGAAACTTAAAATGTACAGGTTTACTGAACAGATATAACATCGGAAGAATCTGAAAACCAGAGATAAACTTCTTAAAGTCTTGACCATTATAAATCAGAGTTCTCGCATTTCATTGCAATATTTTAATCCTATTGTGTATGTTGACAAGTAGACTGGGATACAGATACCCCACCCAACAAAACTTCATTTGAAGCTTCCCACAAAATACCAGTTACACCAAGATACCTTTCTGCAGCTTTCACAATAATTTTAATTTCCTCAGTAGGATGAGATGTCTGAGCAGTACAATTCACCACATCCGTTATAAACATCACAAACTTCATTTTATCCAGCAGTGAAGTATCTTTGGTGAGAGAACTGTGATGCCGGCACATATCCACTGACGTCACAGTCTGTCCTCTGAGTGGGATCACTGTATCCAGTTTACCTGCTCTGCTTGCTGTACTTGTCCTTGAACAGGCCCTTCTGCTCACTGTGTTGTTCTGAACCAATTGAACTGGTCACTTCATGCCTTACTAAACCAATCCCTTCTGAATACACAAGGAACACATCCCTCCATTCTCCTCACATTCACGTGGTATCTAATAGCCTCTTTCACATCTGCCTCCACCACCACCCGATATTCACTCCAGACACCCACCACTATGGGAATGAAAAACAAAACTAGAAATGCAAATCTCCTTTAAACATTCTGAGTCTGGGTTTTAACATCATTGTCTTTTCTAATTGTTTTTTTCCAACAGCAGCTATGCAGAGAAAAGACAAAATTACACGAAGTTACAAAATACTTCAATACTGCAAAAAGGACCAATGAGGATGTGTTCCCTCTTTCTCCTGAAGTGCATGCCCACTGGCATTGGACATTTCCTCCTCAGAGAAAAAATCCCGGCTGTCCACTCTGTCTGTCTCTCTCACATTCCTGTAAACGTCTGTCAGACCTCCCTCAGCCTCTGCCACTCCGGAGAAAATTACCCGAGATTGTCCGGTCTCACTTTATCCAGGCAGCATCCTGTTAAACCTCTTCCACTCACCATCCAAAACCTCCGCATTATTCCTGTATTCGAATGCAATTCTCCAGATGTGGTTAAACTAGAGATTTATACAACTGCAGATAGATAGATAGATAGATAGATAGATAGATAGATAGATAGATAGATAGATAGATAGATAGATAGATAGATAGATAGATAGATAGATAGATAGATAGATAGATAGATAGATAGATAGATAGATAGATACTTTATTCATCCCCATGGGGAAATTCAACATTTTTTCCAATGTCCCATACACTTGTTGTAGCAAAAGCTAATTACATACAATACTTAACTCAGTAATAATATGAAATGCATCTAAATCACTAACTCAAAAAGCATTAATATTAGCTTTAAAAAAAAAGTTCTTAAGTCCTGGCGGTTGAATTGTAAAGCCTAAATGCATTGGGGAGTATTGACCTCTTCATCCTGTCTGAGGAGCATTGCATCGATAGTAACCTGTCGCTGAAACTGCTTCTCTGTCTCTGGATGGTGCTATGTAGAGGATGCTCAGGGTTTTCCATAATTGACCGTAGCCTACTCAGCGCCCTTCGCTCAGCTACCGATGTTAAACTCTCCATTACTTTGCCCACGACAGAGCCCGCCTTCCTTACCAGCTTATTAAGACGTGAGGCGTCCCTCTTCTTAATGCTTCCTCCCCAACACGCCACCACAAAGAAGAGGGCGCTCTCCACAACTGACCTATAGAACATCTTCAGCATCTCACTACAGACATTGAATGACGCCAACCTTCTAAGGAAGTACAGTCGACTCTGTGCCTTCCTGCACAAGGCATCTGTGTTGGCAGTCCAGTCTAGCTTCTCGTCTAACTGTACTCCCAGATACTTGTAGGTCTTAACCTGCTCCACACATTCTCCATTAATGATCACTGGCTCCATATGAGGCCTAGATCTCCTAAAGTCCACCACCATCTCCTTGGTCTTGGTGATATTGAGACGCAGGTAGTTTGAGTTGCACCATATCACAAAGTCCTGTATCAGTTTCCTATACTCCTCCTGCTGTCCATTCCTGACGCACCCCACTATGGCCGTGTCATCAGCGAACTTCTGCACATGGCAGGACTCCGAGTTATATTGGAAGTCTGATGTGTACAGGGTGAACAGGACCGGAGAGAGTACGGTTCCCTGCGGCGCTCCTGTGCTGCTGACCACCGTGTCAGACCTACAGTCTCCCAACCGCACATACTGAGGTCTATCTGTCAAGTAGTCCACTATCCAATCCACCATGTGAGAGTCTACTCCCATCTCCGTTAGTTTGTGCCTTAAGATCTTGGGCTGGATGGTGTTAAAGGCACTAGAGAAGACAAGGAATGCAATCCTCACAGCACAACTGACCCCATCTAGGTGAGAGAGTGATTTGTGCAGCAAATACGTGATAGCATCCTCCACTCCCACCTTCTCCTTATACGCAAACTGAAGCGGATCCCGGGCGTGCCTGGTTTGTGGCCTCAGATTCTGTATTATCAGCCGCTCCATGGTCTTCATCACGTGCGACGTCAAGGCAACAGGTCTGAAGTCATTCAACTCCTTTGGTTGTGGTTTCTTCGGTACCGGGAAAATACAGGATGTTTTCCACTGTCTGGGTACTCTTCTCTGATCTAGACTCATGTTGAAGATTCGCTGTAGTGGTTCTCCCAGTTCAGTCGCACAGGCCCTCAGTAATCGTGGGGAAACTCCATCCGGTCCAGCCGCCTTGCTGGTACAGATCTTCCTCAGTTGCAACATAACTGCCTGACAATGGAACCACTATCTGGGAGTTATGAACTCGGATTCCAAGATCCCCCTGTAGATCATCACAGTCCAATCTCGCCCCATGAATATAACAGCAAAGAGATAATGCTGACGCTTTATAAGACACTAGTCTGGCCACACTTGGAGGATTGTCAACAGTGCTGGGCCCGATATCTCAGACAGGATGTGTTGTCATTGGAGAGAGTCCAGAGGAGGTTCAATAGGATGATTTTGGGAATGAAGGGGTTAAAATATGAGGAGCACTTGGCAGCTTTGACCCTGTGCTCAGTGGAACTCAGAAAAATGCGGGGTCATCTCATTGAAACCTACCGAATGTTGAAAGGACTGGACAACGTGGATGTGGAGAAGGTATTTCCTGTGGTGGGGCACAGCCACAAAGTTGAGGGCCATCTTTTCAAACAGAGGTAAGCAGGATTTTTTTTATTAGCCAAGGTGTATTGGATCTGTGGAATGCTCTGCCACAGACTGCGGTGGAGGCCGAGTGTGTGGGTATATTCAAGGCGGAAGTTGATCGTTTCCTGATCGGTCAGGGCATCAAAGGATATGGCGGGAGGTCAGATGTCTGGAATTGAGTGCGATCTGGGATCAGCCATGATGGAAAGGTGGCTGACTCAATGGGCTGAATGGCCTAATTCTGTTCCTATGCCTTATTGAGTTATGAACAGAAGCCCCCTCAATCATGATGAATCTCCTCTGCACTCTTCCAGCATAAAGCATCCTTTGTACAGAATGCTAAGCGTAACTGAATGCAACTTTTCAAGAACGTTGTCAAGTCAGGCAGCATCTGTTGAGGGGAATAGATTCGATGGTTGGGACAGAACCCCTCCCTTACGGCTCTAACACTGGCCCTTCGGCCCATCCTTTCCATGCTGTCCTGTCCATTTAAACTAATCCCTCTGCCTGTCTTTGAAACAGAACACAGAAATCGACAGCACATTACAGGCTCTTCAGCCCACAATGTTGTACCGACCATGTAACCTACTCTAGAGACTGCCTAGGATTTCCTGATCGTATATCCCTCTATGTTTCTAAGCTCCATGAACCTATCTAAGAGTCTCTTAAAATATCCTATTGTATCCACCTCCACCATCGCTGCAGGCAGTGCATTCCATGCACCCACCACTCTCTGTGTAAGAAACTTACCCCTGACATTCCCTCAGTACCGACTTCCAAGCAGCTTAAAACTACGTCCCCTCGTGTTAGTCACTTCAAGCCTGGGAAAATGCCTCTGGTTATCCACATGGTCAAAGCCTCTCTTCATCTTATACACCTCTATCAGGTCACCTCTCATCCTCCGTCGCTCCAAGAAGGAAAGGCCAAGTTCACTCAATCTATTCTCATAAGGCATGCTCTCCAATCCAAGAGCAACATCCTTGTAAATCTAATCTACACTCTCTATAGTATCCACATCCTTCAACATATATCCATATAGCTTCAACATCACCTCACAGCTCTTCAACTCAATCCCACGGTTGATGAAGGCCATCACACCAGACGTCTTCCTAACAACACTGCCAACCTCCACAGCAGCTTTGAGTGTCGTATGGACATGGACCCCAAGATCTCTCTGACCCTCCACACTGCCAAGAGTCTTACCATTAATATTATATTCTGTGTTCAAATTTGACCTGCAGAAATGAACCTCCTCATCTGTGTTGAACTCCATCTGCCACTTCCCAGTTCTGCATCCGAGTCGAGGAAATAGATTCCTGAGCCTCTGGCTAGGATCATTATGTCCTCATTGTCCACGGGAATGGTACCGGAGGATTGGAGGGAGGCGAATGTTGTCCCCTTGTTCAAAAAGGGTAGTAGGGATAGTCCGGATAATCATAGACCATTGAGCCTTACATCTGTGGTGGGAAAGCTATTGGAAAAGATTCACAAAGATAGGATCTATTGGCATTTAGAGAATCATGGTCTGATCAGTGACAGTCAGCATGGTTTTCTGAAGGGCAGATCGTGTCTAACAAGCCTGATGGAGTTCTTTTAAGAGGTGACCAGGTATATAGATGAGGGTAGTGCAGTGGATGTGATCTACATGGATTTTAGTAATGCATTTGATAAGGTTACACACGGTAGACTTTTTCATAAAGTCAGAAGGCATGGGATCCAGGGAACTTTGGCCAGGTGGATTCAGAATTGGCTTGCCTGCAGAAAGCAGAGAGTTGTGTTGGATGGAGTACATTCGGATTGGACGGTTGTGCCTAGTGGTGTCCCACAAGGATCAGTTCTGGGACCCCTACTTTTCGTGATTTTTATTAACGACCTGGATGTGGGGGTAGAAGGATGGGTTGGCAAGTTTGCAGAAGACACAAAGGTTGGTGGTGTTGTGGATAGTGCAGAGGATTGTCAAAGATTGCAGAGAGACATTGATAGGATGCAGGAGTGAGCTGAGAAGTGGCAGATAGAGTTCAACCTGCAGAAGTGTGAGGTGGTACACTTTGGAAGGACAAACTCCAAGTTAGAGTACAAAGTAAATGGCAGGATACTTGGAAGTGTGGAGGAGCAGAGGGATCTGGGGCTACATGTCCACAGATCCCTGAAAGTTGCCTCACAGGTAGACCTTATGGGGTGTTAGCTTTCATAAGTCGAGGGATAGAGTTTAAGAGTCACGATGTAATGATGCAGCTCTAGAAAATTCTGGTTGGGCCACACTTGGAGTACTCTGTCCAGTTCTGGTCACTTCAGTATAAGAAGGATGTGGAAGTACTGGAAAGGGTACAGAGGAGATTTACCAGAATGTTGCCTGGTTTAGAGAGTATGGATTATGATCAGAGATTAAGGGAGCTAGGGCTTTACTCTCTGGAGTGAAGGAGGATGAGAGGAGAAATAATAGAGGTATAGTTGATATTAAGGGGAATAGATAGAGTAGATAGCCAGCACCTCTTCCTCAGGGCACCACTGTTCAATACAAGAGGACATGGCTTTAAGGTAAGGGGAGGGAAGTTCAAGGGGGATATTAGAGGAAGGTTTTATACTCAGAGAGTGGTTGGTGCGTGGAATGCACTGCCCGAGTCAGTGGTAGAGGCAGATACACTAGTTAAGTTTAAGAGACTACTAGACAGGTATATGGAGGAATTTAAGCCTAGGGAGGCAGAGTTTAAGGGTCGGCACAATATTGTGGGCCGAAGGGCCCGTACTGTGCTGTATTGTTCTGTGTTCTATCTATTTCTCGCTGGAATCTCTCTTTTGATTTAATTTTTTATTGAAGGCACGACACAGTACAGAAAACGTAATGCATTACATTTTCCTCCATTTTGCTTTTATACCTCATCCCTAAACAACACCACAACGTCATCAGTGGGGCATTCTGGGAGTTGTAGTCATTTTTCCTCGCTCGCTCCCTGTCAAAGCATGTTTAATCAGCCACCACAGACATCACCGAAACAGACCCACCGAGGCGCGATGGGGAATCGCTGATCGACAGAAGCGACTCGCTGATCTCCGCCACGGCGATGGAGCGGACGAGGAGGGGCTGATCATGGGCCGATTTCCTCCAGCCTATCGTAGCTCAGACGTAACACTGACCACTGCTGTCACTGGCTTCAGTGCCTGTCGCTCAAATGGGAACTCAGAGGGTGATTAGTTCATGTGAACGCCAGTCAGCCTTCCTGTCTTTATGAGTTTGGATTTGGATTTATAACGGGACAGGAAGCAAATTGGGAGAAATGTGAGTTATTATCTGATGCTGCATCAGTCTCCGAGTTACATTATTAACAATAAAAGGGCAAAGGCCGTGGTGAGGAAGGAGGCGATTTACTGGAGGTTATATGGAGATAATATTGGAAGGAATATCAAACTTGGAATTGTTTAGGATATGATTTAGAAAATGGGGGGATTTGAGGGGATCATAATATTCCAGTGTTGATTAATGATGGTAAAATGATTGTTACTGAAACAGGGAAGGTTGTGTTACTGGTTGGGTCATTTGCAGAGATTCATAATCAGGATAATTTAAGTGAAGTTAAACAATGTAGGGATATGTTTTTCAGTGAATACCCTGATGTGCTTGAAGTCAGCTATAGCAATGATAGTATCACTGATGGAGAGATTTCTTTGTATGAATTTAAGAAGTCAATTAATAATGCAGGTCAGGTGTTCCCAGGAAAGAGTGATATTTGAAATTGTAATTGTTTATAATTCGCTTTTGTGAAAATATTAAATGTTTGAATTGTGCATCTACTTTCCTCATGGAAAATGGAAATAGTCGTGCCTATTCTGAAACCTGGCAGATCCCCATTTGATCCTTCTAGTTAAGGGCCTATATCGTGAATGTCTCATTTATGTAAACTTATGAATGTATGGTAATCAAGCACTTGAGTTATATTTTGGAAAGAGTGGTGATAAAGTGTTTTATTAGAGTGGATTTTGGAAGGGTGAAATGAGATTAGATTCAGTTTGAGGTTTGGAAGATGATATTCGGACAGCACAATTAAATAAAGATGTTGCAATAGCAGTATTTCTTGATACTGAAAAGGGAAATGATATGGAAGAAAGGACTTTTGATTAAATTAGGAGTGAGGGGGGCATTGTATAATTTTTCTGAGTTTTTTTTGGATGGACTGCCCAAGTACCGGTCGGCATGTTATGTTTGTGTTTCTATGAGATAGAGAATGGGATCCCACAAGGCGGTATTTGTAGCCCTTCATTATTTAATATTATGATTAACGATATTTTCTCTGAGATGGGAAAATGGGATACCCTGGGTAAATCACAATATACAGATGACGTAGCTTTATAGATTAGAGGTATTAATTGCAATTTACAATTAATAGGTCAAACAGTGGGCAGATTGATGAGGATTTTAAGCTTTCAGTCGTTAAACACATTACGTGGTTTACAAACACGATTAATAGACT
Organism: Hemitrygon akajei; assembly: GCF_048418815.1. Lineage (NCBI taxonomy): Eukaryota > Metazoa > Chordata > Chondrichthyes > Myliobatiformes > Dasyatidae > Hemitrygon > Hemitrygon akajei. The sequence goes on from NW_027331920.1 coordinate 111,874, forward strand.
TGCACTTGATTTTAAGTTATGTCATTAATATCTTGAGGAAGTGTCAGTGGTAAGATTTCTCAGTATGTGGATGGATAATAAGCTGACATGGAAGCACCGATCAGTAAAATAATTGATAAATGTAAAGGAGCTTTAAATCTCCTCAGACATCTATGCGTGTATTCTTGGGTGCAACATGAAAATCTTTGTTGACCAATTATATTTGTTTAATTTGATCTGTTCTTGATTATCTCTGTGTGGCTTATGGATCAGCTTCATCTTCAAATTAAACATGTTTGTATGTGGTACAATTACAGACTTTAAGATTGTGTTCTGGTGCGGTAATGTTGTCTCCTGTTTTGGCTTTACTGATTGCAATGGGACAATTGCCCTCAAAGTAACAGAGGTTCAAGTTGATGTCAACATACTGGATTAATTTGCGGGGGCAAGGAAATGATCATCCTGTTAATGGTGTGCTGGAGGACGGTTGTGGACATCACAAGAAGAGTGTTTTTTGTTTTGGGTGGCTGGGTTCTTACCACGCTGGGAATATGGGTGTATTTGATGATACAATATGTCCCACTGTAGCTTTCTCTGTAGCCCCACCTTGTTTTTTCCAATGACTTCCTTCAGTTGATTTTAGGTTACACGATCGGATTCGTTTCTGCCTGAGAGTCTGTTGGTTCATCAGTATATTAATGAAATTTATTATCATACAGTAACCCTTTTTACAGATGAATCAAAAGATAATTTAACTGGGGATGTTGGTGTGGCTGTTTTTGTGTGCCTGAATTGCAGGTAATGATAGAGAAATGACTTATAGCCATTTATCAGCATAGGAAGCAGAATTCTTTCCCAACAGTATAGGCTTACAGTGGGCGGAGGAAATCGGTCCTTATAATTTGCTCAGAATACATTTCAGTTTTGCTGAGTCTTTAACCGATCATTCTGGCAGTAGGTCAGATTGACTGTTGGAAACTTGTCAAACGGTATTTCATATATAAAGTTTGATTTATATGTCTGCACATTATGGGCCCTGCACATCACACTGTTGAGGGAAATGATGATGTTGACTGTTTAGCACCAAAAGCTGTTAAATGTTAAGCTGTGGATATAGACCTTCCACTTAGCAAATTAGAAGCTAAGGGGTTGGTAGTGTTAAGAATTAGGGGTTTATGGCAAGACGTAGGATAATGGACATAAGGACAGACACCTTGACAGAATACATTCACCTGTTGGGTTTATAGAAGAAGGGCTTAAAACAAGGGAAGGAATGATATTCACATGACATAGAAATGACCACACTATGCTTAATTATGCCTTGTAACTAATTGGAAAACTTCATTCTGTGTCGTGCACATTTTGTCATTATGAAACTGTCGAAACACATACTATTTCAAAGTGAAGCGTACAAGGCTGAAGAAAAACCAAATGCACGCTTCAGTACAATCTTTGCGAGGGTAGATAGTTTTCAAATAAAAGCTATTAAATTATGGGACTGACTTTAAATCAATTCACAGTTTCAGCTGGAAAAGGCATGTAATAATTGTGTTAAACCTAAGGAAATGACATATAGGGTAGCAAAGGTTAGTGGGATGTTGGATTATTGGGATTCTCTTAAAATCCAACAAAAGGCAATGAAAAAAGCCATAAGCATGATCAAGACGAAATATGAGGGCAAACTGGCCAATAATATAAATCAGGATACTAAAAGTTTAGTTTTCAGTTACATGAAGAGTGAAAGGGAGATGAGAGTTGATACTGGACCACTGGAAAATGATGATGGTGAAGTAGTAATGGGGGACAAAGAAATGGCAGATGAAAATGAACAATCTTCACTGCCTTTTCCGGTCAGCACCGCCCCCAATAGTCACATTTAACCTGTCTCATTACGGGTGGACTTTAGGACCCAGGGGAGCTCAGGACCCGCCGCCCCCAGCTGCTGCTGAATCCCCGGTGTTTCTGTTCGGTTGACGGATGCGGTGAACAAGTTAAAATTAATCGATCGACAATTCTCATGTCGTGTTTATTTCACTCCATAGAACCATAGAACACTACAGCACAGAAAACAGGCCAATTGGCGCTTCTAGTCTGTGTGGAAACTTTATTCGGCTCGTCCCATTGACCTGCACCCAGTCCGTAACCCTCCAGACCTCTCCCATCCAGGTATCCATCCAATTTATTCTTAAAACTTAAGAGTGAGCCCGCATTTACCACGTCAGATGGCAGCTCGTTCCACACTCCCAATACTCTCTGAGTGAAGAAGTTCCTCCTAATGTTCCCCCTAAAGCTTTCCCCTTTCACCCTAAAGCCATGTCCTCCTGTTTTTATCTTTCCTTATCTAAGTGGAAAGAAGCTACTCGCATTTACTGTCTATACCCCCCATAATTTTGTAAAACTCTATCAAATCTCCCCTCATTCTTCTACACTTCAAGGAAAAAAAGTCCTAACCTGTTCAATCATTCCCTGTAACTCAACTCCTGAAGACCTGGCAACATCCTAGTAAATCTCTGCACTCTTTCAATCTCTCCAGCCTCTCCATGGATACCTCATGTCTGAACCTTCTGAAATAATCTCCCATGTGCGACCTTGTCAAAGGCCTTACTAAGGTTCATGTAGACAACATCCACAGCCTTTCCTTCATCTACTTTCTTGGTCACCTCCTCGAAAATCTCTACAACATTCATTAAACACGATCTACCACGCACAAAGTCATACTGACTATCCTTAATCAGCCCTTGGCTGTCCAAATATTTGTAAATCCGATCTCTCTTAACATCTTACAATAAGTTACATACTACTGATGTCAGGCTCACTGGCCTGTAATTACCTGGTTTACTATTGGAGCTTTTTTTAAACAACGGAACAACATGAGCTACCCTCCAATCCTCCGGCACTGCACCCGTGGCTGAGGACATTTTAAATATTTCTGTCAGCGCCCCTCCAATTTCTACTCTAGTCTCTCTCAAGGTCCGAGGAAATATCAAGTCAGGCCTGGGGGATTTATCTGCCTTTATTCGCTGTAAAGCAGCAAGCACCTCCTTCTCTTTAATCTACAAATGTTCCATGACACTACTGCTTGTTTCCCTTCCTTCCATATACACTATGCCAGTTTCCTGAGTAAATACTGATGCAAAAAAAAAACTGTTTTAAGATCTCCCCCATCTCGTAAGGCTCCACACATAGACGACCACTCTGATCTTCTAGGGGACCAATTTTGTCCCTTACTATCCTTTTACTCTTAATATACTTGTAGAAACCCTTCAGGTTGTCTTTCACATTATCTCCCAAAGCCACCTCATGTCTTTTTTTTTCTTCCTGATTTCCTTCTTTAGTATTTTCTTACGTTTTCTATACTCTTTAAGTAACTCATTTGCTCTTTGTTGCCTCTACCTGCTATACACTTCTCTCTTTTTCTTAACCAGATCGCCAATATCCGTTGAAAACCAAGGTTCCCTATGCCTGTTAACTTTGTCTTTAATCCTGGCAGGAAAATGCAAACTCTGTACCCTCAAAATTTCACATTTGGAGGCCTTCCACTTACTGAACACATCCTTGTCAGGAAAAAAAAAACTTATCCCAATCCACTCTTCCTAGATACTTTTTCATTTCCACAAAATTAGCCCTTCTCCAATTTAGAACCTCAACTCGAGGACCAGACCCATCCTTATCCATAATTAACTTGAAACTGATGACATTATGGTCACTGGACCCAAAATGTTCGCCTACACATACTTCTGTCACCTGACCTGTCTGGTTTCCTAATAGGAGATCAAGTATTGCATCCTCTCTCGTAGTTACCTCTATATATTGATTTAGAAAACTTTCCTGAAAACATTTCATAAACTCCAAGCCATCTCGCCCTATTACAGTTTATGAGTCCCAGTCAATATGTGGAAAGTTAAAATCCCCTACTATTACAACTCCCTGTTTCTTACAACGGTCTACTCTCTTTATACAGATTTGCTCCTCCAATTCTCTCTGACTATTGGGCGGTCTATAATACACCCCTATTAGTGTGGTCACACCTTTCCCGTTCCTCAGCTCCACCCATATGGCCTCTGTAGACAAGCCCTCCGGTCTGTCCTGTCTACTCACAGCTGTGATATTTTCCCTGACTAGTAATGCCACTCCTCCCCCTTTCATCCCCCCCCCCTATCACGTCTGAAACAACGAATATTCTATCATGTATAATCCTTAGGTGGGAGGTTATCTTTTTGTATTAATGTATTAAAAATAAATTATAAATTCTACCAATGAGAATCACAAATTCTCTTACTAAAGGATTCATATTCAAAATAGTATCCAACAAATCAGATTCTTGCATATATGGGAACTTAGATAATTATTTTTGTAAAAAATGTCTAACCTGAAGATATTGCAGTAAGTGTGTATGAGATAGAGAATATTTGCTAATTAACTTCAAAAGTCATCAATCAACCATCACAAAATAAATGAAAATAAAAATAAATAAATGCAAAAATACTGATCCCCTTAATCACTAAAAAGTATACAACATTGGGAGAAAGACCTAAATATGACCTTTGTTAATGAAGATGGTCAATTCTTCTTTGATATGTGCCAATCAGTGTTAAATTCAATTTAAAATTGTTCACTGTTACTATTTAACAAAGGAGAGACGATCCAAAATATTTCCTAACATAGACAATTATTGCGATAGGTGTAAAACTGAAGTAGCCACTTTTTCACATATGTTCTGGTCATGTTCTTCATCCAAATCTTTTTGGAAATCTTTATTTTCTACAATTCTAAAGCTCTGAAAATTAATTTACAACCTAATGTACAAACCTTTGATTTCTGTCTATACATGCAGTCCTCGCATGACCTTTATCCTCCTCCACCTCAATATCTGCTCTAACACTCTGGTTCCCCTCCCTCCGCAAATCATTTTTACCCCTCCCCCCGAGCAGCACTTGCAAATCTACCCTCAAGGATGTTAGTCCCCCTCCAGTTCAGGGGCAAACTGTCCCGTCGGAACAGGCCCCACCTTCCCGGGAACAAAGCTCAATTGTCCAGAAACATGAAGCCCTCCCTCCTGCACCATCTCCTTAGACACGTATTTAGCTGCGATCTCCGCACATTTATATTTACAGGGACTTTACTCCTGACGCCGGTCCCGGGACCCGACCCGTTTACAGACCCGGAGCAGATTCTCAGCCACTGGTTTCCATCCCAGGTCGCGAAGAAAGGATAAAGTTTCCCCGTGAATTTATTCCCAGTGAAGGTGTGGAGATGGGACTTGGTCTCCGCGTTGTAAAATGAAACTGTCCCGCACTCGTAACTGAGATAAACTCCCACCCTCCCGGGGATGGGACCGGCAGGGAGACGGGACTGGGGGGAGGGGGGGATCATAAAACAGTTCATAATCCCGATGTAACACGTCAGCATCCCGCCCGATGACCCAGAATCCGGTCTCCGGTCTCAGTCTGACCCGTCCCTTCCTCTTCACAGACTCTGCGGCGACTCCCAGCCACCAGTCCCGAATCCCCGTCACCTCCACCTCCCAGTAATGTCTCCCCGATGTGAATCCCTCCGATCCCAGTACACATTCCCAGTATGTGAATCTCATCCCGGTGTCAGGGAGATTCCTCCGGGTCCCGGTCCATCTCACACTCTTCCGATCCTCAGACACCTCGAGCCACGGATGCGCCGTTTCCACATCCAGGGTGACAGAGACTGGGGGGAGAAGCAGAGAATTAGAGAGTCCCAGGGGATCGGGGGGTGAATCGGGCAGCGCGGCCCCGGGAATCGGGGGGAGAATCGAACAGCGCGGCCCCCGGGATCGGGGGGAGACTCGGGCAGCGCGGCCCCGGGGATCGGGGGGAGACTCGGGCAGCGCGGCCCCGGGGATCCAGGGGAGACTCGGGCAGCGCGGCCCCGGGGATCGGGGGGAGACTCGGGCAGCGCGGCCCCGGGGATCGGTGGGAGACTCGGGCAGCGCGGCCCCGGGGACCAGGGGTCCGATAAGAACCTTTTTGACTCGACAGAAGCAGATGGACAACTAATGTTTCCCCAGGGGTTTTATGCTGGACGGTGAGCAGAGAGACCCCTGGCCCTTGACTCCTCAGTCAGGGGAGACATCCTCCCTCACTCCTGCCTGTTGACCCCTGAAAGAATTTTGTGTTTCCATGAGATCTCCTCTCATTCTTCGAAACTGGGAACAGAGAACATAGAGCAGTACAACACAGGAACAGGCCCGTCATACAATGTTCACATTCATTTGTGAGTGTGAAGCAGGGGAGTGTGATGGTTCGAGACAGTAAAGGAGGTGATAATGGGAACCAGTAGTGGAGAGATGAATGGCAGATTGAACCAGGAGGGGGAGGGGTGGAAAGCCCGTGGGTGAGCTGTGTGTGTAGACGTAATGAGAAGGTGGAGGGGTTAAAGATGGCAGATGGTGATGGCTTTGTCCCCTTTCCCACAACCCCATCCCCCGCAGCCCCTCATTAGGACAGGGGATGAATTTGCAGGAACCCTTCAGCATCTGAGGTCTTGATGAATTGTTTCAGTCTGAACCGTCGACTGTTACTCTTTTCCATAGAAACTTCCCGGCCTGCTGTTCCCCCAACAATTTGTGTGTGTTACTCTGCTTTAAATATACTCAATTATTTGGCCTCCACAGCTGCCTGTGGCAGATTCACTATCCTGTGGATAAAGGAATTCCTCCTCATCTCTGTCCTAAATGGACATCCCTATAGTCGGAGGCTGTGCTTACCGTTCTCGACCCACCCACATCCTCCCAACATCAACTCTCTCCAGACAGGTGTCAGAGAGATCTGGCGAGACCCTTCGTCAGGACCTGTGTAGCTTGGATTACCGGCATCTGCAGATTTTCTCCTGTTTGATTTTTAAAACAGGAGTTAATAAGTAAACTTCTTGATTAGTCAGAGTCTCAAAAATTATGGGAAGGAGGCAGGAGAATAGGGTTGAGTTGGATAATAAATCAGCTATTCTTTTAAACTCGCGTGAGTACAGGCCCAGAACCATCAAACACTCCTCATATGTTAACTCTTTCAATCCTGGAATTATTCTTGAGAATGTTCTGCACCCCCTCCAAGGCGAGTACATGTTTTCCAATAGAAGGGACCAAAATTGCTCACAATACTCCAAGTGTGGTCTGACCAATGCCTTATAAAACCTCAGAATTACATCCTTGCTCTTTTATTCTAATCCTCTCGAAGTGAATGCTCAGATTGATTTTGCCAATCTTACCACTGACACAAACTGCAAGTTAACCTTCAGGGAATCCTGCACAAGGACACCCATGTCCCTTTCCACCTCTGATTTTTGAATTTTCGCTGTTTACAGAATTGTCTATGCCTTTATTCCTTCGACCAAAGTCATACCTGCCTAAGTTTGTACCTGTCAAACTCTACCTGTGCTACAAGATCCTTATTACATATACTGGTGCATTCAAATAAGAACATGAGACAAAGCAGCAAAAGCCGGCCATTCGGCCCTTCGAATCTGTTCCGCCATTTAATCATGAGCTGACCAATTCTCCCATTTAGTCCCATTCCCCACCTTCTCACCATAACCTTTGATGCCCTGGCTACTCAGATACCTATCAATCTCTGCCTTAAATACACCCAATGACCTGGCCTCCACTGCCGCAAGAAATTCACAGATTCACCACCCTCTGGCGAAAAAAAATTCCTTTCATCTCCGTTCTGAATGGGCGCCCTTCAATCCTTGTCATGCTCTCTCGTACTAGACTCCCCCACCATGGGAAACAACTTTACCACATCCACTCTGTCCATGCCTTTTAACATTTGAAATGTTTCTGTGAAGTTCCCCCTCATTCCTCTAAACTCCACGGTGCACAGTCCAAGAGCGGTCAAATGTTCCTCGTATGTTAACCCTCTCATTCCCGGAATCATTCTAGTGAATCTTCTCTGAACCCTCTCCAATGTCAGAACATTCTTTCTTAAACAAGGAGCCCAAAACTGCACACAGTATTCCAAGTGAGGTCTTACCAGTGCCTTATAGAGCCTCAACGTCACATCCCTGCTCCTATACTCTATTCCTCTAGAAATGAATGCCAACATTGCATTTGCCTTCTTCACCACCGACTCAACCTGGAGGTTAACCTTAAGGGTATCCTGCACGAGCACTCCCAAGTCCCATTGCATCTCAGAATTTTGAATTCTCTCTCCATTTAAATAATAGTCAGCCCGTTTATGTCTTCTACCAACGTGCATGACCATACACTTTTCAAAATTGTATTTCATTTGCCACTTCTTTGACCATTCTCCCAAGCTAACCAAGTCTCTCTGCAGACTCTCTGTTTCCTCAGCACTACCGTCCCCTCCACCTACCTTTGTATCATCAGCAAACTTAGCCACAAAGCTATCTATTCTATAATCCAAATCGTTGATATACAACGTAAAAAGAAGCGGCCCCAACACGGACCCCTGTGGAACACCACTGGTAACTTGCGGCCAACCAGAATGGGATCCTTTATTCCCACTCTCTGTTTCCTGCCAATCAGCCAACGCTCTATCGATGAATGTAACTTTCCCGTAATTCCATGGGCTCTTGTCATGTTTAGCGGCCTCATGTGCGGCACCTTGTCAAAGGCCTTCTGAAAATCCAAATACACAACATCCACTGCATCTCCCTTGTCAAGCCTACTTGTCATCTCCTCAAAAAATTTCAAGGGGTTTGTCAGGCAGGATTTTCCTTTAAGGAAACCATGCTGAGTTTGGCCTATCTTGTCATATGCCTCCAGGTACTCGGTAACCTCATCCTTGTCAATTGACTCCAGAAACCTCCCAACCATTTCTCAAGCTAACAGGTCTATAATTCACGTTTTGCTTCCTTGCCCCTTTCTTAAATACCAGAGTGGCATTTACAATCTTCCACTCCTCCAGAACCATGCCAGAATCTATTGACTTTTCAAAGATCATTGCTAATGCCTCTGCGATCTCCACAGCTACTTCCTTCAAAACACAAGGGTGCATTCCATCTGGTCCTGGAGATTTATCTACCCTTAGACTATTCAGCTTCCTGAGTACTTTCTCTGTCGTAATTGTGACTGCGCACACTTCTCTTCCCTGACACCCTTGAGTGTCCGGTATACTGCTGATATCTTCCTCAGTGAGGACTGATGCAAATACTCGTTCAGTTCCTCAGCCATCTCCATATCTACCATTACAATTTCTCCAACATCATTTTCTATCGATCCTATATACACTCTCACCTGTTTTTTACTCTTTTTTACTAAAAAGCTTTTAGTATCTTCTTTGATATTATTTGCTAGCTTCCTTTTATAGTTCATCTTTTCCCTCTTAATGGCCTTCTTAGTTTCCTTTTGTAAGCTTTTAAAAACTTCCCAATCCTCTGTCTTCCCACTAATTTTTGCTTCCTTGAATGCCCTCTCCTTTGCTTTTACTTTGGCTTTCACTTCTCTTGTCAGCCACGGTCGCATCCTTTATCCATTCGAAAATTTCTTCTTTTTTGGAATATATCTGTGTTGCACCTTCCTCACTTCTCGCATAAACTCCAGCCACTGCTGCTCTGCCGTCCTTCCCGCTAGTGTCCCTTTCCAGTCAAATTTGGCCAGTTCCTCTCTCATGCCACTTTAATTTCCTTTACTCCACTGCAATACCGACACATCGGATTTCGGCTTCTCTTTCTCAAAATTCACAGTGAACTCAATCATGTTACGATCACTGCCTCCTAACGGTTCCTTCACCTCAATCTCTCTAATCACCTCTGTGTCATTACACAATTTCCAATCCAGTAGCTCTGATCCCCTAGTGGGCTCAACAACAAGCTGTTCTGAAAAGCCATCTCGTAGACATTCTACAAATTCTCTGTCTTGAGATCCAGTGTCGAGCTGATTTACCCAATCCACTCGCATGTTAAAATCTCCCACAATTATCATAACACTGCCCTTCCGGCAAGCCTTTTCTATTTCCTGTTGTAATTTCTAGTCCACCTCACTGCAGCTGTTAGGAGGCCCGTAGATAACTGCCATCAGGGTCATTTTACCCCTGCGATTTCTTAGCTTAACCCAGAAAGGATCTGCACCTTCCGATCCTATGTCACCTCTTTCTAATGATTTAATATAATTTCTTACCAATAAAGCCACGCCACCCCCTCTGCCCACCTGCCTATCCTTCCGATACACCGTGTATCCTTGGACGTTCAGCTCTCAGAGACATGCATCCTTTAGCCACGTCTCAGTGATGGCCACAAAATTATACCTGCCAATCTGTAGCTGTACGACAAGATCATCCACCCTATTCCTATGCTGTGTGTATTTAAGTATAACACCTTAAGTTCAGTATTTGATACTTTTTGCATTGATTGCACTGCAACTCATCCCATTGGCTACAAATTTGCTCCATCACCTGTCTGTCCTTCGTGACATCTTTACTGCTCACTATCTTAGACTTATTTCTGTTTTCCCCCTCCTCTATCATTCCAGTTTGGTGCCAAATTAGTTTAAACCCTCCCTAACAGCTCTATTAAACATTCCCGCTATGATATCGATCCCCTTCTGGTTCAGGTGTAACCCGTACCCTGGCAGCTGGGAGACAGCACACCATGCGGGTATCTCTACCAGGCACACAGAATCTACTGTCTGTTCCCCTGACTATGGAATCCCCTATGACTACCGCATTCCTCTTCTTCCTCCTTCCCTCCTGCACAACAGCACCAGGCTCAGTGCCAGAGACCCGGTCACCGTGGCCGTCCCCTGTCAGGTCATCCCCCTCAACACGCATCCGAAACGATATACTTGTTGCTGAGGGGGGCAGCCACAGTGTGCTCTCCACTATCCGGGCATTTCCCTTCCCTCTCCTGCCAGTCACCCAGTTTTCTGACCCCTGTAGCCTAGGGATGACTACCTCCCTATAGCTCCTGTCTATCACCTCTTCATTTTCTCTAATAAGCAGAAGGTCATCAAGCTGCAGCTCCAGATCCCTAACACGGTCTCCGAGGAGCTGAATCTCGGTGTAGCTGGTGCAGATGTGGCTATCAGGAAGGCGGGAGGTCTCCCAGGATTCCCACATCTGACACCCTGAACAAAGCACTAACCCTGCGGACATGCTACCTAATTCTACAGGAATGAAACAAAGAAAGATAGGTCTACTCACCCACTTACGTCACCAAACACACAAACTTTTTAAACTGTTAGCTAATGTACCCTGCTGTTCCCCCGTCCGTCCGGGCCGATTTGCCAAGGGGAGAAAAAGAGTCGGTGCCTCGCTCTCGCCTCTTCCCGTTACTGCCTAAGCCCGTTGAGCCAAAGCCCTACACTCTGCTGCCACCCACTCCGCTGCCCGCTGTATAGGATGGTCATCTTCTTAAACTCTCCGCACTGTCCTGCGCATTCTCGCCGTTCTTGTACTCGAAGTTTTTAAAACAAACTGCCTTCCTTCAGAATTTAGCTCCCATGCCGCCCTTCTTGTCCCAATCGAAAAAAACACCTTCAGTCCTGTATTCATCAGCCAATTCCACACTGTCCACGTGAAATTCAGCAAGGCCTTTGAAGTCGATGATAGACCACACTTGGAGCATTGTCTGCATTTCCGGTTCCCGAATATGGGGAGGATGTCATTACACTGGACAGGAGGCTTCAGGAGGATGTTACCAGGACTGGAGGCTTGGGTTAAAAGCAGAGAGTGGATAAGCTTGGGCTATTCAGCTGTAGTGTAGGATGTTCAGGTGTGACCCCTTATCGAGGTAAATAATTAATTAGGAGATTAAATAACGTGAGTACAGAACCAGAGGCCTCACATTGAAAGTGAGATGGGAAATTTTTCTGAGTGGTCTATCGGGTAACATTCTCATAGAGACGGAGGTTGGTAAATGGAATTTGCCCTCAGACGCTGTAGAAACAAGTAAAAAAATATTTTCAAATAAATTTGGGCAGGTACACAGATGGGAAATGGTTAGAGGGATGGGGGGGGGGGCAAACACACACACATGGGCCATGCTCAAGAAGACATCTTAGTCTTGCAGATTGATGAACTGGGCCGTGAGTTCAACATCCATCAAACCCTCCCAGATCATCCTCCTGAGGAATCTCACCCCGGAGTCTGTCTGTGAAGTGTTGATGTGACGTCACGTCAGAGGGCAGCTCAGTGCCACAGAACAGACAGACTGGGTAAGGACGGCAGATTTCAATCCTAAATGGGAATTTGTGCCTATTTCTGTGGCCGTGTGTCACACTCTGATAGTATATCCGTGTGTGTGTGGGGGGGGGGGGGGTGTGTGGGGGGGGGGGGGTGTATATACACATTGAAGGAGAGTGTGCACATTGAAGAATTTGTATGTTACAGGTTGTCATCACATTTCTGGTGTGTGTTGACAATGTGTCACGCGTGATTGAGTTGTTTAAATGGATAATTGACTGTCTCTGAAGAGATTGGTTTCCAGGTTACTGAGGGAAATAACAACGTACATTGCTGAGGCTCTGACGACAATCTGCCAATCCTTCCTGTGTATGTGTGTGAGGGAGCTTTGCCAGGCCGGTTATGCTGTGTGTGCTTCTCCCGAGATGAAATCTTGACCCATGTCAATGCTTGTTGGTGTGTCCGAGCTCATTCTCACAATGCTTCAATGTAGTGGTCTGATCACCATAAGACATAGGAGCAGAATTAGGTCATTTGCCCACCGAGTCTGCTCTGCCATTCAATCATGGCTGATCCTTTTTTTCCCTCCTCTGTCCCACTCCCTGGTCTTCTCCCCGTAACCTTTGATGCTGTGTCCAATCTAGAATCTATCAAACTCTGCCTTAAATACACACAACAAGTTCCACAAATTCACCAACTGCTGGCTCAAATTTGTTCACATTTGTTTTAAATAGACACCCCTCCATCTTGAGGCTGTGCCCTCTTGTGCTAAACTCCACCACCATGGGAAACATCCTTTCCACATCTACTCTGTCTAGGACTTTCAACATTCGAAATGTTTCAATGAGATCCCCCCTCATCTTTAAGGAAAAACCTCCTTAATGTTAAGGAAAAACTTCTCCCAGAGAATTGTGGGGGTCTGGAATGCACTGCCTCGGAAGGTAGTGGAGGCCAGTTCTCTGGATGCTTTCAAGAAGGAACGAGATAGGTATCTTATGGATAGGGGAATCAAGGGATATGGGGACAAGGCAGGAACCGTGTATTGATAGTAATTGATCAGCCATGATCTCAAAATGGCGGTGCAGGCTCGAAGGGCCGAATGGTCTACTTCTGCACCTATTGTCTATTGTCTATTGTCTATCTTTCTAAATTCCAGCGAGTACAGACACAGAGCTATCAAACGTTCCTCGTATGATAACCCTTTCATTCCTGGAATCATCCTTATGAAATGAACCTTCTGCAATGCCGGCACATCTTTTCTTAGAAAAACTGTTCACAATACTCAAGGTGAGGCTTCACCAGTGCCTTATAAAGCCTCAGCATCACATATCTGCTGTTGGATTGAATGCTATCTAAACCCCTTGAATTGAATGCTAACGTTGGATTTGCCTTCTTCACCACTGACTCTACCTGCAAGTTAACCTTTAGTGTATTCTGCAGAATCACTGCTAAGTCCATTTTCATCTCAGCTTTTTGGGTTTTCTCCCCATTTGGAAAAAAAAATGCACATTATTTCGACGACCAAAGTGCATGGCCTTGCATTTTCCAACATTGTATATCATTTGCCACTTTCCTTCCCATTCTCCTCATTCAAGTCCTTGTCCAGCCTAACTGTTTCCTCAACACTACCGGCCCCTCCACCAATCTTTGTATCATCTGCAAACTTGGAAACAAAGCCATCTATTCTAGGACAATAGGGTATGAATTCAGGATTGAAGGACTTCCTTTTAGAACTGAGATGTGGATAAATTACTTTACTCAGTGTGTGGAAAATCTGTGGTATTTGTTGCCACAAGTGGCTGTTAAGGCCAAGTCATATTTAAGGCATAGGTTCTTGATTAGCCAGGGCATCAAAGGGCATGGGGTGAAAGCAGGGGAGTGGGGATGACTGAAGAATTGGATCTGCCCATGACTGAATGATGGAGCAGACTCGATGGGCCGAAAGGCCTACGTCTACTACTATATCTTATGGTCTATTCCATCAGCTAAATCTTGATATACAGCATAAAATGAAGGTGTCCTAACACTGACCCCTGTGGAACACGAGTCACTGGCAGCCAACCAGAAAAGGATCCCTTTACTCTCATTCGCTGTTTCCTACCAATCAGCCAATGTTCTAACCATGCCTGTAACTTTTCTGTAATACCATGGCCTCTTAACCTGGTTACCACCTTCATGTGTGGCACCTTGTCAAAGGCCTTCCGAGATTCCAAATATACAACATCCACTGCATCCCCTTTATCTATCCTACTTGTAATTTCCTCAGAGAATCCCAACAGGTTTGTCAGGCAGGATATTCCCTTAATGAAGTCATGCTGACTTGTTCTATCTTGTCCAGTGTCACCAAGTATTCTATAACCTCATACTTAACAACTGATTCCAATTTCTTCCCAACCACAGAGGTGAGGCTAACTGGTCTATAATTTCCTTTCTGCTGTCATCCTCCTTACTTAAAGGGCTAAGTTGCATTTGCCATTTTCCAGTCCTCTGGCACCATGCCAGGGTCCAGTGATTTTTGAAAGATCATTTGAAATGTCTCCACAATGTCTACTGCGACTTCTTTCAGAACACTAGGGTGCAGTTCATCTTGTCCGGGTGACTTATGTACCTTTAGGTCTTTCAGCTTTTTGAGCACCTTCTCCCTTGTAACAGTAACTGCACTCACTTCTCTTCCCTCGCACTCTTCAACACCGGGCACAGTGCTAGTGTCCTCCACGGTGGAAGACTGGTGCAAAATATTTGGTTTATCTGCCATCTCTTTATCCCACATTATTATATATCCAGCCTCATTTTCTAGCTGTCCTATATCCACTCTCATCTCTGTTTTATTTTTTTACAATACTTGAAAAACAATTTGATATTGTTTGCTAACTTGTTTTACAAAGAGAGGTGTGTAAAAAAGGCCTGAAGGATCTTTGGAGACCAGAATCACCCCAACTACAAACTGTACCAGTTGCTACCATCCAGGGTACGGTACCACAGATTAAAAGCCAGGAGCAACAGGCTCCGGGACAGCTTCTTCAACCAGGCCATCAGACTGATTAACTCATGTGGATACAACTGTATTTCTATGTTATATTGACCAACCTGTTGTACATATTATTCATCATAAATTACTATAAATTGCACATTGCACATTTAGATGGAGATGTAACATAAAGATTTTTAATCCTCATGTATATGAACGATGTAAGTAATAAAGTCAATTCAATTCAAATCAATTTCTTGTTTATTTTTTTCATCCCAATCATTCTTTCAGTTCCTCTCTGTAGATATTTAAAAGCTTCCCGATCCTCTGTCTTCCTACTAATTTTTGTTTTGTTGTATACCCTCTCTTTTGCCTTTACATTAACCTGTCTTCCCTTGTCAGCCACAGTTTTACTATTTTGCCATTTGAGTATTTATTTATTTTTGGAATGCAGCTATTCTTCACCTTCCTCATTTTCCCAGAACTGACAGCATTTCTGCTCTGTTGTCATCATTGCCAGCATCTGCTTCCAGTTTGCTTTGGCCAACTCCTCTCTCAGACCACTGTAATTTCTTTTACTCCTCTGAAATACTACAATGTCAGACTTTACTTTCTCCTTATCAAATTTCAAGTTGAACTCAGTCATGTTGTGAGCACTGCTTCCGAAGGTTTCTTTTAACTACTCTCCTCTGGTTCAATACATAACACCCAATCCAGTACAGCTGTTCCCCGAGTAGGCTCAACGACAAACTGCTCTAGAAAGCCATCACATTGCATTCAACAAACTCACTCTCTTGAGATCCTTTACCAACCAGATTTTCCCAATTGACCTGCATGTTGAAATCTCCGATGATTATCATAACATTGTCCTTTTCATCAGCCTTTTCTATTTCCAGTTGTAATCTGTGGGCCTCAACCCACTGACTGTTGGGAGGCCTGTATATCACTGGTGGCAGTGTCATTTTTACTTTTGCAGTTCCTTACCTCAACCACAAGGATTCAACATCTTCCAATCCTATGTCACATCTTGCTACTGATTTACCAGCAGAGCCACACCACCCCATCAGCCTTCCTTCCTTCCTATACGTCCGATAGATTGTGTAATCTTGAACATTCAGCTCCCAACTACAACCATCCTTCAGCCATGTTTCCGTGATGGCCACAACATCATACCTGACAATCTGTAATAGTGCAACAAGATCATCCACCTTATTTCTCATACTCCGTGCATTGAGATATAACACTTTGTGTACTGTATCTGCTACCCTTTTTAATTCTGCATCCCTAATGCACTGATACTCACCCTGCTGGCTGCAATTTTGTCCTCGCATCTATCCGCCCTACCTGACAGTCTGACTGCACGCTATCTTTGCATTTTACCATCAGTCCTATCTCTTCACTCCAGTTCCCGAGCACCCCCCCCCCCCACACAAAATTAGTTCAGACCCTCCCCAACAGCTCTATCAAACCTCTCTGTGAGAATATTGTTCTCGCTCGGGTCGAGGTGCGACCCATCCCTTTTGAGCAGGTCATTCCTCCACCAGAACAGATCCCAATGATCCAAGAACCTGAATCCCTGTCCCCAGCACCATCTTCTCAGCCATGTTTATCTGTCAAATTATCCTGTTTCTACCCTCACCAGCACGTGGCACAGGCAGCAATCCAGAAATTACAATCCTGGGGGTACTGCTTCTGAGCTTTCTACCAAGCTCTCCAAATTCTATTTTCAGGACCTAATTGCTTTTACTTCCAATGTCATTGTCCCAAAGTATACCAAGATATCTAGCTCTTTTCCCTCCCTCTCTAAAATGCTGCGGACACGATTCGAGGCATCCCTGACCCTGGCACCCAGGAGGCAACATACCATTCGGGTGTCCCGTTCACATCAATAGATTCTCCTGTCTGTTCCCCTGACGATTCAGTCCCCGATCACGACCACTCCCCTCTTCTGCCTCTAACAACAGTGAGAGATGCTGATCCGGAAGGGGGAAGACCTGTGTCAGTCAGAGTCTGCACTCACAGGGCACATGAAGGACTTGTGTATTTTCCTGACAATCCCTGTCACCACACTGATACCTGCTTTTATTCCCTACAATATTATCGTCAGTATTAAATTCCCAGTTTCTCTGGTAGATCCAAACTCATGTCCTGGTGTGTTAGTGCAGTGTGCCTGGGATTGGAACACAGTGGTTCATCTGCCAGTCCTGTGTATTGGTTGTATTGTGACCCTGTGCTGGTGTGTTCAGGGGTCTGACATCTCCAGCTGACCATGTGACAGTGATGCCTCCCAGTCGGTGGGGTTGATGTGAAATAAACTTCAGTTCCCCTTCAGCTCAGTATTACAGACAATCTTTGCCTCAAATTGGAACTAAAATGAGCTTCATAAACAAGGAGAAATAAATCTTTGTAAGTTTTACCTCGATTAATAGCATCAAGTGTTTCCCTCAGCACTGTATTCAACCAATAAGGGTGATCGAATTTTTCAACCGGTAGAGTCTCATCTGTCACTGACAATTCTTGGACATCGTCATTAATCCTGTAAATATTAAACTGCTGGTTATAAATTGGTATTCTGAACTATTTTACAAATGCATTCAGGGTTTCAGTAAAGACCATGTCCTACCTTCTGTTCCGACGAGCTTCCTCCTGAAATAAATAAAACACAAATCGGATTAGACTTGGACTTACTGTCCACATCCTGAACTTCATCCAAATCATTACAAGGTGTTGAAAATTCCCACTCCCACAGTCACTCACACACACGGACAATACAGAACCACAGGGTAACTTACAAGGAATGTTTCTGAATGTCAGACCATTACTGAGTGGATGAAACTTACAGGGAAGACAGGACAGGCTGTGCATCATCATCTGGATATGACGTCAGTGTGATAGGATGGAGGAATTTAAGATCAGTGATGTATGTGATTGTGTGCGGGTGGAGGAAATACCTCTATTTATGGGGAGACTTGTGGGGAGATGTATTTCCAGATGGATTTTAACAAATTCCACAAGAAATTTGGTGAAGAGGATGTGGAACTCGCTGCCACAGGAGTGGTTGAAATGGAATGGCAGAGATTGAATGTAATGGGGAGGCTGGATAAACACGTGAGGGACCAGAGATTTCGGGGCACTGTTGCTGGTTGTGGTGAGTAGGTGGCAGGAGGATTGTGAAGCAGGGAAATTGAGAGGAGAAAATGGGCCGAATGGCCTGGTTATGTTTTGAACGATTGAACGTTCATTTGAATGTTATCTGTAAAAGTAAAGAGACAGAAATAGTTTCCCTAATCTGATGGAAACCGGATACAGAAGATAAGTCTGATGTGTGGGTCAAATTCTTTGTTCTCACTGATTGACAGAGAGACCCTCACACCAACCGCACCAGACACACTAACATCCTGTGACTGGAACTTGGAGTTAATGAGAGTTTTAGAAGATATTTAATGTAGAATTAAGGACACAGTCAACAGCTCTGTGTTATGATCAGAGTAAATAATTTCAGAGAGATTTGCATTCTGTCCTGGGATGTACAGAAGTTGTGGAAGTCCAGTTTTGGGACAATAGACAATAGGTGCAGGAGTAGGCCATTTGGCCCTTCTAGCCAGCACCAGCATTCACTGTGATCATGGCTGATCATACACAATCAGTATCTCGTTCCTGCCCTCTCCTATATCCCTTGACCCCGCTATCTATAAGAGTTCTATCTAACTCTCTCTTGAAAGCATCCAGAGACTTGGCTTCCACTGCCTTCTGGGGCAGAGCATTCCACATATCCACCACTCTCTGGGAGAAAAAGTTTTTCCGCATCACTCCTGCCTCCAGGGTGTCCAATCCCTTAATAATCTTATTATTATGGGACAACAACAACCCTGAATAGATGCATCAATTGTCTGGTGGGAAACAGTTTACTGCCATTTGTAAATGCTGTGTGTAGGAGCAACACATCTGTTTTCCGTCTGCATTGTATTCTGTGTTACGTGTTTATTATGGTAACTCATCACGTGAGTGGGGACGTGGTAAAAGCGAAGGGAAAAAGTTACGTATCTGTACTTTGTTCTGGGCAGTTTTGAGCTGGGGATGAGCGGGTGTCATTCTGTTCTTGACTGCTGTGTTGCAGCTTACTTTACAATGAATTACCCAGAAGTTTCATTGCTTCAAGATTGTATTTTGCTAATGAAGGACTGAAAGCATATCTTGGACATTTTGAAATGTCGTTATTGGAGTGATGGGAGGGCGCATCATGCAAGTAGAACAACTTGTGTGAGGTCACCAGCAGCGACAATTGATTTGTTAGAATTGGCCTCTGTGCCGTTTTTATTTCAAATATACCACTGTTCATTTAGTGTCCTTTGACAGAAACAAATTGAAATAGAATCCCTCACCTTGAGAAATATCACACTGTCTTTTTGATCCATCTGTTCCTTTAACTTAGTGATTTCCTCCTGAATAATCCTTATATTATTTTGAATCTCCCGAAGATTTTTCTCCATTGGGTTGAGAATCCTCTTCTCTTCTTCCCTGAGATCCCTGAGTAAACTCTGCTCTTTCTCAGTGATAATCCGGCGCAGTTCAGCAAACTGGGATGTGACGTGTGACTGAACGCTGTGTGACTGTTCCTGTTGAATGAAAGGTGAAAATTAGTTTACTGTATTTCTGTGTGTATTTCCTGATGACATTAAGGAGACCATTTGGTCCATTAATGTCTGTGCTAGCTCTGAAACATTCCCATCAACCCCATTCACTCACGTTTTCCTGAAACATATTCTCCCCATTGACCCATTTACTCCCACCTGATTCACATACACCCTCTCCCACCTTCACAGGGTTTATTGTAATTCATCATTCATCCAGCACGTCCTTGGGATGTGTCTGATAATGTCATGGCCACAGGGAGAGCATGCAAACTCCACACAGACAGCAGCAGAGGTCAGGATCGAACCCAGGTCACTGGAGCTGCGATACTCGGCTATTCTGCATTAAATGGAGCAAAACTCGACAGTAATATCAGAAATTCCGCTCAGGAAACCTCACCCGAACTCCGGAAATCTTCTCTTTCTGTTGCTGCTCCTTTTCCTGGAAGTCTGATTTCTTTTTTGTGAGAGAGTTTAAGGAAGATTTTAGCTGATCCTGGAAGTCAGAGAGTCAAGGAAATAGAAACAAAGATGCATCAAAAGAAACAGGTGATCAAACCCGATTATCACACAAAATGCCGGAGGAACTCAGTGAGTCAGGCAGCATCTATTCAGGGGAAATAAACAGTCTGTGTTTCGGGATGAGACCCTTCATCAGGACTGAGAAGGAATGGGACAGAAGCCAGAATAAAAAGGTTGGGGATGAGAACCAGCTGACAGGTGACGGGTGAGACAACGTGAGGGGGAACTTGGGGGAGGGTTATGAAGTGAGAAGCTGAGAGGGGACAGGTGGAAGAGGTAAAGGGCTGGAGAAGAAGGAATCTAATACGAGAGGACAATCGGCCATGGAAAAAACGGGAGGAACTGGGCTGTTTGCGGCCCTGAATGGTGACGAGGGAGGAGGTGTAGGAGTCAGGTGTAGCACTTGTCCCACTTGTTCAGCTTGCAGGTAACATTGCCAGGAGGGAGATAAGTGGGTAATGGAGTTACAGTACGTAGAGAACGATCCTTACAGAGCGTGGAGAGTTGTGGGGAGGGGTGGGTCTGGGCTGTTGGAGGGAGAGATGTATTTGGATGTATTGCGGTTGGGAGACTGTAGGTCTGACACGGTGGTCAGCAGCACAGGAGCGCCGCAGGGAACCGTACTCTCTCCGGTCCTGTTCACCTGTACACATCAGACTTCCAATATAACTCGGAATCCTGCCATGTGCAGAAGTTCGCTGATGACACGGCCATAGTGGGGTGTGTCAGGAATGGACAGGAGGAGGAGTATAGGAAACTGATACAGGACTTTGTGATATGGTGCAACTCAAACTACCTGCGTCTCAATATCACCAAGACCAAGGAGATGGTGGTGGACTTTAGGAGATCTAGGCCTCATATGGAGCCAGTGATCATTAATGGAGAATGTGTGGAGCAGGTTAAGACCTACAAGTATCTGGGAGTACAGTTAGACGAGAAGCTAGACTGGACTGTCAACACAGATGCCTTGTGCAGGGAGGCACAGAGTCGACTGTACTTCCTTAGAAGGTTGGCGTCATTCAATGTCTGTAGTGAGATGCTGAAGATGTTCTATAGGTCAGTTGTGGAGAGCGCCCTCTTCTTTGTGGTGGCGTGTTGGGGAGGAAGCATTAAGAAGAGGGACGCCTCACGTCTTAATAAGCTGGTAAGGAAGGCGGGCTCTGTCGTGGGCAAAGTACTGGAGAGTTTAACATCGGTAGCTGAGCGAAGGGCGCTGAGTAGGCTAATGTCAATTATGGAAAACCCTGAACATCCTCTACATAGCACCATCCAGAGACAGAGAAGCAGTTTCAGCGACAGGTTACTATCGATGCAATGCTCCTCAGACAGGATGAAGAGGTCAATACTCCCCAATGCCATTAGGCTTTACAATTCAACCGCCAGGACTTAAGAACTTTTTTTTTTAAAGCTATTATTAATGCTTTTTGAGATAGTGATTTAGATGCATATCATATTTTTACTGAGTTAAGTATTGTATGTAATTAGTTTTTGCTACAACAAGTGTATGGGACATTGGAAAAAAAAGGTTGAATTTCCCCATGGGGATGAATAAAGTATCTATCTATCTATCTATCTATCTAGAATCCCGTTGGAGATGGCGGAAGTTGCGGGGAATGATGTGTTCGATGTGAAGGCTCCTGTGGTCCCAGGCAGAAGAATGGAAGATAGAGTGAAGATCAAATTCGGGTTACTTTTACCTTGTAGATTTTAACAGCTTCTTTAATCGGCATGAAGCGGTGTTCTCTGTGTTCCTGCGCGTCTCTACAGACCAGACAGATCAGTGTCTTGTCCGTTTCACAAAACAGCTTCAGTTCTTCCTCATGTTCCTCGCAGTGACGTTTACTTTCCTTCCCTTTCGGGTTCAGGCTTAGATTCCGAACTTTTTGTGTCAGATTTGCTAAGGCCCGATTCACCCTGAGGGTGCGGTCAGCAAACACCGCTCTACATTCCGGGCAGGAGTTTCTCTGCTCCCTTTCCCAACACCGTGTGATACATGAGCGACAGAAGTTGTGTCCGCACTCCAGTATAACCGGATCGGTGAAGAAATCCAGGCAGACGGGACAAATTACCTCCTCGCTCAAACTCTCGGCCTGTCCTTTCGAAGCCATGTTAACTCCCGGCACTTCCTGATTCAGAATGCTTTCACTTTCGGGCAGCTGCTGATCCCCTGCAGTACCGCGAGTGTCCACTACGCGCGCTGCAGTCTCAGGGAATGAACATTATGTTGCTGTCTGAGGGAGGAATTGTATCTATATCAAGGAGGGATCAGAAACAGATTAAGCATGTCGGAACAGTCTCAGGGAATGAACATTCTGCTGCTGGATGTGTTCAATGGGAGGTAATAGTGGTAATTTCCATCGCAGGGTGAGATCAGCAACACATTAAACAGATCAGAACAGAAATGAAAACTCGGCCATGGACTGCCTAAGCACGGCTCCGAAAGGAGCGGCGTTGGTCCTGGGGTTTGCAACCTCGTCCCGAAAAGTGGCAGTGCACAGAAATGTCAAATGAACCTCCAAATGCCTCATCCCTGTGATCGGAAGGTCCATCCCCTGGAAGACGATTGAAGTCGTGCGGAGAAAGGAGAAGCCACAGGGCTGTCGGAGTAGAGCAGCGTCCATCATCAGAGATGCTCACCACCCAGGCCAGGCTCTTTTCTCGTTGCTGCAATCGGGTAGA
Source organism: Hemitrygon akajei (assembly GCF_048418815.1). NCBI lineage: Eukaryota > Metazoa > Chordata > Chondrichthyes > Myliobatiformes > Dasyatidae > Hemitrygon > Hemitrygon akajei. The sequence continues at coordinate 134,760 of NW_027331920.1, forward strand.
AGGTACAAGAACCTCACGTCCCGCACAGCAGATTCAGGAACAGTTACTACCCCTCAACCATCAGGCTCGGGGACAACACAGGATGACTACACTCACTTACCGTCCATTGAGATGCTCCCACAACCAATCATCGTAACAAAATGAGTGAAATCGGAGGTGGTTTGACTGGGTCTGATCACATTGGGCCTGTCTCAGAATTAGAGAAGTAAAAGGGACAGGCTCAATCTCACAGGATATTGACAGGGTTGGGGCAGGAACAGCAGGACTTGTTCAAGTATATAAAAATACAGGTGAGAGCAGATACAGGACAGATAGAAAATGATGCTGGAGATCTTGTAATGGGAGATAAGGAGATGGCTGAGGAACTGAACGAGTATTTGCATCAGGCCTCACTGAGGAAGATATCAGCAGTATACCGGGCACTCAAGGGTGCAGGGAAGAGAAGTGTGCGCAGTCACAATTATGACAGAGAAAGTACTCAGGAAGCTGAATAGTCTCAGGGTAGATAAATCTCCAGGTCCAGATGGAATGCACCCTCGTGTTCTGAAGGACGTATCTTTGGAGATTGCGGAGGCATTAGCAATAATCTTTCAAAAGTCACTAGATTCTGGCCTGGTTCCGGAGGACTCTGCTATTTAAGAAAGGGGCAAGGAAGCAAAAAGAAAATCATAGACTTGTTAGATTGACATCAGTGTTTGGGAAGTTGTTGGAGTCGATTGTCAAAGATGAGGTTACCGAGTACCTGGAGACATATGACAAGATAGGCAGAACTCAGCATGGGTTCCTTGAAGGAACATCCTGCCTGACAAACCTAGTGCAATTTTTTGAGGAAATTACAAGTAGGCTAGACAAGGGAGATGTAGTGGATGTTGTGTATTTGGATTTTCAGATGGCCTTTGACAAGGTGCCGCATATGAGGCTGCTAAACAAGATAAGAACCCATGGAATTACGGGAAAGTAACATACGTGGATAGAGCGTTGGTTGAATGGTAGGAAACAGAGAGTGGGAATAAAGGATCCCATTCTGGTTGGCTGCCAGTTACCAGTGGTGTTCCACAGGGGTCCGTGTTGGGGCCGCTTCTTTTTACGTTATATATCAACGATTTGGATGATGTAATAGATGGCTTTGTGGCTAAGTTTGCTGATGATACAAAGATAGGTGGAGTGGACGGTAGTGCTGAGGAAACAGAGAGTCTGCAGAGAGACTTGGATAGATTGGGGGAATGGGCAAAGAAGTGGCAAATGAAATACAATGTTGAAAAGTGTATGGTCATGCACGTTGGTAGAAGAAATAAACGGGCAGACTATTATTTAAATGGAGAGAGAATTCAAAAACTATCAATAAATTAGAGAGAGTGCAGAGACGATTTACTAGGATGTTACCTGGGTTTCAGCACTTAAGTTACAGAGAAAGGTTGAACAAGTTAGGTCTCTATTCATTGGAGCGTAGAAGGTTGAGGGGGGATTTGATCGAGGTATTTAAAATGTTGAGAGGGATAGATAGAGTTGACGTGAATAGGCTGTTTCCATTGAGAGTAGGGGAGATTCAAACGAGAGGACATGATTTGAGAGTTAGGGGGCAAAAGTTTAAGGGAAACACGAGGGGGTATTTCTTTACTCAGAGAGTGATAGCTGTGTGGAATGAGCTTCCTGTAGAAGTAGTAGAGGCCAGTTCAGTTGTGTCATTTAAGGTAAAATTGGATAGGTATATGGACAGGAAAGGAGTGGAGGGTTATGGGCTGAGTGCGGGTAGGTGGGACTAGGTGAGATTAAGAGTTCGGCACGGACTAGGAGGGCCGGAATGGCCTGTTTCCGTGCTGTGATTGTTATATGGTTATATAAAATTCTGAGATGCAATGGGACTTGGAGTTCTCGTGCAGGATACCCTTAAGGTTAACCTCCAGGTTGAGTCGGTGGTGAAGAAGGTGAATGCAATGTTGGCATTCATTTCTAGAGGAATAGAGTATGGGAGCAGGGATGTGACGTTGAGGCTGTATAAGGAACTGGTAAGACCTCACTTGGAATACTGTGTGCAGTTTTGGGCTCCTTATTTAAGAAAGGATGTGCTGACGTTGGAGAAGGTTCAGAGAAGGTTCACTAGAATGATTCCGGGAATGAGAGGGTTAACATACGAGGAACATTTGACCGCTCTTGGATTGTACTCCTTGGAGTTTAGAAGAATGAGGGGGAACCTCACAGAAACATTTCGAATGTTGAAAGGCATGGACAGAGTGGATGTGGCAAAGTTGTTTCCCATGATGGGGGAGTCTAGTACGAGAGAGCATGACTTGAGGATTGCAGGGCGCCCATTCAGAACAGAGATGCGAAGAATTTTTATTAGCCAGAGGGTGGTGAATCTGTGGAATTTGTTGCACAGCCTCAGGGTAGGGAGACCCCTTTCAAAACAGAGATGCGGAGAAATGTCTAGATAAGGCGTGGTGAATTTGTGGAATTCGTAGCCACATGCAGCTGTGGAGGCCGGGTCGTTGGGTGTCATTAAGGCGGAGATGATAGGTTCTTGATTGGACATGACAGCAAAGGCTACGGGGAGAAGCCGGGAACTGGGATGGAGGAGGGAAAAAGGATCATCGATGATCGAATGGCGGAGCAGACTCGATGGGCCGGGCGGCCTAATTCTGCTCCTGTGTCTTATGGTTCTATGTTCTGAGTGAAGGGCAGAACAGGCGCAATGGGCCGAATAGCCACGCCTTCTCCTGTTTCTTATTTTATAAAACACGATTTTCCCTTTGCGCCTTGTTCTCCCTTGGCCTTCAGCCGGTGGATTGCACAGGGGAGCGGTGAGAGCTCCGGAGATCTATCAGCAGCCGCTGCGGTTATTTCATGTTCCTGTTATTTATTGCTAATTATTTATATTTGTATTTGCACAGTTTATTGTCTTCCGCACTCTGGCTGATCATTCACTGATCCAGTTATAGTTACTATTCTGTCAATCTTCTCTGTGTCCGCAGCAAAATGCTTCTCGGGGTTGTATGTGGTGAGTTATCCGTACTCTAATAATAAAATTTACTCTGAAGTTTGAGTTTCGGGGAAATTCCTTCGATTCCGAGAACAAACTGTGACTGACATCTCCAACTCCCGGTAGCAGCCCGTCAGTCACACTTACAGCCAATCAACGGCACTGCTAGGAGAGTCTTGCTCCCATTGGCTGAGTGCCAGTGGGCGGGATGCTGAATGTTCGGAGCGGTCCGAGGTTTGGAGCTGACAGCGAGTGGACCCGGGGAGAGGCCGGAGATTGGGAGCTAAATTTCGGGTAAAGGCTGCAACACCGGCCGGGTGAATCCTTTCCATGGCAGAGATTCCGTGAAATGTTTCAGCTGCACGGAGGGTGCCCGGTCTTTTCCTGCCGAGAATCGGGCCCGTTGTCGGGAGTTACCTCCCAGACCTGTCTCCTGCTGCTGGGACCCGGATCTGACCCGCAACGGCAGCCGATGGATCTCCGGTGCTGTCACCGCTCCCCTGTGCAACCGGACGGACTGAAGCCCAAGGGAAAACAAGGCGCAAAGGTAAATTCCTGCTTTGGAAAATAAGAAACTGCAGCAGGCGTGGCCATTCGGCCCCTTGCCCCCGTTCTGCCTTTCACTCCGATCATGGCTGATCTTTGATCTCAGTGACACTTTCCTGCAACGTTCCCATCTTCGCTCAGCCCTTCAATATTCCTTGTGAATTTCGAAACCTTGTGGGGAAAAAATCCAATGATTTGCCGCACTCCTCATCTAAGTCCTGTCAGATGACATCGGATTCTGAGTCTATGACCCTTTATTCAACACCCAGTGAAGAAAAACGACATTCCTGCCCCACCCTGTCAATACCCTGTGAGACTGTGTCTGTCTCAGTCAGACCACCTCTTTCTCTAATTTTGAGACAGGCCCAGTCAAAGTGTAATCTCTCTGAGGACACTACCGCACCCCCAAAGCAATCTCTGAAACCTTTTCTTCATTCCCTTCATCCCACAGGCTGACTCCGGGAGGGAGACCAGACCTGTGCACAGTGTTCCATGTGCGCTCTCACCAGGACCCCATATACCTTCAGAAGAGATCTTTATTCTTCTATTCAAACCTTCCTTCCCATTCAATGCTCTTCATTTAATATCGAACTCAAACAGTGAACAGACACAACACAGCCTCAGCCATGAATTTAAAGGGCAGGTGTTGCAACAGTTTGAGCTTCATACCGGGGGCCACGGAGCAAGCAGGGTGTCACAAAGGGAGGAATGTGGGAGTGTTGTATGTCTGAGCCCAGCTGTGTGTGTTTGAGTATCTGAATCAGGTTTAATATCACCGGCATATGTGGTGAAATTTGTTGTTTTGTGACAGTAGTACATTGCAAGACAAAGTAATAAAAAGTATAAAGTACAATAAGTATCTATAAAAGTAAATTCAAAACATATTGCAAAACCGGAGGGAAAATCCTGAGAAAATGTTCTTGAGTTCATTGTTCATTCAGAAATCTGATGGTGGAGGGGAAGAAGCTGTTTCTGAACCGGTGAGTGACTCTTCAGGGTCCTGTACATCCTCCTTGATGGTAGCAATGAGACGAAGGCATGTCCTGGGTGATGGGGGTCCTTAATGATAGATGTCACCTTTTTGTCGCATCATCTTCTGAATGTGTCCTGGATGCTGTGGAGTCCAGTGCCCATGAAGGAGCTGGCTGAGTTTACAACTTTCTGCAGCATTTTCCGATCCTGTGCAGTGGCCTCTCCACACCAGGCAGTGATGCAACCAGTTAGAATGCTCTCCACAGTACATCTGTAGAAATTTGCAAATGTCTGTAGTGACAGACCGATTCCCCTCAATCTCCGAATGAAATAAAGCCGATGTTGTACCTTCATTGTAACTGCATCAATATGTTGGGCCCAGGATAGTTCCTCAGAGATGTTGACAGGCAGGAAATGGAAACTGCTCGCCCTTTTTACTTCTGATCCCACGATGAGGACTGGTGTGTGTTCCCTCGACTTGTGTATTGCTTTTATCCTGGTGATCCAAGGTCGAGTGGAGAGTCAGTGAGATTGCATCTGCTGTAGATATATTGTGGCGATCGGCAAATTGTTGTGGGTCCAAGTCCATGCACAGACAGGAGTAGATTCTAGTCATGACCAAACCTTTGTCCAAATGTTTGAAACAGAGAATCCAGTTCAATTCAGGAATGTTTCCAGTAACTGGGGTCACAGTGATGGGGCGACCATTCAGATCAGAACAAAATAATTTACCCAGCAGATGGTGAACATTTAGAGCTCATATCCCACTCTTGAGTTTGAGAGAGATGTTTACAAATTTAAATGTACAATTTAAAGTCTACAAAGTAAATTTATTATCAACGTTTAATCATGTCATCTTAGTTTCATTTTTTGGGGTAAATTCAGGAAATCCAAGAGCCATAATAGAATCACTGACAGACCGACCCCAACAGGACAGACAAGAAACTAAATGCAAAAGACAATAAACTATGAATGTAAAGGAAATAATAACAATAAATAAATGAGAAATAAAGATAAAGAACATGAGATGAAGAGTCCTTGAAAGTGAGTCCAGAGGTTGTGGGAACGGTTCAGTGAAGGGGTTACTGAATTTCGGTGAAGTTATGCCCTCTGGTTCGAGAGCCTAATGGTTCAGGTGTAGTCACTGTTTCTGACCTGGTGGTGTGGGCCTGAGGATCCCGCACCCTCTTCCAGATGGCAGCAGTGAGAAGAGAGCATGTCCTTGTTGGTGGGTGTCCATCCTAATGGATGCTGCTTTCCTGTGACAGCACTCCACAGAGATGTGCTCGGTGGAGGGGAGGGTTTTACCCGTGATATACTGGGCCGTATCCACTACTTTGTGTAGGATTTTCCTTTCAAGGGCTTTGCTGTTTCCATACCAGGCCACGATGCAGCTACTCTCCACCGCACATCTGTAGATGTTTGTCAAAGTTTTCGATGTCATGCTGCAGCTCTGCAGACTTCAAAGGAAGGAGAGGCACTGCCGTGCTTTCTTCGTAATTGCACTTGCAGTGCTTATAAAAAGTATGCGGCCACCTTGGAAGTTTTCATCTTTTATTGTTTTACAACATTGAGACGGAGTGCATTTAGATTTGTTTTATTCACACTGATCAACAGAACAAAAACTTTCTTGTGTCAATGTGAAAACAGATCACCAAAAAAAAAGTAATTACAAATATAAAATAGAAAATATTTGAGTGCATCAGTATTCACCCCCTACATGTCAGTATTCTAAACCTTGCAATCCCATTTCACCAGTTAGAAGATTTGATTTCATTTTTACATACAGAACCTCCCCACCCCTCTGCCTACCTGCCTGTCCATTCAGTACAATCTGTATCCTTGGACATGAAGCTCCCAGCTATAATCTTCCTTCAGCCACCATTCAGTGATGCCCACAATGCCAATCTGTAACTGTGACACAAGTTCATCTCCCTTACTCCATGTATTGCTCACATTCAAATATAAAACCTTCAGTTCCGTATTCATCACCTTTTTCATTTTCTCACCCTTTTGCATTGAAACTCATCCCGCCCACTGAAATGTTGCCCTGTCGTCAGCCTCTCGATGGTGGCAGTCTCACTACACACTGCCGCTGTTTGAAAACTAACAACATTCTCCTCAGCCCTATCACTCCAGTTCAGATCTGCTGCCAAATTAGTTTAAAACCGCTCGGACAGCTGTAGCAATCCTACCCGCATGGATATCAGCAGACACTGACCCCTCCCCCCCCGCCGCCCACCGAGTTCAGGTGTAAACAGTCCCTGTAGTACAGGTCCTATGTTCACTAATGATCCCGGACCCTGCCCCTCCGCACCAGTTTCACAGCCACACTGTCATCTGTCAGTCATCCTGTTCTTACCTTCACTGGCACGTGGCTCAGGCAGAATCGAGGCATCACTACGCTTAAGGTCTCTTTTCAGTGTTCTACGTCACTCCCGAATACGTTTGTGTATCTATTGAGGACCGCACCTTTCCGACCTATGCGATTGGTCCAATATGCACCAATATTTCTGGTGGCCACAGTTGCCGGCTCCTTCTGCTCCCCTCCCCTGTCTGATCAATTGGAGACCCCTCAGAGGTCATCGAAGTAGCTGCAGACGTCCAACAGCGGCCTCGATAACCACCTGCCGAGGCTCCCTTTGCATCGGCTGTTGTTTCCACGCCCGGAGGGGCCGGGACGGAATGGCTCCCCAAATTAACACCTGTTAGCCGGGGACAGACACGGCAGATAACAAAATCAAAGGGAATAAGATCTGAGACAGTAGATAGATCTTTCGGGGAAATTTCAGGCAGGTTCCTCGAATAATGGTGGGAGAGATTCCAATTTCAAAGCCCTGGACCCCAGTGAGATGTGGAGTATGATTAGTGATGCTTCTGACCCGCTAGAAAAACCAATGGCGTTCCATAATTGGCTCACACAGGCTTGCCAAACTCTCCGGACCCTGCCCGGGGACTTGTGCCACTCCTCAGGGTTATATATGGAACGTCTCGGACAGGGACAGGGAGTGGGTTCCCCTTCCAAACCCTGCCCGGGGACTTGTGCCACTCCTCAGGTTTAATATACAGAAGCTCTCGGGCAGGGACAGGGAATGGGGTCCCCTTTCCAGACCCTGCCCGGGGACTTGTGCCACTCCTCAGGGTTATATATAGAACCTCTCGGACAGGGACAGGGAGTGGGTTCCCCTTTCCAGACCCTGCCTGCGGACTTGCGTGCACTCCTCTGTGTTATATATGGAACCGCTCGGGCAGGGACAGGGAGTGGGTTCCCCTTTCCAGACCCTGCCCGGGGACTTGTTCCACTCCTCAGGGTTATATATGGAACCTCTCGGACAGGGACAGGGAGTGGGTTCCCCTTTCCAGACCCTGCCCGGGGACGTGCCACTCCTCAGGGTTATATATGGAACCACTCGGGCAGGGACAGGGAGTGGGTTCCCCTTTCCAGACCCTGCCCGGGGACTTGTGCCACTCCTCAGGGTTATATATGGAACCTCTCGGACAGGGACAGGGAGTGGGTTCCCCTTTCCAGACCCTGCCCGGGGACTTGCGTGCACTCCTCTGTGTTATATATGGAACCGCTCGGGCAGGGACAGGGAGTGGGTTCCCCTTTCCAGACCCTGCGCGGGGACTTGTGCCACTCCTCAGGGTTATATATGGAACCGCTCGGGCAGGGACAGGGAGTGGGTGCCCCTTTCCAGACCCTGCGCGGGGACTTGTGCCACTCCTCAGGGTTATATATGGAACCTCTCGGGCAGGGACAGGGAGTGGGTGCCCCTTTCCAGACCCTGCCCGGGGACTTGTGACACTCCTCAGGGTTATATATGGAACCTCTCGGACAGGGACAGGGAGTGGGTTCCCCTTTCCAGACCCTGCCCGGGGACGTGCCACTCCTCAGGGTTATATATGGAACCTCTCGGACAGGGACAGGGAGTGGGTTCCCCTTCCAAACCCTGCCCGGGGACTTGTGCCACTCCTCAGGTTTAATATACAGAAGCTCTCGGGCAGGGACAGGGAATGGGGTCCCCTTTCCAGACCCTGCCCGGGGACTTGTGCCACTCCTCAGGGTTATATATAGAACCTCTCGGACAGGGACAGGGAGTGGGTTCCCCTTTCCAGACCCTGCCTGCGGACTTGCGTGCACTCCTCTGTGTTATATATGGAACCGCTCGGGCAGGGACAGGGAGTGGGTTCCCCTTTCCAGACCCTGCCCGGGGACTTGTTCCACTCCTCAGGGTTATATATGGAACCTCTCGGACAGGGACAGGGAGTGGGTTCCCCTTTCCAGACCCTGCCCGGGGACGTGCCACTCCTCAGGGTTATATATGGAACCACTCGGGCAGGGACAGGGAGTGGGTTCCCCTTTCCAGACCCTGCCCGGGGACTTGTGCCACTCCTCAGGGTTATATATGGAACCTCTCGGACAGGGACAGGGAGTGGGTTCCCCTTTCCAGACCCTGCCCGGGGACTTGCGTGCACTCCTCTGTGTTATATATGGAACCGCTCGGGCAGGGACAGGGAGTGGGTTCCCCTTTTCAGACCCTGCGCGGGGACTTGTGCCACTCCTCAGGGTTATATATGGAACCGCTCGGGCAGGGACAGGGAGTGGGTGCCCCTTTCCAGACCCTGCGCGGGGACTTGTGCCACTCCTCAGGGTTATATATGGAACCTCTCGGGCAGGGACAGGGAGTGGGTGCCCCTTTCCAGACCCTGCCCGGGGACTTGTGACACTCCTCAGGGTTATATATGGAACCTCTCGGACAGGGACAGGGAGTGGGTTCCCCTTTCCAGACCCTGCCCGGGGACGTGCCACTCCTCAGGGTTATATATGGAACCTCTCGGACAGGGACAGGGAGTGGGTTCCTCTTTCCAGACCCTGCGCGGGGACTTGTGCCACTCCTAAGGGTTATATATGGAACCTCTCGGACAGGGACAGGAAGTGGGTTCCCCTTTCCAGACCCTGCCCGGGGACTTGTGCCACTCCTCAGGGTTATATATGGAACCTCTCGGACAGGGACAGGGAGTGGGTTCCCCTTTCCAGACCCTGCCCGGGGACTTGTGCCACTCCTCAGGGTTATATATGGAACCTCTCGGGCAGGGACAGGGAGTGGGTTCCCCTTTCCCAGGCAGATGCCCGAAGGTGACCGGGAGCCACCAGAGGGGCTGATGTAATACAAGCCCTGGCACGGTGGGTCACTGAGGTAAGGGAACCCATTTGAATGACAGCCCAACTGCATGCGGATTTTGCTGAATTTACCCGATAACTACAGAAAAAAGAGAACCCCTTGCGTACTTTATAGCTCGTTTTAAGGATACGTGGGAGTCCAATGCCGGCAAACCCCTGGACAGATCACTATGTCCAGCTGGCAGTGCAGACTTTTCTAAACTGTCTCAGACCCAGGCCTGCCCACTCTAAACTAATCTGAATTCGCTGTGTCAGACCTGGCCCCAGGTGACATAAATTGTTTGTTTTTTTTGTTAACTTTTTTTATTGTTTTCAAATAGTTACAGAATAAATGTGTATGAAAAAAAAATGTGTTACCCAGCCCCCCTCCCCTTAACCCCTCCCCCTTAACATCCCTATTAAAAAAAAGAAAGAAAAAAAAGGAATGCCTGGATATTGGAGGATCCCCACATGCTCCACAGAGTTCGTAATAACTTTAGTGTATGTATTTATTTCTTTCCCCAAGTAACCAATTATTTCATCTTCGGAGCACCTATATATTTAATCCTGTCTTTTGTAAATAAGGGCGCCAAATTTTCAAAAATGTTTCATATTTATCTCTTAAATTATAAGTGATTTTTTCAAGTGAAATACAGCCATAAATTTCGTTCTTCCAACGATCTATACTTAGATATGTATCCGATTTCCAAGTCACTGCAATAGCTTTTTTGGCTACTGCCAATGCAATTTTTATAAATTCTTTCTGATATTTATTCAATCTGGATATCGGTTTTATCCCTTCAATATTACCTAGTAAAAGTAATATTGGGTTGTGTGGAAGTTGTATTCCAATGATTTGTTCCAGTAAAACTCTTTAATTTGTCCAAAAAGGTTGAATTTTAGAGCAAGACCAAGTAGAATGTAAAAAAGTACCAATTTCTCGGTTACATCGAAAACACTGATCAGATAGATTTGGGTTTAATTTGTTTATTTTTTGTGGTGTAATATATAGTTGATGTAAAAAATTGTATTGCACTAATCTTAATCGAATGTTTATTGTATTTGTCATACTCTCAAGACATAGTCTTGACCAGTTTTTTTCTTCAATTTTGATATTCAAATCACTTTCCCATTTTTGTCTTGACTTATGGACTGCTTGTTTAATTGCCTGTTTTTGAATCAAATTATACATACAAGAGATAATTTTTTTAATCTTTCCTTTTTGAATTAAAGTTTCTATTTCATTGGGTTTCGGTAGTAACATTGTTTGACCTAGCTTTTCTCTTAAATAAGCCCTTAGTTGAAAGTAACAAAAAAGAGTGTTGTTTGATACTTTATATTTATTCTTTAATTGATCAAATGACATTAATATACCTCCTTCAAAACAATCTCCTATATATCTAATCCCTTTTTGAAACCAATTATATAAAAGTTGATTATCCATTGTAAAAGGAATAAGTCTATTTTGGATTAAAGATCTCTTTGCTAATAAGGATTTCTTTGTCTCATCGTCAACATTTATCTTATTCCATAAATCAATCAAATGTTTTAATATAGGAGATTCTTTCTTTTCCCGTATCCATTTAGATTCCCATTTATATATAAAGTCTTCTGGTATGTTTTCTCCTATTTTATCTAGTTCTATTCTGATCCACGCCGGTTTGTCTTTCTCAAAAAAGGATGCAATAAATCTAAGTTGATTTGCTTTATAATAATTCTTAAAATTTGGAAGTTGTAACCCTCCTAGCTCAAATTTCCATGTCAATTTTTCCAACGATATTCTTGACATCTTACCTTTCCAAAGAAACTTCCTCACATATTTATTCAGCTCTTGAAAAAACTTCTGGGGTAATTGTATTGGTAGTGATTGAAATAAGTATTGTAATCTAGGGAATATATTCATTTTTATGGTATTTACTCTACCTACTGATGTTATTGGTAATACCATCCATTTATCAAGATCTTCTTGAATTTTTTTCAATAGTGGTAAATAATTTAATTTGTATATGTTCTTTATATCATTATCGACTCTTATACCTAAATATTTTATACCATTTGCCGGCCATCTAAACTGGGTTATTGATCGACATTGATTATAGTCTCCTTTAGTAAGAGGTTAAATTTCACTTTTATCCCAATTTATTTTGTAACCTGATACTTTCCCATATTCTTCTAATCTATAGGATAATTTACACAACGATTGCAATGGGTTTGTTAGATAAAGTAGAACATCATCAGCAAATAAGTTGATCTTGTATTCTTCTTGGTTAACTCTAAAACCCTTAATATCTGGGTCCATTCTGATCAGTTCAGCTAATGGCTCTATCGCCAACGCAAATAGAGCAGGTGATAATGGACAACCTTGCGTAGTTGACCTTGTTAACTGAAATGGTGTTGAAATTTGACCATTTGTCACTACTTTAGCTTTGGGATTAGTATTTAAGGTTTTAATCCATTTTATAAAGGATACTCCTAATCCGTATTTTTCCAATACCTTAAATAAAAAAATCCCACTCCAATCTATCAAATGCTTTTTCTGCATCTAAAGCAACTGCCACGCTCATTTCCTCCCTCTTCTGTGCTAAATGAATTATACTAAATAAGCGAGTTACATTATCTGCTGATTGTCTATTTTTAATAAATCCTGTTTGATCCATATGTACTCATTTTGGTAAGCATTTAGATAATCTATTAGATAAGATTTTTGCTATTATTTTATAATCAGTATTTAATAAAGAAATCGGTCTATATGATGATTGCTTTAAAGGATCTCTGTCTTTTTTTGGCAATACTATTAAAATGGCTGTCGAAAAGGATTCTGAGTGTTTATGCGTTCTTTCCGCTTGGCGTATTAACTCCATAAGAGGAGAAAAGTTAGCAAATTTACCTGACGGATCTGGCTGACAATCCCCGACGCGGCCTGAAATGAGAAATGCAGAATTAGATTTGTTTGTGAAGTAGTAGGATTAGGTTGTGTGGTGGTAGGATGTTAGACGGGATATTCAACAGAAGAGAAATAAAGTCAAAAACGCAGGACAGATTATGCTGTATCTGCGGGCGAAAGTTATTTGTATTTCTTCTGTTTGTGTGCTTTTCATTGATATTGCGCTTTTTGCCTGAACGTTAAGTGGATTTCCCAATTCTTTGGTGCCCCTGTTTCCCTGGGTGTTTCCATTTGAAACGGCAACAGGTATTAAAAATTTTATCCGAAGTACTTGAAAGGAGGTAAAAAAAAAATCGTCGCACTAGAAATTAAATCATAATTTAAATCAAGACACGGACTATGAATATAAATTTCAACATGTCACTAACTGTGCTTCGTCACATCCCTGCACTGAACACAGGAATATGAATTGCAAAACAAAATGTTTAGTTGCATTTCTCCTGACGGGCAACAAAAGAGAAAGCTAAATATAAAATGTGATACATAATGTAATATAAGATCATAGATATCTAATCATATTCCATCACTGTATGTTTGATTAAAACTACGTCTTTGAATGATTGAAGAATAAAATCAAAATTATTAGTAAATGTTCACTGTATTGCAGAATGATTTCAAGGATGTAAAACCTTTTCAAAATCGGAGTACATTTTCCAAGTTCCTTCATTTGAATATGACACATGGTGGCAGAAAGATCTGTAACTAATAAATAACAGTAACAGGGTTGTGCACAAGCCTTCAGCCAGGAACAACAACAGCTTTGGGTGCTGCGTACATTCACTGAGTAATTCATTCCGGACGCCTATGCATAGATTCCTAACATCAATTTATCTCCATTTCTAATCATTTCCGATTTATAATCTGTTTGGAATATCATTTGACAACAGCCGCTGGTTTTCGGAGGGATAATTTCTGAGAGGAGACAGCTCCCTTAGTGTAGGTGCAATTTCACAGTGAACCTTTTCACAAAAACCTCAATAGGAGGTTCAAACGTGTAAGAACATGTCAGGTCGCACTAGTTCTCTAACATCAGCGATTTATAACTTATAACAATCACAGCAGGGAAACAGGCCATTCCGGCCCTCCTAGTCCGTGCCGAACTCTTAATCTCACCTAGTCCCACCTACCCGCACTCAGCCCATAACCCTCCACTCCTTTCCTGTCCATATACCTATCCAATTTTACCTTAAATGACACAACTGAACTGGCCTCTACTACTTCTACAGGAAGCTCATTCCACACAGCTATCACTCTCTGAGTAAAGAAATACCCCCTCGTGTTTCCCTTAAACCTTTGCCCCCTAACTCTCAAATCATGTCCTCTCGTTTGAATCTCCCCTACTCTCAATGGAAACAGCCTATTCACGTCAACTCTATCTATCCCTCTCAACATTTTAAATACCTCGATCAAATCCCCCCTCAACCTTCTACGCTCCAATGAATAGAGACCTAACTTGTTCAACCTTTCTCTGTAACTTAAGTGCTGAAACCCAGGTAACATCCTAGTAAATCGTCTCTGCACTCTCTCTAATTTATTGATATCTTTCCTATAATTCGGTGACCAGAACTGAACACAATATTCCAAATTTGGCCTTACCAATGCCTTGTACAATTTTAACATTACATCCCAACTTCTGGACTCAATGCTCTGATTTATAAAGGCCAGCGTTCCAAAAGCCTTCTTCACCACCCTATCTACATGAGACTCCACCTTCAGGGAATTATGCACTGTTATTCCTAGATCTCTCTGTTCCACTGCATTCCTCTGTATGTTCTATTTGGATTATTCCTGCCAAAATGTAAAACCTCACACTTCTCAGCATTAAACTCCATCTGCCAACGTTCAGCCCATTCTTCTAACCGGCATAAATCTCCCTGCAAGCTTTGAAAACCCACCTCATTATCCACAACACCTCCTACCTTAGTATCATCAGCATACTTACTAATCCAATTTACCACCCCATCATCCAGATCATTTATGTATATTAAAAACAACATTGGGCCCAAAACAGATCCCTGAGGCACCCCGCTAGTCACCGGCCTCCATCCCGATAAACAATTATCCACCACTACTCTCTGGCAACTCCCATCTAGCCACTGTTGAATCCATTTTATTACTCCAGCATTAATACCTAACGACTGAACCTTCTTAACTAACCTTCCATGTGGAACTTTGTCAAAGGCCTTGCTGAAGTCCATATAGACTACATCCACTGCCTTACCCTCGTCAACATTCCTCGTAACTACTTCAAAAAATTCAATAAGGTTTGTCAAACCTTATTGTCAAACCTTTCAACGAGAACTTGCTCAAACAATGGAATTAAAAAATTCAATGAAACTGTAAAGTAAACAAATCTAAGTGTTCTATTTTCATCGTCATGAATTGCGATTAAATCTGCTTGATTCCTGATCCATTCAGCCATTATACTCTAATCATACAAACAAATTAAGCTTTCCTTTACACGGGAAATTAGTAGGGGAAATATATGTTTCAATATATCAATATTGATTAATATAATTTTATTTCTGTTCGTTGCTCAACAATTTCCATATTCTTAATATACTCACCGGTCCAGATATGCATCATCGTCAGTGCCACGACAGTGTGCAGCATTATAGCGGTGGTCATTTAGAAAGGTTTCTCAAGAATGTTAAAGGAGCCAGTACTGCAGACAGCTGAGAATCTCTCCAAAACCTTCTCACGCTCCACTTGATCTGAACTGTTTTTTCTCCCCGAGTACTCAGTATTTCTCTCTGAACTGCCAAATTTCACATATTGAGTTATGAACTGTAATTTGCTGAAACGCACCAATAAGATAAATCTTGCCCTTTAATGGACATGATGGGGCCATCTTCTTTCATTGGCTGTGAGAAACCAATGAGCTGTGAGAAACTGAAAATCCCATGAATCACCGATCAGATGTGTGCATCGGAACATATCCTTTCCTGGAACATTGTTTGAGATCTGGTGAGCTTTCTCTGAGAGCAGATAACTCAACTCCCATTTCCCAACATCATGCTGTTGGGCATATTGGCAATTTGCTCAGCAATCCTGTCCTGACTCACACTGTCATTAGTTGCATGACAGTATGGTACCTTGGTGAATGCTGCTTTAATTCACGTTCCTGGCTGATCAGCTTCCGGTGCGGAGATGGGGGTGGGGGTAGCAGTACAAAAATACTGCATTCTGTCGTCAATTTGTTCATTTATGTCTCACGATTTCAGACGAAATATTTTATGTTATTTCCATGCAAAATCACCAAAGAAATAATAAAAAGAGTGCTGTATACCATTCTCTGATGATACATGTAATTATCTGAAGCATATCTCTCCAAAACGGAAATTGTTTCGCAAGAATTCATAAATCTCTGGGAATATTAGAACGCACTCCAGAACTTATTATGATTTTTTTCGCGTCTTAATATGATTGCGAGTCCCATGACACTGAGTTCTCATTTTCCCTCTTCTTATTTTTGCAAGATGCTTTATTTCCCGATTGTTTATTCCATGGAGATGCTCTCGCTCAATCAGTCACTCACCCGATTCAAGTTTCTCATATGCCCCAGTTCACTGACTTAGTCCTTCTCCATAGTTGTGTGTTTTTTTGGGTTTTTTTTTTGATGCATAGAAGAATTTGGAAACAGACCGATGACAGGCATTATTTTCTTTCAGTGAGAGAAATCAGAATGCGAGGAGACAAAGAGGCACCAATGTGATTGCAAATGATGACTAATTGAGCAAATGCAGCAGGTATAATTAACATTATATAATTATAATGTAAGTAAGGACTTGCTTGTAATTAAAAAAAGGAAGGTCCGCGGTATAGTGGCAGCTATTTTGATGAATTTGTGATCGATATGCGGCTAGTAGGTTAAACTGCGGGACTAAATACCAGGAATCACTAATGACATCAAGGTGCAACTGTTTTCATTTCAACTACATCATAATGCCTCTGAACAGCTGTGACAGAACATACTTGATTAGGCATCATCTGCAGCGATACTAGAAAACCAGATATCTGTTATCAGATACCAGACTTCATTGTAAAGGAAAAGGTACAACAACGTAACAGCAAAATAAGTTTTTTTTTTCTCTATTTATTTGTTCATTTAGTTGGATTTTATTTTGTTGGATGAACAGTAATGACACTCTGTATAGTGATGTGATCCTTCTGTCAGGTTTGGGAGATGACGGAGCCGTCAGGCATCCCTGAAGATTACGTCTGAAGATGTATCTTCAGATGCAGTTCTTCGGAGGCATGATGCGGTGGTTGGAATGAAAGCTGGATCTATTGACCAGCTAGAAGCAGAGACAATTGTAGTTAGTCGGTTCAGGTATGTAGCAGGCCAGTATAGATCTGTGTCTGACGGGGGATGTGTGCGGCTTACATGCATTGATGGGGTGCCCTGGGGATATGCAGATCAGAAACAAATATACCTTCTCCTTATAGATTCTGTCTGGCCTGCTGTCTTCCACCAGCATTTCGTGTGTGAAGTGAGATCAGAGTGCGCTATCAGAATAAACTACTGAATTGTGAAACAGAGAGGTATGAGTCATTGAGAGTTTTGAATGACATTAAGATGGTCACGTTCCCATGGCCTAATAGGACTTATCCTACCTTATGGAGATGCACGTTGAAAGAATGTAGTGGAATCGATGAAAATTTCTGTATTTACTGTCCATTCAGCTGAGCTGCCAGTGAATGGCACACACAACATATGACAATGGCCTCGTCTTCAACTCATTTCGAAAACTAAATTTCCGCACATATTATCTATCTGTAACAGGTCACCACCGATTTCAATAAATATTGGTTTGCTACTCCAAACCCAGATCACCAAAAGCTTTTTTCCGCAATTTCAAAACATTATTGGTGTTATATGCTTAACCATACTCTTGGTATTACTCGCACCAGTCATTCCTGAGTACAGCTTTGAGACGACAACAAGCTATATGAAAAATTAAAATAATGCAGCAGCTGTTTATGTTTGCAATCATATCTTTAATGTTAAACTGTTTGTTCTGTTAATTTACAATAGCAATTTGGAAAATACTGCTGCATTTGTCCATTCAGGTTGAGTTAGTTATTTATTGTCAGATCCTGCACTCGAGTTATTTTCTGCTCTGGCTGTTAACAGAGATTGCATTGATTCCAAAATTTGCCAATGGAATCAATTTCTCCTCTCTGTCCCCCTAACATTGTTGACACTAAGAACATCTGTGTTTTCTTATAGTTTTCGTGGCATCTTGCCACGACTTTAAGGTAATGTAGTCACTCCTACTTTAAAATAGCATTTCAAAATGCATCTTGCACGTCCAGAAAGAACACTTGCACAGTAATAATTGAATATTGCGCCTAATATTCATTCATTCTCTGTATATATAAACTGTCTTGTCACATTCTGCAGCAATGTCTCTGAAAAGTGCATTTCTGTTGAGCTCACAGGAAACACCTGTTGTTGCACATATCTCTAATACATCTTCTCCACTGAAACACCGATAAGTGGTTTCTATACTTATTCTGTAATTACATTCTGTCAAATGTTTATGGGCCTAATGTTTGTTCCAGTCTTTTTATCCACGTCGTAACTTTGGGAATGTTTACTTTGAGTTTCTGAATAGTTATTGAGGAGAACTTACTAAGCTGCCCGAGGAGCAACATAACAATTACGGACAATTCAATTCTGAAATAGTTAGAATCTTGGAATGAAAGTCACTGGCAGCCATGTTGTTTCAAGAGTTAAATTATATGGCCCTGTGTCCAAAGGCCTGGAACATTGTTCTATTGGTGCAACTAGGCAATGTTAATTTACATAATCACAGAATTATTGAATGAAAACCTAAACATACTCATGAGAATTTTCAAACAAATATACTGTTGATGGCAAAAACACACTACAGGAAAGGGTCTTGGCGATTGTAGGGATGACGTGAAAAGCCTGAGCACATGGATATTAGGGATATTAAGAAACAGGATATGCTGGAACTTTTGGAAAGCATCTATTTGGTGTGGACTCAGACTTGGCCACTATAGGACGTTAATTCTCTTACTTTAAGCTAGTTATGTACAGCTTTGGCTTTATGCTTGATGATGGGGTGATAAATTGGATTAGTAAGTATGCAGATTATACTAAGATAGGTGGCGTTGTGGATAATGAAGTAGGTTTTCAAAGCTTGAAGAGAGATTAAGGCCAGTTGGAATAGTGGGTTGAAAGATGGCAGATGGAGTTTAATGCTGATAAGTGTGAAGTGCTACATTTTGGTAGGACTAATCAAAATAAGACATACATGGTAAATGGTAGGGCATTGAGGAATGCAGTAGAGCAGAGTGATCTAGGAATAATGGTGCATAGTTCCCGGAAGGTGGAATCTCATGTGGATAGGATGATGAAGAAAGCTTTTGGTATGCTGGCCTTTATAGATCAGAGCATTGAGTATAGGAGTTGGGATGTAATGTTAAAATTTTACAAGGCTTTGGTGAGGGCAAATTTAGAGTACTGTGTACAGTTCTGGTCACCGAATTATAGAAAGTATGTCAACAAAATAAAGAGAGTACAGTGGAGATTTACTGGAATGTTACCTGCGTTTCAGCACCTAAGTTACAGAGAAAGTTTGAACAAGTTAGGTCTTTATTCTTTGGAGCGTAGAAGGCTGAGGGGGAACTTGATAGAGGTATTTGAAATTATGTCGGGGATAGTTAGAGTTGACGTGGATATGCTTTTCCATTGAGAGTATGGGAGATTCGAACAAAAGGACATGAGTTGAGAGTTAGCGGTCAAACGTTTAGGAATAACACGAGGGGGAACTTCTTTACTCAGAGAGCGGTAGCTGTGTGGAACGAGCTTCCAGTAGAAGTGGCAGAGGCAGGTTCGATATTGTCATTTAAAAAAATTGGGTAGGTATATGGACAGGAAAGGACTGGAGGGCAATGGGCTGAGTGCAGGTTGGTGGGTCTAGGTAAAAGTAAGCGTTCGGCAAGGACTAGAATGGCCGAGATGCCTTGTTCCCGTGCTGTAATTGTTATATGGTACAAAGTATATGTCATTGTCTCGCTGGAAGACATCTCTTCTCCCAATTTACATTTCTCTTGCAGAGCTCGTTAGGTTTTCCTGAAGGATTTCCCTGTATTTGTTAGCAATCATTTTACCCTCTACATTCACTAGCTTTCCAGGGCTCCCTGCAATGAAGCCTACCCATGGCACAATGCAGCCAAATATAACGTTTAGTCTGTGGGCAAAATAATCTCTTTTTTTGTTTTTATCAGACCATAGAACTTTCTTCCAGCTAACGTCAGAGTCTCCTATGTACCTTTTGGCACACTCCAGCGGAGATTTCATGTTTATTTGCTCAGAAGTGGTTTTCTCTTTGCCACCGATGCGGCTAGTGAAACACTCGGGCAACAGCTGTTGTATGCACAGTCACTACCATCTCAGCCACTGAAGCTTGCAACTCCTCCAGTGTTGTCAAAGATCTCTTGGTGGTCCCCCTCACTAGCTCCCTACTTGAACACTCACTCAGATATTGAGGACAGTCTGCTGTAGCCAGATTTACAACTCTGTCATATTTTATCCATTTTTTGATAACTTACTCAACTGAACTCAAAGGGATATGCGGTGATTTAGAAATTACCCTGTATCCATCTCCTGACTGTTGCTTTTCAATAAAATTTTCGCCAAGCTGCATGAAGTGCTTTTTTGTCTTCATGCTGTAACTGTTTTGTGTGTCAAGATACTGACTCACCAGCAGCTGGACCTTACAAATACGGTTGTGTTTTTACTGCATTCAAGCGAAAAATCCTTGACTGCACACGGTGATTTCCATTTAACTAATTATGTGACTTATGAAACCGATTGACTGCACCAGAGATGATTTATTGTGTTACATTAAAGTGGGGAGGTGAATACTTATGTAACTAGTTATCTTGTATTTTACATTTGTAATGAACTTAGATCACCTTGTAGAGATCTGTTTTTACTATAACTCGAAAGTGACTTTCCATATTCTTTTGATCAGTATATAAAAATAAAAACAAATCAATCTTTACATTCTGTTCAGATTGTATACCTTCCGAGTATGGTAAGGGTCAATTTTGACCCTGGCCCAAGAATCCCTCTATAACAGGTGTCTATACCAAATTGTGAGCCACTCATCTATTTACGATGTCAAAGTAGCCTGTCTGACATTAATAAAAGTGTGACTAATCCTTAACTAATGTATCAGAGATGAGGGACAGTTATTTTTTAGGTTTTACACCTCTCATCATTGGAGAAAACACCAATACTGTCACACAATATAATGCCCTATTCTACTTAAGACATGAAAACATAACAAACATAAGGGATGTACTATATTTTATTGAAACTGAAAATGGCAAGAGCATTCATGAACTTCGGGGTTTATTATATAACCATTTGTAACCATTCCGATCAGCATACACTGTCCACACTGCTATATCATTAAAAAGTCCTACTAACTACTATCGAATTATAACTATGAATTCAACATTAAATAACATTTAACCAACAAACTAAACAATCAAATCAGTCGTGGGAAACCTTGCGTGCATGGCCCTTGCATATCAGCCTACCACATTTGCTCCAAGTAGTCGATGGTTTGCAGTTCTTTTTTGCAGGACAGAATATGATTATCCTGTCCCTCTGTTTTGGCCTCTTTTGGGACTTGTTGAGCAGGATCAGGTTCAGATTGCTGCACTGCCCTTACCACTACTGCTTAGAATGCTGTGTGGGGAAGCCGTTCTCGCCTTTGCATAGAAGGAATCACAAGCGCCTTTCCAAGCTCCTCCAAAAAGTACCTCCTCCAGTCCCTCTTGCTTGTCCTCCAGGCATTTTATTGTAAAGGCATTGTCTGTGGAAATGTCAATGATGTTTTTGAAATATAACGAGAGGTCAGGGGGTTGTTCTCCTCTTACAGCTGTATGTGCACGTGACTTTGTCAAGGTTTTCAACGCACCATTTGTTGGCATTGTAGTCCAGAAAGATGGCTGGTTTTCTGTCCTCCGATCCCTTACCTCTGCAGCCTTATGTAAAGTGCTGATGAAGATCACATTCTTGGTCTTCTTTGCCATATATGACAGAACTGTGGTGTCATGGGTGAACGCTAACTTAGAAGACAAGACTTCTCTCCCCCTTGTTGCAATCAGAGCAGGTGCCAGCTCCGGCCTTTCCGCCTCACAGTGCGCACCATTGTGATTTTCTTCCTCAGGAGCGCCTGACCAGGGTAATGAGACGTGAAGAAGTTGTCAGAGGTTACGGTGTGTCCTTTCAGCCCTTCTGTCATGTCCAACATGATGCGCATGCCTTGCTTTCTCTCCGAGCCTCCCACAGCAGGCTTCCCAGTATACACTTGCATATTCCAAGTGTAACTGGAACACACATCACAGGCTGTCTTTATAGACAAAGACATAGAATAGTACAGCACATCACAGGCCCTTCGGCCCACAATGTTCCGCTGACCCTCAAGCCCTGCCTCACATATAACCCCCCACCTTAAATTCCTCCATGTACTTATCTAGTAGTCTCTTAAACTTCACTAGTGTGTCTGCCTCCACCACGGACTCAGGCAGTGCATTCCACACACCAACCACTCTCTGAGTAAAAAACATTCCTCTAATAATCCACTTGAACTTCCCTCCCCTTAACTTAAAGCCATGTCCTCTTGTACTGAGCAGTGGTGCCCTGGGGAAGAGGCGCTGGCTGTCCACTCTGTCTAATCCTCTTAATATCTTGTACACCTCTATCATGTCTCCTTTCATCCTCCTTCTCTCCAAAGATTAAAGCCCTAGCTCCCTTAATCTCTGATCATAATCCATACTCTCTAAACCAGGCAGCATCCTAGTAAATCTCCTTTGTACCCTTTCCAATGCTTCCACATCCTTCCTATACTGAGGTGACCAGAACTGGACAGAGTACTCCAAGTGTGGCCCAACCAGAGTTTTATAGAGCTGCATCATTGCATCGCGTCTCTTAAACTCTATCCCTCGACTTATGAAAGCTAACACCCCATAAGCTTTCTTAACTACTCTGTCTACCTGTGAGGCAATTTTCAGGGATCTGCCGACATGAGCCCCAGATCCCTCTGCTGCTCCACACTTCCAAGTATCCTGCCATTTACCTTGTACTCTGCCTTGGAGTTTGTCCTTCCAAAGTGTACCTCCTCACACTTCTCGGGGTTGAACTCCATCTCCCACTGCTCAGCCCACTTCTGCATCCTGTAAATGTCTCTCTGCAATCTTCGACAATCCTCTACACTATCTACACCACCACCAACCTTTGTGTCGTCTGCAAACTTGCCAACCCACCCTTCTACCGCCACATCCAGGTCGTTAATAAAAATCACGAAAAGTAGGGGTCCCAGAACAGATCCTTGTGGGACACCACTAGTCACAACCCTCCAATCCGAATGTACTCCCTCCACCACAACTCTCTGCTTTCTGCAGGCAAGCCAATTCTGAATCCACCTGGCCAAACCTCCCTGGATCCCATGCCTTCTGACTTTCTGAATAAGCCTACCGTGTGGAACCTTGTCAAATGCATTACTAAAATCCATGTAGATCACATCCATATCATTATCCCATATCTCCTTGGCTTGCTAGGCATGTACTGGCGGAACGGACGGCGATCTGCAAACGCAGAAAAAGGGGAAAATTCATTAGCTAAGTTAACCAACAGCATGTGTTCATTGAAGCAGTGATTGACTAGTCTAACAATAAAAGGAAAGGCATTTATTACCTCTGAATGGAACCGGTCTTTCATCCACTGTGACCTCAGGACAGGGTTGTGCATTAGAGGAAAATGTTCCCCACTGTCCCAGTCATCACTGATTGCTGTCAATTTGTCAGGAGTTCCTCGTAAGATTAGACCACCAGTAGCCGTTGCAATCGGTACGGGTAAAATTTGACCCGGAACAGCTTCACAGTTGCAAAAAAAATTAATATTTTTTTTTCATTTTTGCGCATTTTGCGTCACGTTAGGAAAATGTCATAACATTTCGGCTGGAAAAATGGCGTTTTGGGAGCTTTCACTACGGTCAAAGGTCAAAAAGTGTCAAAGTTGACCGGAACAGTATGTAAGGGTTAAGTCTGTGTCTGGCGCTATCTCAGTATATGAGCTTCCAATGTCTTTTGTTTCTGTGTTTTTTTTTCTCTCTGCGAGAACAAGGAGAGAGTCCAGGATGGTATTTTACGGGTTCGAGTCTCCGAATAAGGACAATGAGGTTAGAGTCCTCCGATAGCGGGGTTCGAGTCCTCTGCCCAAAAACAAAGAGTCGGGTTCGAGTCCCAGTTTGAGGCCACATCTTGAGTATCTACAGTCTGCCTTAGACCGGTTGTTAAGAGGTGAAATTACCCACGCGAAGGTCAGGAACTTGAAGTGGGTGAGAGAAAAGAGTGGCCGATTAGTGTTTGAGAGCATTTCAAGGGAGGTTCGAAGACCCTGGAATTTGGAGATTAGAGTCCTAAAAAGGAGGTTAGAATCCTTCGGTGGCAGAGACGAATATATAAAATCATACTAAACGATGGTCAGACTTTAGATAAATCCGGAAATAACACACCACAATTTAAATTAAGTAAAGATGATAAAGGAAAAAAAAAATAAAACGACTATTGTAGATTATTAGCATACTTAAACAAGAAATTGGGTAACGATATTTGGTCTTTGGGAGGAACTTGGGTTACAGAGTTATGTGAAGGAAAAAGAACTGTGGAAAGAAATGGAAATTTCTGAATCATGATTGGAAAGATAAAGATGACACCAAATGAAATAATACTTTACCGGCCAGATAGAGTAAAAAAGAAAAGAGGCAAAGGCAGATATGGACAGGAAGGTTTAGATTGGCAGTGCCGCACGCGAGATCTAGGGCAAATACGGGATCCCGAACCCATGTCTGGCATAGCGACCTTGTTTGAGGATAGTGACCACGAAGAGGATTGGAAACGCACAGTATCTTTAGCTTATCTGGGGCCGAGTGGGCCCGTTTCTCCCGAACTCCAATCTTCCCAGAACTCAGATACCGTGGCCGTTCGGGTAAAACAGCAGTGGCAGGGAAGGGAAGGCTCTCTATACCCTGAGACCCAGAAAGGGTATACCGAGGATTATTCTGAGACAGGGAGGGAAGAATCAAATAAGACCTCAGAGTTAATGGCTCCACAGAGACAATTGCCCTGCCGAATGCTGCCCAATCTACGAGCAGCCCCCAGCAATTACTGTGTATGCACCCTGGAAGCCTCAGGAAATGATAATGATCATGAACCAGGCCGCAGATAGAAAAGAAAAAAAAGCACAGTTTGCTCAGTGTGTCCGCAGTACTATCCAAATGTATAATCCGACCCTGCAAAATGTATTCTGTCTCTGCAGAATGATGAGGCAGAATCAAGATACCGAACCTATCAGGAGTGACAGGCGGGAAACCAGAATGAAAATGAACAGACAGACCAGATTGCAGACTATTGGGAGCGATTTGAGGCGTGCGACGGCAATGTCGCCGGAGACCAAGCCTCTAATAATGGGAATCCGACCCCCCCCCCCCACCCCCGAGCGTAATGCCTTAGTGCTCCAATGCTTACCAGTTAAGTTAGCCAAATGCTATGGATTAGCCTGACAATGATCAAAATTGAATTTGATGAGCTTTGAGATATTGTTGGAGACCCGTTTTTCGAATCCCGATCAACCCTGGAAGGAAATAATATCAAAAGTGAAAATGTTCAGCGGGAAGAAGGAAGCGAGCGGGCTATATCTGGGGGATCAGAAACGGGAAAGCAAGGAACGCACGTATTCACGTCTGCAGCCACTGGGGTGTAATCTAGCAGAGAGAGACTTGCTCTGTCCGTTGGAAGTCGAGATGCTATGCACGGTCAGGGATATCATCCTAGGACTAGCGAACAACCGACAGCTTCTCCAGTTACTGAAACCACCCCCCCCCCCACCCCAGGGGGGGCACTTAAATTGGATTCCACTTCGTTTGAACCCCCTCCCTACAGAGTGTTCAACTGAGGAAAGCCAGTATTATGCACCTCTCGAGGTCACGGTATTTGGAGAGGTTAAAGAAGAGAGGACTGTGCATTATTGGCCGAAGTTTCGGATTTCCTTTGGCGATAGACAGGACTGGTGGTTCCCCATATCACCGGTAGGCTCTGCCCTGGGTTCAATCCAAAGAGCCTGGGATCCTTGCCTACACCCTGACGAAACAAGCCTCCGGCACCCAGGGAGACTAGCAGGACTTGGCCGTGGGCCACCTCCGGTACTGGAAAGAGTCAAAGGTGAAGACAGGACATCTGGCAAGAGACTCTTTTAATATTGACCGCACACAAGACGTTGTACCACATCGCTGGGAAATTTCAGGCCATGAAGTCGACGGCACCAACAGCTCCCCCCGCCACCCCCGTCCGGATCACCGTGAGAGAAGGACAGACTCTTGCATCCCTTCCCCAATACACCTTCCAGCCCGACGCAACGTTTTATGAGGCTGTAAGCAGTTTTGTGGACCCAGCAGGAAAACGATGTTCCGTCTGTGCGTTAAGTGACGACAGTGAAGTAATTGAGCAAGTCTCCTTTGCAGCAGCTGTCTCCGCCCAGAAAGCTGAGCTACTTGCTCTGACTCGTGCCTGTATCCTAGCAACAGACGAAAGTGTAGTCTAACAGCGTACTCAGTTTTGACTTTGAAGAATCCACCACAGAAACAATTCTTTGTAGAAGACCTTAAACAAACAACGCAAAGTCATAAATGAAGATGACATTGAAGAAGGAGTCCACAACAATTTGGAACAAAATAAACAGGTCCTAAATGAGGGCTTCAGTAGCGAAGCCAAAACTACTAGCCGAAGCTGGAATCCTCTGTGATTAACGTTCCGAATTTTAAAATGAAAAAACCTGTGTAAAAGAAATCTCAAACAGATTAAAGTGCGAACCTTTACATAGACACCCGTCCCCCACATTTTTAGTCCCTTCGGGAGACCAGCAAGCTCTTATTAGACAAAATCTAAAGACAGGTATGGCGGACATGGTGGAAAACGTAACTGACATAGGGGGAATTTATAAGTTCCAGGGGGATACCGCTGAAGGAGAACACAAACTATTATCCCAAATGGGTTACCACCTTCAACCTCAGACCAATTTCTGGGTGACCCCTGCGGGACGGGTTTGTGTTCCCTTTGTGTTCTTATCTATCTTGATAGAATATGTGAATAATTGTACACACTTGGGCAAGGAGGGAATGGTTAATATCTTGGAGGCTGCCTGATTTCCAGGACGCAGCTGAAAAGCGAGTCACAGCACGTTAAAAAAACACGAATGCTGGAAAGGGAATGCCTTTTGTTTCCGGAACGGGGGGACCTTTTCCTTCTCTACAACTTGATTTTATAGAACTACCTAGAGTACGTTGTTGTAAATATTGCTTGGTAATAGTAGATGTATTTAGCAGATAGATAGACGCTATAACCACTACTGATAATACTGTTGTAAAAATATTACTAAAAGTGATTCAATATTTGGGATTACCTGAATCAATAAGCTCAAACAATGACCCTCATTTTAGTGCTAAGATAAATGAAAAAAGAACTGGCAGTAAACCAGTAATTTCACTGTGCTCACCATGCAAGAGCAGCTGGTATAGTGGAAAGAGCAAATGGAACCTTAAATAATAAGCTAACGAAACTTATGCAAGAAACTGGACTAACCTGGCTTAAGGTTTTACCTCTGGCATTGATCCATATGAGAGTCACGCTCTCGACTAAAACTGGATTAACCCCATCAGAAATCATCTATGGAAAGCCCGATGCGTACCCCATGGACACCGGGGTTAACTTGTCCCCTCCCTGATAAAATAGATATGCATACTATGGGGGGGGGGGTGGAATAGAAAAAATGTGTAAGCTAAGCAAAAACAATTTCCGAAGTGTACATTCGCAGTTTCGCCAGGCCCACCAAGAGGACGAGGATCAAGCTAAAGGGGATTGTCCCACTGTTAATCATGGAGGCTTTGTCTTGATAAAGAGTTGGGACAGAAAGAAATTGGGCACTCGATGGAAAGGACCCTATCAGAAGCTGCTGACCGCATCCACGGCTGTGAAGGTGGAAGGGCAACCAAGGTGGATTCATGGAACCGACTGTAAACCCGTCGTTAAGGAAGTAGCAGAAACGAAGGGGGAATAATATCATGATGGCTGTACTAATGCTATTTTTTTTGCACTCTGCGCCCCAAGTCTCCAAACAAATACTTTCCTTTCTCTATGCCGCATATATGCAGAACGAAGTCGGCTTGTTGGGAATGTGCCAGGTCATCCCAGCATGCGGAACCAGGAATGCCCTTGGAAGGAGTACCTTTGAATCGTAGTGAGATGTTATCTGTGAGAAGTATGAATTCTTTGAGTAAATCCTGAGACCCATTAGTGGATCGATGGTGGATATCAGGATGTAGAACAACCCAGAATTGTAGGTGTCTCTGTTTTAAGGGATGCCATTTACGAATACCTACAAAAGTGACCTGAGAGACCTTCTATTGATCTTGTCCATACTCTGAGTAAGGTGAAAGTATTGGAGTATTAAAGTTGAAATTGTTTGCTGTGTAACCAAAACTATGTAGTCCGCTTTGAAACTTGCGATTTGCTATGCATGTACCCAATTTAGTAGGAGAATGAAATCTTAAGAATGTAGAAGACAATGGTGTGTTAATGAGAGGTAGCTAAGAGATGTAGATTAGAACATGATTAAGTCACGACATCTTAAGAATGTAGAAGACAACGGTGTGTTAATAAGAGGAAGCTAAGAGATGTAAATTATGTAGTCTCAGTTTGCTATTTGCTATGCATGTACCCAATTTAGTAGGAGAATGAAATCTTAAGAATGTAGAAGACAATGGTGTGTTAATGAGAGGTAGCTAAGAGATGTAGATTAGAACATGATTAAGTCACGGCATCTTAAGAATGTAGAAGACAACGGTGTGTTAATAAGAGGAAGCTAAGATATGTAAATTATGTAGTCTCAGTTTGCTATTTGCTATGCATGTACCCAATCTAGTAGGAGAATGAAATCTTAAGAAAGTAGAAAACAATGGTGTGTTAATGAGAGGTAGCTAAGAGATGTAGATTAGAACATGATTAAGTCAATGGGTAGAAACAATAGTGGCAGGATGTCTGTGTGATACGCAACTATAGACCAATTACATATGCTAATGCAACTGGACCAGGAGATTGCTATAAAGAATACTGTGTCCGGGGATCGGTGGGCAATCAGCGACAAGCTCAATGACTGTCTCAGCTTTGATTTGCAAATTAAAGTTTAATACTTCTTGAAGAATCTTCTGCGTCTCCTGATCATTTGTGGGGCACGAGAAACCACGACAAAATTGGCGACAGCGGCAGGACCGGAAAGAGACCCGCGGAAAGGAAACGGCAGATTGGGGACGCTTCCCAGTCCTCTAGGGACCCCCACAAGGCTAACAGAATTAAGGGTGCACCCAAACAAAAGGTAAGCGCTTTTTGCCACAATTTGGACTAAGAATTCTGTTGACTTTGGGGAGGTCTTGGAGTCTCAGAAGTGTGGAACCTTCTGCCGAAGGGTCTCTCTGGTCCAAAGAATCTGGCAGAATTGGGGGTTAACAGGAGGCTCAGAGGATTGATCAAGAACACTGCAGTGAGGGTAAGTACAAATAAGTTAATAAGAAGTTAAGTTAAGAAAAATTCCACGTGGTTTTGGTAAATCCCTGTGGATACCGCTTCGTGTGAAACGAAGGTCTGAACGGGCAGGGAAAGGGAAAATAGAGAACATCCCTGTGCATACCGCTTCGTATGAAACGAAGGGCTGAACGGGCAGGGAAAGGAAAATAGAGAAAATCCTCGTGGATACTGCCTTAAGAGATAAGGGTCTGAATAGACGAGGTGCAAAGAGCAAGTTCTGTGGGTACCGCTCTGAATAGAGGTCTGTACGGGCAGAACAGAATAGGAAACAAGGACAGTCCAATATGTAGTTTAAAGCGCTGGTAGACAGACGATAGACTAGGCATAGAATTAGAGTAAATAATATTATCCAGTAAACGAACTGTGAATCTCTGAAATACCTTAAAAAGAGAGAATAACTTGACAGGTAGAGGAACGGCAGTAGAGATTCTGAGCAAAAAATTCCCGATAAATATGAGATCAAAAAACTTCAGAAAAATGGGAAAAAAGAACCAAAAACCTGGTCACAAAGTGGCCAAGAGAAGGAACGATTGATGTAAGTTTGTGCGAAGAAATGGAGGGGATAATTAAAAATTACAAATCAAAAGATAAATCTAAGAAAAGAGGGCAAAAAAGAGAACGAGAAATGGAAGTGCTAAAACTCTTCAGAACGGAGGGAGAAAGGCTGAGGAGGACAGGTAGAATATTGATTACAAGCGAGGAAGACACTAAGGTGCTGGAGAAACAGCCTGTTAGAGAGAGAAGAGGGTACGGTGAGAAGCTGTCTTCGGCTCCGTACACGGATGCGAAAGAAACAGAAAAACCCCCTCCCTGTAATGAGGAAGGAACCCCTAAGCAGTGCCGCCTGCTGACGGGAACAGTAAACATGCAGTGAGAAGTACAAGTTTGGGATAATGAGGAGGGAAAAAAACAATACGATAAGGAAAAAGCGGCGATATGGAAGGAGATACAGGCAGAAAGGATAAAGATGGAACAGGTACAGAGAGAAATGGAAGAAGGGATTGAACGGATGAAATACTTGAGAGAGGAAAAGGAGTATGAGGAGTATCGGTTATACTATAGAAATAAACAGACTAGAGAAGAAAATGGCTCATCAGGGCAGGAAGAGATGAGGCATTCAAGAGGAAGTGGAAAAAAGATAGGAGATGAGAGTCTTGGAGAAACACAAGAGAGAAGGGAATCAAGCACGAGTAAGGATCATGAGGAGTCCCTGCCACAGGTGTACAGACACGGACAGGAAGAAAGAGAAGGTGACTCATTGGAGGAGCAAGAGTTAAGTGGAGAGAGAGAGGATGCGAGAATTTGTGGGGAAGAGGTAGGAGGCAAAGCCTAGAAGAGCAGAAGGAGGCGGTAGGGGAGCGACTTGCGGAAGTAGAGAGAGAGCTAGATAAGTTACTGAGAGGGGATTGCCAGAGGTGATGCGAAAAATACTCCAGGGGCCAACCAAGTATTGAATCAGGACAGAAAGGAAGGACTCCACAGGGAGACCCACGGAAGAAGAGGACGCCGAGAAATTTGTGTGGGAGGAAGTAAAGACATACCCTGAGACAGATGGGGAGCCAGGGCAGGTGGGAAGAAGGAGGAAGAATGATGTCGTTGTTAGTTAAAGGATCAGGACAAGTGCAGTATATCCCTTGGGGATCCCAGGACCTAGAAAGGCTGAAAAACACTCTGCCCAATTTACATGAAGGAGCAGGGAAATGGATTAGAGCCTTTGAAGAAGAAACAGCGGGACGATTATTGGCTATGGGAGATTTGAAGGCACTGTTGATAAGGTTGATGGGAACCTCCAAATTTAACGAACTAATGGAAATGGCTGGCATAGTAAACTCGAACGACCCAAGAACGGATGGAGATGGGTTTGACAGAGTGAGGCAGAGGGTATGGCAGGCCCTCAGAAAGCTTTATCCACCCAAAGTGGACCCCAAAGCCTTAAAAGGGGATCCACTGGGAGACGCTGAAAACCCAGCATCCTACGTAGAAAACCAATTGAAAAGGTGGAGACTGGAGACTGAGCAAGAAGTGGAGAATGGCTTATTTATGACCTCACCGTTCTGACATAGTATTTTGGATGCAATGCCTCCACAAGTAAAATCCAAACTGGAGGATGTGGTTGGGCTGACGTCAATGACCCCACAAGAATTTAGAGACCACGTAGTCCATGTGGTTGAGAAATACCGGAAAGACAAACGAAGGTTGGCTGAGCAGCAGGAAGAGGTGCAAAGAAAGTTAATACAAATGCAGCTCGAAGAACTCAAAAAGAAGGAAAAAGGGAAAAACAAAAAGATGCTGCCAGTACAGCCATCGAACTGGACAAAGCACTGCTATATGGAGGGACCGATCATACTGTAAGACAAGGGCTAGAATACCCCATGCCAATAATTGTCTTTGGGGAGCATTCCCACGAATGCCCTATCAGGAACAGACTAAATTCAAACAGCCCAGACAGGACTGGAAGTCCCAAGGAGAGGGACAGAGGAGCTATGGGCAGAGGGGACCAGTGAGGAAACAGGGGGAAAGAGAGGTAGGGAGATTGTGCTGGGGATGTAATCAGCCAGGTCACATGAGAAGAGATTGTCCGTTTACACCATGGCCTGTCACACACCAGCAGGAACCGATAAGAAGGGAACCAAAGTTTAGCCAAGGACCAGCCCCCACAGGCCCAAGCGGACCTGTGAACCCCTATGCGAGGTATTAGGGGTGCCCCGAGAACTCGAGTGGGAAGGGACATTACCCAATGATAACAAGGGAGGCAGATGAGGAACCCATTGTTCAGGTTATGTTAGAAGGGCAACTGACACCAATGATGATAGATACTGGAGCCACGTACACTTGTGTACAGCCACAGTATGCCCTTCACCTTCCCATGTTAGGAAAGTTTATTAAGACGGTAGTCTTCTCGGGGAAAACACAGTTAACACAGTGCACGGCTCCAATGCGGTTGAGAATGGGAAATAAAGGAATTGTTTTGCCGGTGCTAGTATTTAAAGGAACTCCGATTAATTTGTTAGGCAGAGATGCCTTATTGAAACTGGAATTAAAATGAGGATGCACCAGAAATGGGCTGAGTGTGGAAAGAGCAGGGGCTCAATTGATAGTGCAAGAAGACAAGAAGGCTAATGTCTTTTGGATAGGAGACATCGCAGATCAGATTCAGGAAACCTGGGGAAAATGGAAAAAGGGTGTGCAGGCTATATTACCCAGGGCTGTAATGCCCAAATCTGAGCTACATTGTACAGTGATTTTTGACGAGACTCAGAACAGGGAGTTAGAGGAGAAATGGCACCTGGAGGTATGTACCCAACAGCACCTGGAAGGGGAGGCTGTGATAATTGGAAAGCAAGGGGCAGCTTTACAAGTTAAGTGGAACACCTTTTTAGAAAAATGGTACAGGATACCGGAGGCTGCGCCCCACGTAACGTTGTTGGTAAACAAGGGATATCGGTCTAAAGACTTAGGACCCTTAGTTAAGAGTGCTGAAACCGTAACAGTGTGGAGAAAAATCACGCCAGAGGTGTGGATATCAGAAGACAACAATTGCATTAAAATAATGGTAAGTGTAGATATGGTGGGGACAGTGAGAGAGGTCGAACCAACTCCCCAACCACACCTGCCCTTGCTGGGAAAGGAAAGAAGCCAGCAGAAAGATAAAAGGTTAGATGAGTTGCCGTCTATTCCGTGGTCACAGCATGACACGGACGTAGGGAAAATAAAAACAGCTAGTCCAGTGGAAATAAGGCTGAAAAGGGGAGCAATTCCACCCAGAAGACCACAATACCCTCTAAGACCAGAAGCAGAAGAGAGAATAGCATCGACAGTGCAGGGGTTGCTTGAAATAGGAGTGCTTAAAAGAACAAACAGTCCATGCAATACCCCGTTGCTGCCGGTCTTAAAAGCAGATAAATCTAAGTGGAGATTGGTGCATGATTTGTGAGCGGTAAATGATGTGGTAGAGGACTGGCCAGCGGTAGTCCCCAACCCACACATGCTTTTGACTAATGTTCCACCAGAAGCAGGTTACTTTTCAGTGATTGATTTGTGTTCGGCTTTCTTCAGCATTCCTCTAGCCGACCAGTGTCAGTATCTGTTTGCATTTACTTACAGAAGTGCTCAGTATACCTATACCAGAATGCCGCAAGGATTTAAACATTCACCACACGTTTTTAATCAGGTATTGAAGGCAGACCTAGAGGGCATGCCAT
This sequence comes from Hemitrygon akajei, assembly GCF_048418815.1. NCBI lineage: Eukaryota > Metazoa > Chordata > Chondrichthyes > Myliobatiformes > Dasyatidae > Hemitrygon > Hemitrygon akajei. Next base: position 168,248 of record NW_027331920.1, read on the forward strand.
TGGAAAGTACATTGTTACTGTATGTGGATGACCTGTTGATTTTCTCCCACAGTAAGGAACAGTGTGAGCAGGACACTATAACTCAGTTAGAGAAGCTGGCGCACGGAGGAGATAAAGTATCCAAAAAGAAACTGCAATTTTGCACGAAGCAAGTGGAGTACTTAGGCAGGGTAAAATCCAAGGGAGTGAAGGCGATAGCACCAGATCAGATTGAGGCAATAACTAAGGCCCCAAAACCCCAGACTGTAGGGCAGATGATGACGTTTTTTGGGAATGGCAGGGTACAGCTCAGATTGGATAGGAGAATATGATGAGATTGTGGCACCTTTGAGAAAGATAATGAAAGAAGCAGGACATACAAATTTGAAGAACGGCTTACAGTGGAATGGAGAGGCGGAGATAGCTTTCAATACTATTAAGCAGAAATTGCAGTCAGCACCAGCATTAGCTTTCCCTGACTACGAGAAAGTTTTTCATTTGTATGCATCCAACCGGCAGGAGGGTTATGTCACAGCGGTTCTAACACAAGAGACAGATACAGGAAAAGCAAAGCAGCCGATAGCATACTACAGTACGAGACTAGATGAGGTGGCTCAGGGGTACCCACCCTGTTATCAGGGATTGGCGGCGCTGTACTTTGCATATGGAAAGGCATTATCTGAAACCCTGGGCTATGCTGTGACTCTGTACACACACCAAAAAGTAACAGAATTGCTGGAAAGAGGGAAATTTGGGCGGACGCCAGCCAGTATAGCAGCGTATCAGATGCTATTGACATTTCCAGACATAACTATACAGAGATGTACTACCAGTAATATAGCCGATTTTGTCCCTTTGGGCTATAAAGGAGAAACCCATGATTGTGTAGGGAAGACGATGGCATTTGCCAAATTGAGAGCAGATTAACGGTCAGAACCACTAGAGGATGCAGATAAAAAGGGTCTGTTCGTAGATGGCTCTTGTTATAGGGATTATGATGGAAATCATGCAGGGTTCTCAGTAGTGCAGCAGGATCAGTCGAGCTATAAGATTATTAGGATGGAGTCCTGTCCCCAACCATGTTCCGCCCAACTAGCAGACATCAAAGCCCTGACAGCTGCGTGTGAAATGATGGAAGGTGAGAAAGTAGACATCTATACTGATTCGGCATATGCTCATGGAGTATGCCATTTGTTCGGGGCAGTGTGGAAGCAAAAAGTTTTTTAAAAAAGTAATGGAGATCCCATAAAACATTGTCAGCAAATTCTAGACTTAATAAAAGCCATAATGAAACCTAAAGCATTGGCTATAGTAAAATGCCAGGCACATAAAAAGGGAAATGATGTAATAACAAAGGGAAATCAAGCTGCGGACGAGGCAGCCAGAAAAGCGTCTGGGTGTATATCAGCTGTCATTGCCCCCCAGGGAAGCCTAGCTCCAGAACCTGTGGTAGAGGACCTAATTGAAATACAAGGTAAGGCAACTTTGGCAGAACAGACAATGTGGAGAAAAAGGGGGGGCCAAGCAGAACCCAGAAGGCTTGTGGAGCACGGAAGACGGTTTGTTGGTAGCGCCCACCCCTCTACTGACGATTCTGATTTCAGAAGCGCATGGGATGGACCATTGTGCAAGGGGGGAAGTGATAAAGAAAATAAAGAAGGATGGTTTTTGGTCACCTTATTTACAGGCTTCAGTGGACTTTGTCTTGTCACAGTGCGAGGTATGCGCACAGAATAACGTTCGGAAGGGAATTACAACCCCAATAGGTCACATTCCTGTACCTGAAGGACCATTTAAACATCTAGTGATCGATTACGTAGACATGATAAAGACAGTGAGAGGGAAAAGATACATGCTGGTAGTAATTGATCGATTTAGCAGATGGGTGGAGGCGGTACCTTCAAGAGATCAAGGGGCAAAGACAATGGTAGAATTTCTGACAAATGAAGTGATCCCAAGATTTGTAATACCTACAGAAGTTAGCTCAGACAATGGTTCAGCTTTATCCAGAAAGTGGTCAAACAGGTACTACAGGCGCTGAGGATAAAGCAAAGATTTGGATGTGTATACCACCCTCAGTCGCAGGGCATGGTAGAGAGAATCAATGGAAACCTGAAAGCCAAACTAAACAAAATTTGTGCAGACTCTAAACTTAATTGGGTCGATGCTTTACCGTTAGCATTGATGAGTTACCGCATGCAAACTAATCGAATGACATGCCTGACACCACATGACATGCTCACTGGGAAGCTATCATACCTGTGATAGGAGTAAGCAAAAATGTTGAATGGATAAACTATATATACTACAATCAACAGAGATTCATCAACTACACCGATGATGCACTGGAGGCCTTAGGGCAACAGCTAGATGCAACTAGCAGGGTGGCGTGGCAAAACAGACAGGTACTAGATTGGCTTTTGGCAGAAAAAGGGTGTGTGTGTGTAATGTTTGGAGAACAATGCTGCACTTTCATACCGAACAATACTAGCCCAGAAGTGTCTTTCACAAGAGCAATGAATAAATTAAAGAATCTGCGGACGGAGGTCAAACAGAATGCAGGATTTGAACATCAGTTCTTTGATTTGTTGGAAAGTAGACTCGGAGGATGGGGAGCATGGCTGACTAAAATGGCAATAACTGTCAATACTATATTGTTGAGCTGTGCGCTTGTGCTGTGCTGTTTACTTCCTTGTCTCAAATCTCTTGTAGTGCGTGCTGCAACCAAACAATTTCCGATGCTCGTGGCAATTACTGAAGCAAGCTTAGTGGAGAAAGAAACACCGAAAATGTATCGTTATAGCCTACAACACCTGAAGGATGAACAAGAGCAAAACGACAGTGTGGGAGTAGATTGTAAGGGCTTCTGAGTCTTTTACCCTGTCTCAAGTACAGAGGGACAGGTTTTTGGATCAGCGGTCCAGGGTAACAGGGAGAGAATACTTTGAGGTCTTGGCGCAGAAAATTATAGTTTAACCCGAGATTTGGGAATAAGTGCTTGAGTTTATTGGGGCTTTTGTGCGCAGACTCTTAGTCTTCTCTCTGTGTGAGACCCTCTGGGTCTCAAAGGAGGGATATATTGGAGTATAAAAGTATAAATTTTGCTGTGTAACCAAAACTATGTAGTCAGTTTTGAAACTTGCTATTTGCTATGCATGTATCCAATTCTGTGGGAGAACGAAATCCTGAGAATGTAGAAGACAATGGTGTGTTAATGAGAGGTAGCTAAGAGATGTAGATTAGAACATGATTAAGACACGAAATCCTAAGAATGTAGAAGACAATGGTGTGTTAATGAGAGGTAGCTAAGAGATGTAGATTAGAACATGATTAAATTCAATGGGTAGAAACAATAGTGGCGGATGTACGTGTGATACGCAACTATAGACCGATTGCATATGCTAATGCAACTGGACCAGGAGATTGCTATAAAAAATGCTATGTACAAGGATCGGTGGGCAATCAGCGACAAGCTCACTGACTGTCTCAGCTTTGATTTGCAAATTAAAGTTTAATACTTCTTGAAGAATCTTCTGCGTCTCCTGATCATTTGTGGGGCACGAGGAACCACGACACTACCAACCGCTCTGGCATCCCCATATGCGCATAGATTATCCCAGAGTAAAAATCAATTTCAACCAGTTCAGGAAATATCTGCCTTCACTTTCAATACAGCAAGTACAAAGTTCAAAGTGTAGTATTAAAGCATCTATAAAAGAAACAATCTTTAACTTCATCACACCCCCAAATCCAATATCACCCCGAAATCAGTGTGTATCCACAAATCAGTAGAGGGATTAAATGTGTGAGTAACCACAAATCGGTCTGTACTCCCAAATCTGCTTGGTCTGCGGAGGCAGAGCGTGGTAGTTGATGGTTGTCTAGTGACTAGTGCAGTGCAGCACGGATCGGTGATGGTCTGTTAGCGTCTCTCATTAATATAAATGGTCTAGATAACAATATAGGTATTTGGATAATCAAATTCGCGGAGTCCACCAATACTGCGGGTGTAGTGAACGGTGAAGAAGACTCTCACGGCTTCCAGCAGCATCTAGACCAGTGGGAAAAATGGCTAATGCAGACATGAGAGAGAAGTTCGCACTTCGCTGGAACCAAGCAGCAATAGCTCGTACAAAGTGAACGACAGGGCATTTAGGAGTGGGTGTCGGGGATGTATTACTCTGTAGGTTTTCTATTTTTCTATATTTGGGTTTAATTAATCGGGGTTACATTTATGTTTTCTATTCTAAAAAAAATCCGGGAAGGAACAAATCATCTTGACATGTTAGAGTGGCTACAGAATGGCTTTCCTTCTCAACCCCCCCACCCCCCACCGCCACCGTTGTTACCCTTTCTGACTAGGGCCAAGCTCAAAGCTGGCCACAACCACTATATCACTGAACACAATATGTTGCTGCTTTGTTCTCACAGCTTACCACCAACACATTAACAAGGGCGGTGGGCGACGCATAAACTTCGAGGGTAACGAACGCCCATCTATATTGATCACAGGGTAAACGGCAAAATGTCTTTACTCAAGGCCTTGCTAAGCAGCGACCTCAAGGATTGAGGTGCCCCGTATTGGTGTCACGCTTTGAACCGGAACTCCCTAACCCCAGCGTCTGGTTCAGTGGATCAGCGCTGTCTGGTCACTTGTCAAAGGGAGTTTCAGAACCCATGGGCATAGATCTTCCCATCAATAGTTCAAAAGGGTTCAGCTTGGTGGGCCTGCTAACATAAGTTCTCAAAGTAACAGATAAATCGGCAGCGCCTCAGGCAATTTCAATCCCGGCTCTTCGCAGACTTTGGTCAGAATGTCTTTCAGTAATCCATTATATTTTCCACTAATCCAGATGAATGTGTTGGTAGGGCTCATGGCACTCCCGGGAGAATCCGAGGGTTTGCGCCAATGTTTTAGCTGATTTCCCCGTACAGTGCGTTCCCCTGTCACTATTAAACTTTGAAGTAAAAGACAAAGTGCGGATTCGTAAAGGTTGCAAATATTCAGGTTTGCCCTCAGCTGAGATGCAGACTCTAATTTGCGTTTATGTTCCTGAAGGGGGCGTGGGTGAGCACACTGCCAATACCTCATGAGGAATCACCACAGAACACCCAGATTGTGTCTCAAAATCATTAGGTTTATACGATGAACCTCAGTGACAATAATTAGATCTGGTTTATTTAAAAGGGTAGGACTCAAATCAGGACCAGAAGGAGTAGTGGCTTCTAAACTTAACACACAGTCATGTCGTATGGAGACCTCCTGATAGGAAATAAGGGTGGCCAGATTAAGGGCAGGTGCTCTTAATAAAAATAGAATTTCGCTTTGATAAAAACAACCCCTGTTCGTCCTTCTGCTGTAAAGTGTTGTATAGCCGCTGAATTGTGGAGTGTAATTTCTGCGTGAGGAGTTAAATTTGTGCAGAACTGTTTCAATATCAGGCCGGCTGGTGGCGTAGTGGCATCAGCGCTGGACTCCGGGGCGAATGGTCCCGAGTTTGAATGCAGCCGCTTTCCGTCGAGCTAGCAACTCGACCTCGTAAAAAAACTTGAAGAATGCTACTGAAACGCCACATGATGAGCAATCAGCAAAAACAGATCTGTGCAAAAAGCTTGTCATGAAGGCGACCTGTGTTATGCCTCAATGACTACCTTCCTGTTCCACTCACTTCCATCATCATGAAGCCATTTTTTTTTTTTAAAGTCCTCTACATAACCTTGTATTATTCGGCCTCATATCCTCGTGCTGAATTTTGACAAGATAAGCAACTGTAAGTATTTATTCTAAGAGTCCCCTCTGCTGAAAGCTAGGGGCGTATCTGTAACAAACTAAACTGCAAAACACTTGTCCATCAAAACGTTTAACTCACAATATTTTCCTGCACAACTACCAAGAAAACTTACAAAGCCGATCATTAATGTCACCAGATATTTGACTCCATTCCTCCGCTCCTCGTTGAATTTCCCGTGTCTCCGTCTGGAATGTTTAGACTATGGCGCCATCAACTGGACGGAACAGAAAATGCAACGGAGGTAGTAATGCTCCGTCAAGACGCAGAGGGACTGATTCTTTGCGCTGAACTCTTCTTTCTTTTTATTTTCTCTCGTTTATTGTTCTAGAATTCGGTATCTGTGCCGTGTGAAGTGTTACTTGGGTCTTGTTCCCAAATCATCGCTATTTGCAAAATTTTAAATCCATTGCATTAGTAGACACAGGATATTAAATTCATTGCATCTGCAGTGGACATTTTAATTACGAGGAAAAGAAACATAAAATGATTTATTGAGGTTGATTTTCGACATACAAGTAAATGCACAGCTATTGTGCAAACCTCTATCGGGAATGAAATGCAAATACTTCCAGGTGATGTGCTTCTTCCGAGTGACGTCAGCCGATGCAACGCACTTGTTCTGTTAAATCTATCCACCCCCCCCACTCTTCCATTCTGATATCAACTCAGTGCGTTTCTCCTGCACAATACGATGCCCTCTCTTTATTTAGCACTTCAGTCATCCTCTCTGCTCCCCTGAATTTAGTTCTGCTCGGATCTAATTTCTGCCGATGGGTCATAAGACAGATAAGGATTAGTTGTCCATTCGGCCCATCAACTCTTCAGTAATGTCATCATAGCTAATACATTTTTTCTCTCAGCCCCAATCTCCTGCCCTCTCCCCTTATCGCTTCATGTCCTTACTGATCAAGAATCTATTAAACTCTGCCATAAATATACTGCAGATACAGACTTGGCCTCCGCAGCTTTCTGTGGCGAAGAAGTCCACAGTTTCACCGCTCTCCAGCTAAATAACTTGCTCTTCGTTCCCGTTCTGAAAGAAAGCCAGTCTATTCACACGTTGTGTCCTCTGGTCTTAGAGTCTTTCCACATCTACTATGAGGCATTGGGCCATTCTTTAGGTTTCAATGAGGTCACACCCCCCCCCCCACCCCCTTGATACCACCCAGTCTCGGCACATCCTATCAGATCAGGGGACGAAACCTGCTCGCAATACTCCAAGTGAAGTTTTAGCGGCGCTTTATACAATTTTCAACATTACATCCTTGCATCAGTTCATCATGTTTGATTTATTGTCCCTCACAGCCCCATTCTCCCGTATTTCTTCTGCAACCTTTGTTAACCTTACGCGAGAAGGGAGGGGTAGCATTATTTTTCACGCCACAGCTTCAATTCTGATACCATGCCTTCTGAGTGAGACCGCTACACACGTCCATTTATGGGTCAACCTGGGGCATGGTGCAGGTTTAGACTTCAGTTTTGGGAGAGTCCGAGCGCTTTCTGAATGAAAAGGCTGGAATTTTTTTATTATAAAACGGTACAATGGAAATTGTAGTTACCCCAGTCACTTTAACTGACACCTGTTTTCCATCTTTCGGGCGTATTTCTCCAGCTGTCACAGAGAACCCGGGAATGATCCATAGTCCAGTGAATTAGAATAGAACTTCAACAATGTAAGAAAACTCATACTGGCCTCACATGGTTCGCTGGTCCGGATTCTGGCATTAATCGGAAATTTGGAATACAATTTCTGCTAATGCAGCTTTCCCATCAGCGTCATTTTGTTGTTTCTTACCCCACATAATTGAATTAATTTTGCTGTCTTTACTGGAACCTGCAAACTACTAACATCCGCCCACTTGGCTGCAGGAACACAGGCCCATTTACCTGACATATAGATATGATAGAAATGCATTTGGACTCGGGTCAACGCTAACAAACAGCGTTTTAGCTACAAACCCGACCATTGAATGTAACCAGATATTTGACTCCACGCTTCAGTTCCTCCCTGAATTTCCTCTGTGACAGAGTGTAGATACACGTGTTGGTGCAGGTACAGAGATATTTCAACATGAACCCAAACTGTTGCAGGATATACGTCGGGGTGTTCAAATATCTGTCTGTGTAAGAGTAATTCTGAACTTGCCAGTTCATAGTATATACAATAATGGGGATCCACAACAATATGAAATTGGCAGATAGAGAGAACAACAAAATTATTGATTTCCTCCGGTTCTCCACCTCTGGATCATTCTTTTTCTCTCTGCTGTTCCTGAGCCCCCGGCGAACTCTGTTTGCCGCGATAATATGACTGACTGTTAAAGCATTAAAAATTAGAATCAAACCGATCGGCAATAAAGGTGTAATGATAGTGCTAAACAACTGCTGTGCTTTCCACAGCGGTAAAGTAAGGTAATCGGTTTTCAAAATGCATTGCCAGGGTACGTTATCAATGATAAGGTAAGGTTCGACCGCAAAGTATAATGGGACACTCTTCGCAGAACTTCCTAAACACACAATTACGATCACAATAGTCGCTGCCCTCTCGGTGCAGTATCGTTCCCGCAGCTTTTGACTGCAGATTGAAATACAGCGATCGAACGTGAAAGCCACCGTGAGCCAAACAGAACAGTCCATGGTTGCGACACTTAGGACAAGGGTCACGGCACAAACCGGTGTAATTAGCAAAGGAGGGGCATAAATATAGATATTATTGATCTTAGAGAGTACAACAGTAAAAATAACACCCAGTAAGTCAGCTGCTGCCATTCCCACCAGGTAACGGGAGATGCATTTAGAGAGTCCGCAGTTTCCCTGGGAGAGGATCACAATCGCCACTAAATTCACTGCAAGGAAGCAAAGAAGAGTTAGGTTCATGCAGACAAACGCTGATCATTTTTACTTGATCTAGAAAAGTGTTGAATCGGATCGACTGAACCTCATTCATCTGATCCTATGCGGGTCAGGAAGGCTTCAATTCCGTTGTTCGTACGGGCTCCATTACTATACTTGGATAGCATGGTGACGACGGGCCCGAGTAACAACTGAGCCGCAACTTTCCGGTTGACAGCAGGTTTTCCAGTGGGCGGCTTATCGACCCACTCATCTAGACATCTGGGAATGATGAAGGTTTTATATATTGCGGGAATAAAATAGACTCAGGGAGACTGTTTCTTCGGAGGGCAGATTTTGGAGTGGAGGGACGGCAGAGCTAAATGCGAGTTTCGATGTGAAAATGATAAATAGACCTGAATCTGCACACGGCAACGGAGATGCAACACAAAGAGTTTTACACCCTCATGTTGTGAGAAGGATGAAAGAAATAAAATAAACCTTATCAAATGTTATCTAAATTAAAACTGGTCAAAGAAGGAGGACGCGGAAAAAGGAAAGATCTTTGCACGTTCTCGTGGCAATTTCAAAGACGCTACATAGAGTTTGGAACTATCGAGGGCTGTGGGTAACGCGAGGCAATTTCTAAAGTAGGACCATGTTCGGCACAGCATACTGGGCCGAAGGGCCTGTATTATACTGTTCTATGTTTCTATGTTCTATTTCCATAAATACATAAACAAAAATCTTTCTAGTTGCATTTAGACGGAGAGGTAAGAACTGTGTGTTGCCGAAAACCCACACAGTTCACAGAGAGAGCTGCAGCGATGCTAAAGACAGAGTTTTCGTTTCTGTAACGATTGAGTTTCCATGTTGATACAGAATAATATTTAGAACAACACGTGCTGGAAAAGCTAAAAGGTCTAGTCATGTAAATTGCTTGAACAGTATCAATATTAACACTCATTCGAGTGTTAATATTGACAAAATGATCGAACATAAGAAACGAGTAATAATTGCAGAGAAACACGAACGCATAACATGAAATATATACTTAAACCTGAACAGACTTAAAACACTCATCAGAAGAGGCACGTTTGTAACAAATGCTACAGGAACACAACACACGCGAATACAGTAGTAGCGAATTGCAGTTACTTACCAGGGATACCAATCGCCGCTAGTACAGGAAAGTAAACACTCGCGATGTAGTAAATTGCTGGATATCCCATTTTTTTGTGTGGATGAGTGATCAGTTGAAAACAATCCAACTGTTGTAGATATCTACTGCTGATTGTTTTGCAAGCTCTTATAAAGGAGTGGAAAGAGCACTCTGACAATTAATCACGCCACACGGTTAGTCACATCAGTGACAGTCCACTAAACAAACATTTCAGGTAAACAGTTTATATGACTTGTCTCATCATGCCTTTAAAATCGCTCCCTCAGAAGAATCACAAAATAACACTTACGTTGAAATCTGTTGATTCACACCTTCAAAGTAGAATGTTGTATATTCCAGGGGTCACCAACCTTTTTTGCACCGTGGACCGGTTTAATATTGACAATATTCTTGTGGACCGGCCGACGGGGTGGGGTGGGGGTGGGGGGGGGGTGTTAGTCACAACCGGAATATAGGTGATAAGTCAGCTATAACTCACTTACAAGTGGCTCATACACTCGATTTTATTTCCCAAAGGGTTTATCTAACGGATTCAATATTAAACGGACAGCACATAGTTTCCTCGTATGAATACAGTGATAAGTCATATATAACTCATAAGTCAATAGCATCATAACATTTTAAGTAACGTTTAGATATTAAACACAGCGCATATTTTCCTCGTATGAACATATAAAATCATTGTAACACACCAATATCGCTGAATCAGTGGGAGCCCTGGGCTTGTTTCCCGGTAACAAGACGGTCCCGTCGAGGGGTGTCGGGAGAATGTGATACTCGAAAGGAGGTTCCTAATGTACGGTCTATTCCACAGTTTTGTTTTTGATGCATTCATTGCAGAAACCCCCGCTTCGCAGAGATATGGTGTTGGAAGTGGAAGCAACGTTTTCAGAGCTTTCGTAACTATCTCAGGATATTCAGCCTTGACTTTGATCCTGAATGCCGACAGAGATGTTATGTCAAACATACGCTTCAGCCCACCGTCATTTGCAAGCTCGAGGAGTTGACCTTCTTCCCGCGCTGACATGGATGATTCATCGGGGATATTGACAGGTGGGTCACGGACCCTTTTCCTTTGCTCGTCTTGGGTCATTTGCGATTGGGAAGTAACGCTCGAATTCTGTCGACAGCGGAGATAGGTGATCGCGCACCAGCTGTGAGGAGGACGGTGCAGCCTCAGTCTCTCCCAAAGTCCCAGCTAATGTTGGGAACATGTCAACTATGCCCCTGTCCACTCGCCGTCCCCACAGTTCCAGTTTGGTTGTGAAAGCAAACACTTCATCTGCCAACTCGAAGACAGTTGTCATTCTCCCCGGAAGTGACCAATTGAGTTCAGTCAGCAGGTTGAAGATGTCACACAGATAAGCAAGTTTTGCTATCCACTTCTCGTATCTGAAGTGTGCTGCCAGTGGTGACTTTTTCCTGAAAGAAATCTCTGTCGCGGCTCTCGTAACTCAAAAACCCTGGCCAGGGCTCTGCCCCTTGATAGCCACCTGACTTCAGTGTGTAAGGGAAGGTGTTTGTGCTCTGCATCCATTTCCTCGCAAAGCTGCTTAAACAGACGTGAGTTAAGGGCTTTTGCTTTGATGTGATTGATAACTTCAACAACGTCACTCAATACGCTGTTAAGATCAGGTGACATTTTTCGACTAGCCAGCATTTCCCTGTGAATGACGCAGTCTGTAGACTGGCATTCAGGAGCATCCTCTTTGACTCGGGTAGTGAAACCAGACAACCGTCCAGTCATAGCTGCAGCCCCGTCTGTGCATATTCCAACACAGAATGACCAGTTCACGGCCCATGTCCTTGGCAGCAGGCAGAATCAATTCTTCCCCAATAGTGAAAGGCTTCTTAGCCTTAGCAATACGGCTCGCCACTCAGTACGGCGCTCTCAGAGCAGCAGCATTTGTGGAGATGGTGACTCTCAGCATTTGTGGAGGTGGTGTCTCTCAGCATTTGTGGGGGTGGTAACTCTCAGCATTTGTGGAGGTGGTGACTCTCAGCATTTGTGGAGGTGGTGACTCTCAGCATTTGTGGGGGTGGTGTCTGTCAGCATTTGTGGGGGTGGTGACTCTCAGCATTTGTGGGGGTGGTGACTCTCAGCATTTGTGGAGGTGGTGACTCTCAGCATTTGTGGGGGTGGTGTCTCTCAGCATTTGTGGGGGTGGTGACTCTCAGCATTTGTGGAAGTGGTGACTCTCAGCATTTGTGGAAGTGGTGACTCTCAGCATTTGTGGAGATGGTGACTCTCAGCATTTGTGGGGGTGGTGACTCTCAGCATTTGTGGGGGTGGTGTCTCTCAGCATTTGTGGAAGTGGTGACTCTCAGCATTTGTGGAAGTGGTGACTCTCAGCATTTGTGGAGATGGTGACTCTCAGCATTTGTGGGGGTGGTGACTCTCAGCATTTGTGGGGGTGGTGTCTCTCAGCATTTGTGGAGGTGGTGACTCTCAGCATTTGTGGAGGTGGTGACTCTCAGCATTTGTGGGGGTGGTGACTCTCAGCATTTGTGGAGATGGTGACTCTCAGCATTTGTGGAGGTGGTGACTCTCAGCATTTGTGGGGGTGGTGTCTCTCAGCATTTGTGGAGGTGGTGACTCTCAGCATTTGTGGAGGTGGTGACTCTCAGCATTTGTGGAGGTGGTGACTCTCAGCATTTGTGGGGGTGGTGACTCTCAGCATTTGTGGGGGTGGTGACTCTCAGCATTTGTGGAGATGGTGACTCTCAGCATTTGTGGAGGTGGTGACTCTCAGCATTTGTGGAGGTGGTGACTCTCAGCAGTTGTGGAGGTGGTGACTCTCAGCATTTGTGGAGATGGTGACTCTCAGCATTTGTGGAGGTGGTGACTCTCAGCATTTGTGGAGGTGGTGACTCAGCATTTGTGGGGGTGGTGACTCTCAGCATTTGTGGGGGTGGTGACTCTCAGCATTTGTGGAGATGGTGACTCTCAGCATTTGTGGGGGTGGTGACTCTCAGCATTTGTGGAGATGGTGTCTCTCAGCATTTGTGGGGGTGGTGACTCTCAGCATTTGTGGAGATGGTGACTCTCAGCATTTGTGGAGATGGTGACTTTCAGCATTTGTGGAGGTGGTGACTCTCAGCATTTGTGGAGGTGGTGACTCTCAGCATTTGTGGAAGTGGTGACTCTCAGCATTTGTGGGGGTGGTGACTCTCAGCATTTCTGGGGTGGTGTCTCTCAGCATTTGTGGAGATGGTGACTCTCAGCATTTGTGTGGGTGGTGTCTCTCAGCATTTGTGGAGGTGGTGACTCTCAGCATTTGTGGAGGTGATGACTCTCAGCATTTGTGGAAGTGGTGACTCTCAGCATTTGTGGGGGTGGTGACTTTCAGCATTTGTGGGGGTGGTGACTCTCAGCATTTGTGGGGGTGGTGACTCTCAGCATTTGTGGAGATGGTGACTTTCAGCATTTGTGGGGGTGGTGACTCTCAGCATTTGTGGGGGTGGTGACTCTCAGCATTTGTGGAGATGGTGACTCTCAGCATTTGTGGGGGTGGTGTCTCTCAGCATTTGTGGAGATGGTGACTCTCAGCATTTGTGGGGGTGGTGACTCTCAGCATTTGTGGAGATGGTGACTTTCAGCATTTGTGGGGGTGGTGACTCTCAGCATTTGTGGAGGTGGTGACTGTCAGAATTTGTGGAAGTGGTGACTCTCAGCATTTGTGGGGGTGGTGACTCTCAGCATTTGTGGAGGTGGTGACTCTCAGCATTTGTGGAGGTGGTGACTCTCAGCATTTGTGGAGGTGGTGTCTCTCAGCATTTGTGGAGGTTGTGACTCTCAGCATTTGTGGAAGTGGTGACTCTCAGCATTTGTGGAGGTGGTGTCTCTAGGCATTTGTGGAGGTGGTGACTCTCAGCATTTCTGGGGTGGTGTCTCTCAGCATTTGTGGAAGTGGTGACTGTCAGCATTTGTGTAGGTGGTGTCTCTCAGCATTTGTGGAGGTGGTGACTCTCAGCATTTCTGGGGTGGTGTCTCTCAGCATTTGTGGGGGTGGTGACTCTCAGCATTTGTGGGGGTGGTGTCTCTCAGCATTTGTGGAAGTGGTGACTCTCAGCATTTGTGGAAGTGGTGACTCTCAGCATTTGTGGAGATGGTGACTCTCAGCATTTGTGGGGGTGGTGACTCTCAGCATTTGTGGGGGTGGTGTCTCTCAGCATTTGTGGAGGTGGTGACTCTCAGCATTTGTGGAGGTGGTGACTCTCAGCATTTGTGGGGGTGGTGACTCTCAGCATTTGTGGAGATGGTGACTCTCAGCATTTGTGGAGGTGGTGACTCTCAGCATTTGTGGGGGTGGTGTCTCTCAGCATTTGTGGAGGTGGTGACTCTCAGCATTTGTGGAGGTGGTGTCTCTCAGCATTTGTGGAGATGGTGACTCTCAGCATTTGTGGAAGTGGTGACTCTCAGCATTTGTGGAAGTGGTGACTCTCAGCATTTGTGGAGATGGTGACTCTCAGCATTTGTGGGGGTGGTGACTCTCAGCATTTGTGGGGGTGGTGTCTCTCAGCATTTGTGGAGGTGGTGACTCTCAGCATTTGTGGAGGTGGTGACTCTCAGCATTTGTGGGGGTGGTGACTCTCAGCATTTGTGGAGATGGTGACTCTCAGCATTTGTGGAGGTGGTGACTCTCAGCATTTGTCGGGGTGGTGTCTCTCAGCATTTGTGGAGGTGGTGACTCTCAGCATTTGTGGAGGTGGTGTCTCTCAGCATTTGTGGAGGTGGTGTCTCTCAGCATTTGTGGAGGTGGTGACTCTCAGCATTTGTGGAGATGGTGACTCTCAGCATTTGTGGGGGTGGTGTCTCTCAGCATTTGTGGAGATGGTGACTCTCAGCATTTGTGGGGGTGGTGACTCTCAGCATTTGTGGAGATGGTGACTCTCAGCATTTGTGGAGATGGTGACTCTCAGCATTTGTGGGGGTGGTGACTCTCAGCATTTGTGGAGGTGGTGACTCTCAGCATTTGTGGAGGTGGTGACTCTCAGCATTTGTGGGGGTGGTGACTCTCAGCATTTGTGGGGGTGGTGACTCTCAGCATTTGTGGAGATGGTGACTCTCAGCATTTGTGGAGGTGGTGACTCTCAGCATTTGTGGAGGTGGTGACTCTCAGCAGTTGTGGAGGTGGTGACTCTCAGCATTTGTGGAGATGGTGACTCTCAGCATTTGTGGAGGTGGTGACTCTCAGCATTTGTGGAGGTGGTGACTCAGCATTTGTGGGGGTGGTGACTCTCAGCATTTGTGGGGGTGGTGACTCTCAGCATTTGTGGAGATGGTGACTCTCAGCATTTGTGGAGATGGTGTCTCTCAGCATTTGTGGGGGTGGTGACTCTCAGCATTTGTGGAGATGGTGACTCTCAGCATTTGTGGAGATGGTGACTTTCAGCATTTGTGGAGGTGGTGACTCTCAGCATTTGTGGAGGTGGTGACTCTCAGCATTTGTGGAAGTGGTGACTCTCAGCATTTGTGGGGGTGGTGACTCTCAGCATTTCTGGGGTGGTGTCTCTCAGCATTTGTGGAGATGGTGACTCTCAGCATTTGTGTGGGTGGTGTCTCTCAGCATTTGTGGAGGTGGTAACTCTCAGCATTTGTGGAGGTGATGACTCTCAGCATTTGTGGAAGTGGTGACTCTCAGCATTTGTGGGGGTGGTGACTTTCAGCATTTGTGGGGGTGGTGACTCTCAGCATTTGTGGGGGTGGTGACTCTCAGCATTTGTGGAGATGGTGACTTTCAGCATTTGTGGGGGTGGTGACTCTCAGCATTTGTGGGGGTGGTGACTCTCAGCATTTGTGGAGATGGTGACTCTCAGCATTTGTGGGGGTGGTGTCTCTCAGCATTTGTGGAGATGGTGACTCTCAGCATTTGTGGGGGTGGTGACTCTCAGCATTTGTGGAGATGGTGACTTTCAGCATTTGTGGGGGTGGTGACTCTCAGCATTTGTGGAGGTGGTGACTGTCAGAATTTGTGGAAGTGGTGACTCTCAGCATTTGTGGGGGTGGTGACTCTCAGCATTTGTGGAGGTGGTGACTCTCAGCATTTGTGGAGGTGGTGACTCTCAGCATTTGTGGAGGTGGTGTCTCTCAGCATTTGTGGAGGTTGTGACTCTCAGCATTTGTGGAAGTGGTGACTCTCAGCATTTGTGGAGGTGGTGTCTCTAGGCATTTGTGGAGGTGGTGACTCTCAGCATTTCTGGGGTGGTGTCTCTCAGCATTTGTGGAAGTGGTGACTGTCAGCATTTGTGTAGGTGGTGTCTCTCAGCATTTGTGGAGGTGGTGACTCTCAGCATTTCTGGGGTGGTGTCTCTCAGCATTTGTGGAAGTGGTGACTCTCAGCATTTGTGGGGGTGGTGTCTCTCAGCATTTGTGGAAGTGGTGACTCTCAGCATTTGTGGGGGTGGTGACTCTCAGCATCTGTGGGGGTGGTGTCTCTCAGCATTTGTGGGGGTGGTGACTCTCAGCATTTGTGGGGTTGGTGACTCTCAGCATTTGTGGAGGTGGTGACTTTCAGCATTTGTGGGGGTGGTGATTCTCAGCATTTGTGGAGATGGTGACTCTCAGCATTTGTGGAGGTGGTGACTTTCAGCATTTGTGGGGGTGGTGACTCTCAGCATTTGTGGAGATGGTGACTGTCAGCATTTGTGGGGGTGGTGACTCTCAGCATTTGTGGGGGTGGTGACTCTCAGCATTTGTGGGGGTGGTGATTCTCAGCATTTGTGGAGGTGGTGACTGTCAGCATTTGTGGGGGTGGTGACTCTCAGCATTTGTGGAAGTGGTGACTCTCAGCATTTGTGGAAGTGGTGACTCTCAGCATGTGTGGGGATGGTGACTCTCAGCATTTGTGGAAGTGGTGACTCTCAGCATGTGTGGAGATGGTGACTCTCAGCATTTGTGGGGGTGGTGACTCTCAGCATTTGTGGAGGTGGTGACTCTCAGCATTTGTGGGGGTGGTGACTCTCAGCATTTGTGGAAGTGGTGACTCTCAGCATTTGTGGGGGTGGTGTCTCTCAGCATTTGTGGAAGTGGTGACTCTCAGCATTTGTGGGGGTGGTGACTCTCAGCATTTCTGGGGTGGTGTCTCTCAGTATTTGTGGGGGTGGTGACTCTCAGCATTTGTGGGGGTGGTGACTCTCAGCATTTGTGGAGGTGGTGACTTTCAGCATTTGTGGAGATGGTGACTCTCAGCATTTGTGGGGGTGGTGACTCTCAGCATTTGTGGAGATGGTGACTCTCAGCATTTGTGGAGGTGGTGACTCTCAGCATTTGTGGGGGTGGTGACTCTCAGCATTTGTGGGGGTGGTGACTCTCAGCATTTGTGGAGATGGTGACTCTCAGCATTTGTGGAGGTGGTGACTCTCAGCATTTGTGGAGGTGGTGACTCTCAGCATTTGTGGAGATGGTGACTGTCAGCATTTGTGGAGATGGTGACTCTCAGCATTTCTGGAGGTGGTGACTCTCAGCATTTGTGGAGATGGTGACTCTCAGCAGTTGTGGAGGTGGTGACTCTCAGCATTTGTGGAGATGGTGACTCTCAGCATTTGTGGAGGTGGTGACTCTCAGCATTTGTGGAGGTGGTGACTCTCAGCATTTGTGGGGGTGGTGACTCTCAGCATTTGTGGGGGTGGTGACTCTCAGCATTTGTGGAGATGGTGACTCTCAGCATTTGTGGGGGTGGTGACTCTCAGCATTTGTGGAGATGGTGTCTCTCAGCATTTGTGGGGGTGGTGACTCTCAGCATTTGTGGAGATGGTGACTCTCAGCATTTGTGGAGATGGTGACTTTCAGCATTTGTGGAGGTGGTGACTCTCAGCATTTGTGGAGGTGGTGACTCTCAGCATTTGTGGAAGTGGTGACTCTCAGCATTTGTGGGGGTGTTGACTCTCAGCATTTCTGGGGTGGTGTCTCTCAGCATTTGTGGAGATGGTGACTCTCAGCATTTGTGTGGGTGGTGTCTCTCAGCATTTGTGGAGGTGGTGACTCTCAGCATTTGTGGAGGTGATGACTCTCAGCATTTGTGGAAGTGGTGACTCTCAGCATTTGTGGGGGTGGTGACTTTCAGCATTTGTGGGGGTGGTGACTCTCAGTATTTGTGGGGGTGGTGACTCTCAGCATTTGTGGAGATGGTGACTTTCAGCATTTGTGGGGGTGGTGACTCTCAGCATTTGTGGGGGTGGTGACTCTCAGCATTTGTGGAGATGGTGACTCTCAGCATTTGTGGGGGTGGTGACTCACAGCATTTGTGGAGATGGTGACTCTCAGAATTTGTGGGGGTGGTGACTCTCAGCATTTGTGGAGATGGTGACTTTCAGCATTTGTGGGGGTGGTGACACTCAGCATTTGTGGAGGTGGTGACTGTCAGAATTTGTGGAAGTGGTGACTCTCAGCATTTGTGGGGGTGGTGACTCTCAGCATTTGTGGAGGTGGTGACTCAGCATTTGTGGAGGTGGTGACTCTCAGCATTTGTGGAGGTGGTGTCTCTCAGCATTTTTGGAGGTTGTGACTCTCAGCATTTGTGGAGGTGGTGACTCTCAGCATTTGTGGAAGTGGTGACTCTCAGCATTTGTGGAGGTGGTGTCTCTAAGCATTTGTGGAGGTGGTGACTCTCAGCATTTCTGGGGTGGTGTCTCTCAGCATTTGTGGAAGTGGTGACTCTCAGCATTTGTGGGGGTGGTGTCTCTCAGCATTTGTGGAAGTGGTGACTCTCAGCATTTGTGGGGGTGGTGACTCTCAGCATTTGTGGGGGTGGTGTCTCTCAGCATTTGTGGGGGTGGTGTCTCTCAGCATTTGTGGGGGTGGTGACTCTCAGCATTTGTGGGGGTGGTGACTTTCAGCATTTGTGGGGGTGGTGATTCTCAGCATTTGTGGAGATGGTGACTCTCAGCATTTGTGGAGGTGGTGACTTTCAGCATTTGTGGGGGTGGTGACTCTCAGCATTTGTGGAGATGGTGACTGTCAGCATTTGTGGGGGTGGTGACTCTCAGCATTTGTGGGGGTGGTGACTCTCAGCATTTGTGGGGGTGGTGACTCTCAGCATTTGTGGAGATGGTGACTCTCAGCATTTCTGGAGGTGGTGACTCTCAGCATTTGTGGAGATGGTGACTCTCAGCATTTGTGGAGATGGTGACTCTCAGCATTTGTGGAGGTGGTGACTCTCAGCATTTGTGGAGGTGGTGACTCTCAGCATTTGTGGAGATGGTGACTGTCAGCATTTGTGGAGATGGTGACTCTCAGCATTTCTGGAGGTGGTGACTCTCAGCATTTGTGGAGATGGTGACTCTCAGCAGTTGTGGAGGTGGTGACTCTCAGCATTTGTGGAGATGGTGACTCTCAGCATTTGTGGAGGTGGTGACTCTCAGCATTTGTGGAGGTGGTGACTCAGCATTTGTGGGGGTGGTGACTCTCAGCATTTGTGGGGGTGGTGACTCTCAGCATTTGTGGAGATGGTGACTCTCAGCATTTGTGGGGGTGGTGACTCTCAGCATTTGTGGAGATGGTGTCTCTCAGCATTTGTGGGGGTGGTGACTCTCAGCATTTGTGGAGATGGTGACTCTCAGCATTTGTGGAGATGGTGACTTTCAGCATTTGTGGAGGTGGTGACTCTCAGCATTTGTGGAGGTGGTGACTCTCAGCATTTGTGGAAGTGGTGACTCTCAGCATTTGTGGGGGTGGTGACTCTCAGCATTTCTGGGGTGGTGTCTCTCAGCATTTGTGGAGATGGTGACTCTCAGCATTTGTGTGGGTGGTGTCTCTCAGCATTTGTGGAGGTGGTGACTCTCAGCATTTGTGGAGGTGATGACTCTCAGCATTTGTGGAAGTGGTGACTCTCAGCATTTGTGGGGGTGGTGACTTTCAGCATTTGTGGGGGTGGTGACTCTCAGCATTTGTGGGGGTGGTGACTCTCAGCATTTGTGGAGATGGTGACTTTCAGCATTTGTGGGGGTGGTGACTCTCAGCATTTGTGGGGGTGGTGACTCTCAGCATTTGTGGAGTTGGTGACTCTCAGCATTTGTGGGGGTGGTGACTCACAGCATTTGTGGAGATGGTGACTCTCAGCATTTGTGGGGGTGGTGACTCTCAGCATTTGTGGAGATGGTGACTTTCAGCATTTGTGGGGGTGGTGACTCTCAGCATTTGTGGAGGTGGTGACTGTCAGAATTTGTCGAAGTGGTGACTCTCAGCATTTGTGGGGGTGGTGACTCTCAGCATTTGTGGAGGTGGTGACTCAGCATTTGTGGAGGTGGTGACTCTCAGCATTTGTGGAGGTGGTGTCTCTCAGCATTTTTGGAGGTTGTGACTCTCAGCATTTGTGGAGGTGGTGACTCTCAGCATTTGTGGAAGTGGTGACTCTCAGCATTTGTGGAGGTGGTGTCTCTAAGCATTTGTGGAAGTGGTGACTGTCAGCATTTGTGGAGGTGGTGTCTCTCAGCATTTGTGGAGGTGGTGACTCTCAGCATTTCTGGGGTGGTGTCTCTCAGCATTTGTGGAAGTGGTGACTCTCAGCATTTGTGGGGGTGGTGTCTCTCAGCATTTGTGGAAGTGGTGACTCTCAGCATTTGTGGGGGTGGTGACTCAGCATTTGTGGGGGTGGTGTCTCTCAGCATTTGTGGGGGTGGTGACTCTCAGCATTTGTGGAGGTGGTGACTCAGCATTTGTGGAGGTGGTGACTCTCAGCATTTGTGGAGGTGGTGTCTCTCAGCATTTTTGGAGGTTGTGACTCTCAGCATTTGTGGAGGTGGTGACTCTCAGCATTTGTGGAAGTGGTGACTCTCAGCATTTGTGGAGGTGGTGTCTCTAAGCATTTGTGGAAGTGGTGACTGTCAGCATTTGTGGAGGTGGTGTCTCTCAGCATTTGTGGAGGTGGTGACTCTCAGCATTTCTGGGGTGTTGTCTCTCAGCATTTGTGGAAGTGGTGACTCTCAGCATTTGTGGGGGTGGTGTCTCTCAGCATTTGTGGAAGTGGTGACTCTCAGCATTTGTGGGGGTGGTGACTCTCAGCATTTGTGGGGGTGGTGTCTCTCAGCATTTGTGGGGGTGGTGACTCTCAGCATTTGTGGGGGTGGTGACTTTCAGCATTTGTGGGTGTGGTGATTCTCAGCATTTGTGGAGATGGTGACTCTCAGCATTTGTGGAGGTTGTGACTTTCAGCATTTGTGGGGGTGGTGACTCTCAGCATTTGTGGAGATGGTGACTGTCAGCATTTTTGGGGTGGTGACTCTCAGCATTTGTGGGGGTGGTGACTCTCAGCATTTGTGGGGGTGGTGATTCTCAGCATTTGTGGAAGTGGTGACTGTCAGCATTTGTGGGGGTGGTGACTCTCAGCATTTGTGGAAGTGGTGACTCTCAGCATTTGTGGAAGTGGTGACTCTCAGCATGTGTGGGGATGGTGACTCTCAGCATTTGTGGAAGTGGTGACTCTCAGCATGTGTGGAGATGGTGACTCTCAGCATTTGTGGGGGTGGTGACTCTCAGCATTTGTGGAGGTGGTGACTCTCAGCATTTGTGGGGGTGCTGACTCTCAGCATTTGTGGAAGTGGTGACTCTCAGCATTTGTGGGGGTGGTGTCTCTCAGCATTTGTGGAAGTGGTGACTCTCAGCATTTGTGGGGGTGGTGACTCTCAGCATTTCTGGGGTGGTGTCTCTCAGCATTTGTGGGGGTGGTGACTCAGCATTTGTGGGGGTGGTGACTCTCAGCATTTGTGGAGGTGGTGACTTTCAGCATTTGTGGGGGTGGTGATTCTCAGCATTTGTGGAAGTGGTGACTGTCAGCATTTGTGGGGGTGGTGATTCTCAGCATTTGTGGGGGTGGTGATTCTCAGCATTTGTGGAAGTGGTGACTGTCAGCATTTGTGGGGGTGGTGACTGTCAGCATTTGTGGGGGTGGTGACTCTCAGCATTTGTGGGGGTGGTGACTCTCAGCATTTGTGGAAGTGGTGACTCTCAGCATTTGTGGGGGTGGTGACTCTCAGCATTTGTGGGGGTGGTGACTGTCAGCATTTGTGGAAGTGGTGACTGTCAGCATTTGTGGAGATGGTGACTTTCAGCATTTGTGGGGGTGGTGACTCTCAGCATTTGTGGGGTGGTGACTCTCAGCATTTGTGGGGGTGGTGACTTTCAGCATTTGTGGGGGTGGTGACTCTCAGCATTTGTGGAGGTGGTGACTCTCAGCATTTGTGGGGGTGGTGACTCTCAGCATTTGTGGAAGTGGTGACTCTCAGCATTTGTGGAGATGGTGACTCTCAGCATTGGTGGAGATGGTGACTCTCAGCATTTGTGGAGATGGTGACTCTCAGCATTTGTGGGGGTGGTGACTCTCAGCATTTGTGGAGATGGTGTCTCTCAGCATTTGTGGGGGTGGTGACTCTCAGCATTTGTGGAAGTGGTGACTCAGCATTTGTGGAAGTGGTGACTCTCAGCATTTGTGGAAGTGGTGACTCTCAGCATTTGTGGGGGTGGTGACTTTCAGTATTTGTGGAAGTGGTGACTCAGCATTTGTGGGGGTGGTGACTCTCAGCATTTGTGGAAGTGGTGACTCAGCATTTGTGGAAGTGGTGACTCTCAGCATTTGTGGAAGTGGTGACTCTCAGCATTTGTGGGGTGGTGACTCTCAGCATTTGTGTGGGTGGTGACTTTCAGCATTTGTGGGGGTGGTGACTCTCAGCATTTGTGGAGGTGGTGACTCTCAGCATTTGTGGAAGTGGTGACTCTCAGCATTTGTGGAGATGGTGACTCTCAGCATTTGTGGAGATGGTGACTCTCAGCATTTGTGGGGGTGGTGACTTTCAGCATTTGTGGAAGTGGTGACTCTCAGCATTTGTGGGGGTGGTGTCTGTCAGCATTTGTGGGTGTGGTGTCTCTCAGCATTTGTGGGGGTGGTGTCTGTCACCATTTGTGGGGGTGGTGTCTCTCAGCATTTGTGGGGGTGGTGACTCTCAGCATTTGTGGAGGTGGTGACTCTCAGCATTTGTGGGGGTGGTGTCTGTCAGCATTTGTGGGGGTGGTGACTCTCAGCATTTGTGGAGATGGTGACTCTCAGCATTTGTGGGGGTGGTGACTCTCAGCATTTGTGGGGGTGGTGACTCTCAGCATTTGTGGAGGTGGTGACTCAGCATTTGTGGAGATGGTGACTCTCAGCATTTGTGGAGGTGGTGATTCTCAGCATTTGTGGAGATGGTGACTCTCAGCATTTGTGGAGGTGGTGACTCTCAGCATTTGTGGAGGTGGTGACTCTCAGCATTTGTGGAAGTGGTGACTCTCAGCATTTGTGGAGATGGTGACTCTCAGCATTTGTGGAGGTGGAGACTCTCAGCATTTGTGGAGGTGGTGACTCAGCATTTGTGGAGATGGTGACTCTCAGCATTTGTGGGAGTGGTGACTCTCAGCATTTGTGGAGATGGTGACTCTCAGCATTTGTGGGGGTGGTGACTCTCAGCATTTGTGGAGATGGTGACTCTCAGCATTTGTGGGGGTGGTGACTCTCAGCATTTGTGGAGATGGTGACTTTCAGCATTTGTGGGGGTGGTGACTCTCAGCATTTGTGGAGGTGGTGACTGTCAGAATTTGTGGAAGTGGTGACTCTCAGCATTTGTGGGGGTGGTGACTCTCAGCATTTGTGGAGGTGGTGACTCTCAGCATTTGTGGAGGTGGTGACTCTCAGCATTTGTGGAGGTGGTGTCTCTCAGCATTTGTGGAGGTTGTGACTCTCAGCATTTGTGGAAGTGGTGACTCTCAGCATTTGTGGAGGTGGTGTCTCTAGGCATTTGTGGAGGTGGTGACTCTCAGCATTTCTGGGGTGGTGTCTCTCAGCATTTGTGGAAGTGGTGACTGTCAGCATTTGTGTAGGTGGTGTCTCTCAGCATTTGTGGAGGTGGTGACTCTCAGCATTTCTGGGGTGGTGTCTCTCAGCATTTGTGGGGGTGGTGACTCTCAGCATTTGTGGGGGTGGTGTCTCTCAGCATTTGTGGAAGTGGTGACTCTCAGCATTTGTGGAAGTGGTGACTCTCAGCATTTGTGGAGATGGTGACTCTCAGCATTTGTGGGGGTGGTGACTCTCAGCATTTGTGGGGGTGGTGTCTCTCAGCATTTGTGGAGGTGGTGACTCTCAGCATTTGTGGAGGTGGTGACTCTCAGCATTTGTGGGGGTGGTGACTCTCAGCATTTGTGGAGATGGTGACTCTCAGCATTTGTGGAGGTGGTGACTCTCAGCATTTGTGGGGGTGGTGTCTCTCAGCATTTGTGGAGGTGGTGACTCTCAGCATTTGTGGAGGTGGTGTCTCTCAGCATTTGTGGAGATGGTGACTCTCAGCATTTGTGGAAGTGGTGACTCTCAGCATTTGTGGAAGTGGTGACTCTCAGCATTTGTGGAGATGGTGACTCTCAGCATTTGTGGGGGTGGTGACTCTCAGCCTTTGTGGGGGTGGTGTTTCTCAGCATTTGTGGAGGTGGTGACTCTCAGCATTTGTGGAGGTGGTGACTCTCAGCATTTGTGGGGGTGGTGACTCTCAG
This sequence comes from Hemitrygon akajei, assembly GCF_048418815.1. Taxonomy (NCBI): domain Eukaryota; kingdom Metazoa; phylum Chordata; class Chondrichthyes; order Myliobatiformes; family Dasyatidae; genus Hemitrygon; species Hemitrygon akajei. The sequence continues at coordinate 192,543 of NW_027331920.1, forward strand.
CATTTGTGGAGATGGTGACTCTCAGCATTTGTGGAGGTGGTGACTCTCAGCATTTGTCGGGGTGGTGTCTCTCAGCATTTGTGGAGGTGGTGACTCTCAGCATTTGTGGAGGTGGTGTCTCTCAGCATTTGTGGAGGTGGTGTCTCTCAGCATTTGTGGAGGTGGTGACTCTCAGCATTTGTGGAGATGGTGACTCTCAGCATTTGTGGGGGTGGTGTCTCTCAGCATTTGTGGAGATGGTGACTCTCAGCATTTGTGGGGGTGGTGACTCTCAGCATTTGTGGAGATGGTGACTCTCAGCATTTGTGGAGATGGTGACTCTCAGCATTTGTGGGGGTGGTGACTCTCAGCATTTGTGGAGATGGTGACTCTCAGCATTTGTGGAGGTGGTGACTCTCAGCATTTGTGGAGGTGGTGACTCTCAGCATTTGTGGGGGTGGTGACTCTCAGCATTTGTGGGGGTGGTGACTCTCAGCATTTGTGGAGATGGTGACTCTCAGCATTTGTGGAGGTGGTGACTCTCAGCATTTGTGGAGGTGGTGACTCTCAGCAGTTGTGGAGGTGGTGACTCTCAGCATTTGTGGAGATGGTGACTCTCAGCATTTGTGGAGGTGGTGACTCTCAGCATTTGTGGAGGTGGTGACTCAGCATTTGTGGGGGTGGTGACTCTCAGCATTTGTGGGGGTGGTGACTCTCAGCATTTGTGGAGATGGTGACTCTCAGCATTTGTGGAGATGGTGTCTCTCAGCATTTGTGGGGGTGGTGACTCTCAGCATTTGTGGAGATGGTGACTCTCAGCATTTGTGGAGATGGTGACTTTCAGCATTTGTGGAGGTGGTGACTCTCAGCATTTGTGGAGGTGGTGACTCTCAGCATTTGTGGAAGTGGTGACTCTCAGCATTTGTGGGGGTGGTGACTCTCAGCATTTCTGGGGTGGTGTCTCTCAGCATTTGTGGAGATGGTGACTCTCAGCATTTGTGTGGGTGGTGTCTCTCAGCATTTGTGGAGGTGGTGACTCTCAGCATTTGTGGAGGTGATGACTCTCAGCATTTGTGGAAGTGGTGACTCTCAGCATTTGTGGGGGTGGTGACTTTCAGCATTTGTGGGGGTGGTGACTCTCAGCATTTGTGGGGGTGGTGACTCTCAGCATTTGTGGAGATGGTGACTTTCAGCATTTGTGGGGGTGGTGACTCTCAGCATTTGTGGGGGTGGTGACTCTCAGCATTTGTGGAGATGGTGACTCTCAGCATTTGTGGGGGTGGTGTCTCTCAGCATTTGTGGAGATGGTGACTCTCAGCATTTGTGGGGGTGGTGACTCTCAGCATTTGTGGAGATGGTGACTTTCAGCATTTGTGGGGGTGGTGACTCTCAGCATTTGTGGAGGTGGTGACTGTCAGAATTTGTGGAAGTGGTGACTCTCAGCATTTGTGGGGGTGGTGACTCTCAGCATTTGTGGAGGTGGTGACTCTCAGCATTTGTGGAGGTGGTGACTCTCAGCATTTGTGGAGGTGGTGTCTCTCAGCATTTGTGGAGGTTGTGACTCTCAGCATTTGTGGAAGTGGTGACTCTCAGCATTTGTGGAGGTGGTGTCTCTAGGCATTTGTGGAGGTGGTGACTCTCAGCATTTCTGGGGTGGTGTCTCTCAGCATTTGTGGAAGTGGTGACTGTCAGCATTTGTGTAGGTGGTGTCTCTCAGCATTTGTGGAGGTGGTGACTCTCAGCATTTCTGGGGTGGTGTCTCTCAGCATTTGTGGAAGTGGTGACTCTCAGCATTTGTGGGGGTGGTGTCTCTCAGCATTTGTGGAAGTGGTGACTCTCAGCATTTGTGGGGGTGGTGACTCTCAGCATTTGTGGGGGTGGTGTCTCTCAGCATTTGTGGGGGTGGTGACTCTCAGCATTTGTGGGGTTGGTGACTCTCAGCATTTGTGGAGGTGGTGACTTTCAGCATTTGTGGGGGTGGTGATTCTCAGCATTTGTGGAGATGGTGACTCTCAGCATTTGTGGAGGTGGTGACTTTCAGCATTTGTGGGGGTGGTGACTCTCAGCATTTGTGGAGATGGTGACTGTCAGCATTTGTGGGGGTGGTGACTCTCAGCATTTGTGGGGGTGGTGACTCTCAGCATTTGTGGGGGTGGTGATTCTCAGCATTTGTGGAGGTGGTGACTGTCAGCATTTGTGGGGGTGGTGACTCTCAGCATTTGTGGAAGTGGTGACTCTCAGCATTTGTGGAAGTGGTGACTCTCAGCATGTGTGGGGATGGTGACTCTCAGCATTTGTGGAAGTGGTGACTCTCAGCATGTGTGGAGATGGTGACTCTCAGCATTTGTGGGGGTGGTGACTCTCAGCATTTGTGGAGGTGGTGACTCTCAGCATTTGTGGGGGTGGTGACTCTCAGCATTTGTGGAAGTGGTGACTCTCAGCATTTGTGGGGGTGGTGTCTCTCAGCATTTGTGGAAGTGGTGACTCTCAGCATTTGTGGGGGTGGTGACTCTCAGCATTTCTGGGGTGGTGTCTCTCAGTATTTGTGGGGGTGGTGACTCTCAGCATTTGTGGGGGTGGTGACTCTCAGCATTTGTGGAGGTGGTGACTTTCAGCATTTGTGGAGATGGTGACTCTCAGCATTTGTGGGGGTGGTGACTCTCAGCATTTGTGGAGATGGTGACTCTCAGCATTTGTGGAGGTGGTGACTCTCAGCATTTGTGGGGGTGGTGACTCTCAGCATTTGTGGGGGTGGTGACTCTCAGCATTTGTGGAGATGGTGACTCTCAGCATTTGTGGAGGTGGTGACTCTCAGCATTTGTGGAGGTGGTGACTCTCAGCATTTGTGGAGATGGTGACTGTCAGCATTTGTGGAGATGGTGACTCTCAGCATTTCTGGAGGTGGTGACTCTCAGCATTTGTGGAGATGGTGACTCTCAGCAGTTGTGGAGGTGGTGACTCTCAGCATTTGTGGAGATGGTGACTCTCAGCATTTGTGGAGGTGGTGACTCTCAGCATTTGTGGAGGTGGTGACTCTCAGCATTTGTGGGGGTGGTGACTCTCAGCATTTGTGGGGGTGGTGACTCTCAGCATTTGTGGAGATGGTGACTCTCAGCATTTGTGGGGGTGGTGACTCTCAGCATTTGTGGAGATGGTGTCTCTCAGCATTTGTGGGGGTGGTGACTCTCAGCATTTGTGGAGATGGTGACTCTCAGCATTTGTGGAGATGGTGACTTTCAGCATTTGTGGAGGTGGTGACTCTCAGCATTTGTGGAGGTGGTGACTCTCAGCATTTGTGGAAGTGGTGACTCTCAGCATTTGTGGGGGTGTTGACTCTCAGCATTTCTGGGGTGGTGTCTCTCAGCATTTGTGGAGATGGTGACTCTCAGCATTTGTGTGGGTGGTGTCTCTCAGCATTTGTGGAGGTGGTGACTCTCAGCATTTGTGGAGGTGATGACTCTCAGCATTTGTGGAAGTGGTGACTCTCAGCATTTGTGGGGGTGGTGACTTTCAGCATTTGTGGGGGTGGTGACTCTCAGTATTTGTGGGGGTGGTGACTCTCAGCATTTGTGGAGATGGTGACTTTCAGCATTTGTGGGGGTGGTGACTCTCAGCATTTGTGGGGGTGGTGACTCTCAGCATTTGTGGAGATGGTGACTCTCAGCATTTGTGGGGGTGGTGACTCACAGCATTTGTGGAGATGGTGACTCTCAGAATTTGTGGGGGTGGTGACTCTCAGCATTTGTGGAGATGGTGACTTTCAGCATTTGTGGGGGTGGTGACACTCAGCATTTGTGGAGGTGGTGACTGTCAGAATTTGTGGAAGTGGTGACTCTCAGCATTTGTGGGGGTGGTGACTCTCAGCATTTGTGGAGGTGGTGACTCAGCATTTGTGGAGGTGGTGACTCTCAGCATTTGTGGAGGTGGTGTCTCTCAGCATTTTTGGAGGTTGTGACTCTCAGCATTTGTGGAGGTGGTGACTCTCAGCATTTGTGGAAGTGGTGACTCTCAGCATTTGTGGAGGTGGTGTCTCTAAGCATTTGTGGAGGTGGTGACTCTCAGCATTTCTGGGGTGGTGTCTCTCAGCATTTGTGGAAGTGGTGACTCTCAGCATTTGTGGGGGTGGTGTCTCTCAGCATTTGTGGAAGTGGTGACTCTCAGCATTTGTGGGGGTGGTGACTCTCAGCATTTGTGGGGGTGGTGTCTCTCAGCATTTGTGGGGGTGGTGTCTCTCAGCATTTGTGGGGGTGGTGACTCTCAGCATTTGTGGGGGTGGTGACTTTCAGCATTTGTGGGGGTGGTGATTCTCAGCATTTGTGGAGATGGTGACTCTCAGCATTTGTGGAGGTGGTGACTTTCAGCATTTGTGGGGGTGGTGACTCTCAGCATTTGTGGAGATGGTGACTGTCAGCATTTGTGGGGGTGGTGACTCTCAGCATTTGTGGGGGTGGTGACTCTCAGCATTTGTGGGGGTGGTGACTCTCAGCATTTGTGGAGATGGTGACTCTCAGCATTTCTGGAGGTGGTGACTCTCAGCATTTGTGGAGATGGTGACTCTCAGCATTTGTGGAGATGGTGACTCTCAGCATTTGTGGAGGTGGTGACTCTCAGCATTTGTGGAGGTGGTGACTCTCAGCATTTGTGGAGATGGTGACTGTCAGCATTTGTGGAGATGGTGACTCTCAGCATTTCTGGAGGTGGTGACTCTCAGCATTTGTGGAGATGGTGACTCTCAGCAGTTGTGGAGGTGGTGACTCTCAGCATTTGTGGAGATGGTGACTCTCAGCATTTGTGGAGGTGGTGACTCTCAGCATTTGTGGAGGTGGTGACTCAGCATTTGTGGGGGTGGTGACTCTCAGCATTTGTGGGGGTGGTGACTCTCAGCATTTGTGGAGATGGTGACTCTCAGCATTTGTGGGGGTGGTGACTCTCAGCATTTGTGGAGATGGTGTCTCTCAGCATTTGTGGGGGTGGTGACTCTCAGCATTTGTGGAGATGGTGACTCTCAGCATTTGTGGAGATGGTGACTTTCAGCATTTGTGGAGGTGGTGACTCTCAGCATTTGTGGAGGTGGTGACTCTCAGCATTTGTGGAAGTGGTGACTCTCAGCATTTGTGGGGGTGGTGACTCTCAGCATTTCTGGGGTGGTGTCTCTCAGCATTTGTGGAGATGGTGACTCTCAGCATTTGTGTGGGTGGTGTCTCTCAGCATTTGTGGAGGTGGTGACTCTCAGCATTTGTGGAGGTGATGACTCTCAGCATTTGTGGAAGTGGTGACTCTCAGCATTTGTGGGGGTGGTGACTTTCAGCATTTGTGGGGGTGGTGACTCTCAGCATTTGTGGGGGTGGTGACTCTCAGCATTTGTGGAGATGGTGACTTTCAGCATTTGTGGGGGTGGTGACTCTCAGCATTTGTGGGGGTGGTGACTCTCAGCATTTGTGGAGTTGGTGACTCTCAGCATTTGTGGGGGTGGTGACTCACAGCATTTGTGGAGATGGTGACTCTCAGCATTTGTGGGGGTGGTGACTCTCAGCATTTGTGGAGATGGTGACTTTCAGCATTTGTGGGGGTGGTGACTCTCAGCATTTGTGGAGGTGGTGACTGTCAGAATTTGTCGAAGTGGTGACTCTCAGCATTTGTGGGGGTGGTGACTCTCAGCATTTGTGGAGGTGGTGACTCAGCATTTGTGGAGGTGGTGACTCTCAGCATTTGTGGAGGTGGTGTCTCTCAGCATTTTTGGAGGTTGTGACTCTCAGCATTTGTGGAGGTGGTGACTCTCAGCATTTGTGGAAGTGGTGACTCTCAGCATTTGTGGAGGTGGTGTCTCTAAGCATTTGTGGAAGTGGTGACTGTCAGCATTTGTGGAGGTGGTGTCTCTCAGCATTTGTGGAGGTGGTGACTCTCAGCATTTCTGGGGTGGTGTCTCTCAGCATTTGTGGAAGTGGTGACTCTCAGCATTTGTGGGGGTGGTGTCTCTCAGCATTTGTGGAAGTGGTGACTCTCAGCATTTGTGGGGGTGGTGACTCAGCATTTGTGGGGTTGGTGTCTCTCAGCATTTGTGGGGGTGGTGACTCTCAGCATTTGTGGAGGTGGTGACTCAGCATTTGTGGAGGTGGTGACTCTCAGCATTTGTGGAGGTGGTGTCTCTCAGCATTTTTGGAGGTTGTGACTCTCAGCATTTGTGGAGGTGGTGACTCTCAGCATTTGTGGAAGTGGTGACTCTCAGCATTTGTGGAGGTGGTGTCTCTAAGCATTTGTGGAAGTGGTGACTGTCAGCATTTGTGGAGGTGGTGTCTCTCAGCATTTGTGGAGGTGGTGACTCTCAGCATTTCTGGGGTGTTGTCTCTCAGCATTTGTGGAAGTGGTGACTCTCAGCATTTGTGGGGGTGGTGTCTCTCAGCATTTGTGGAAGTGGTGACTCTCAGCATTTGTGGGGGTGGTGACTCTCAGCATTTGTGGGGGTGGTGTCTCTCAGCATTTGTGGGGGTGGTGACTCTCAGCATTTGTGGGGGTGGTGACTTTCAGCATTTGTGGGTGTGGTGATTCTCAGCATTTGTGGAGATGGTGACTCTCAGCATTTGTGGAGGTTGTGACTTTCAGCATTTGTGGGGGTGGTGACTCTCAGCATTTGTGGAGATGGTGACTGTCAGCATTTTTGGGGTGGTGACTCTCAGCATTTGTGGGGGTGGTGACTCTCAGCATTTGTGGGGGTGGTGATTCTCAGCATTTGTGGAAGTGGTGACTGTCAGCATTTGTGGGGGTGGTGACTCTCAGCATTTGTGGAAGTGGTGACTCTCAGCATTTGTGGAAGTGGTGACTCTCAGCATGTGTGGGGATGGTGATTCTCAGCATTTGTGGAAGTGGTGACTCTCAGCATGTGTGGAGATGGTGACTCTCAGCATTTGTGGGGGTGGTGACTCTCAGCATTTGTGGAGGTGGTGACTCTCAGCATTTGTGGGGGTGCTGACTCTCAGCATTTGTGGAAGTGGTGACTCTCAGCATTTGTGGGGGTGGTGTCTCTCAGCATTTGTGGAAGTGGTGACTCTCAGCATTTGTGGGGGTGGTGACTCTCAGCATTTCTGGGGTGGTGTCTCTCAGCATTTGTGGGGGTGGTGACTCAGCATTTGTGGGGGTGGTGACTCTCAGCATTTGTGGAGGTGGTGACTTTCAGCATTTGTGGGGGTGGTGATTCTCAGCATTTGTGGAAGTGGTGACTGTCAGCATTTGTGGGGGTGGTGATTCTCAGCATTTGTGGGGGTGGTGATTCTCAGCATTTGTGGAAGTGGTGACTGTCAGCATTTGTGGGGGTGGTGACTGTCAGCATTTGTGGGGGTGGTGACTCTCAGCATTTGTGGGGGTGGTGACTCTCAGCATTTGTGGAAGTGGTGACTCTCAGCATTTGTGGGGGTGGTGACTCTCAGCATTTGTGGGGGTGGTGACTGTCAGCATTTGTGGAAGTGGTGACTGTCAGCATTTGTGGAGATGGTGACTTTCAGCATTTGTGGGGGTGGTGACTCTCAGCATTTGTGGGGTGGTGACTCTCAGCATTTGTGGGGGTGGTGACTTTCAGCATTTGTGGGGGTGGTGACTCTCAGCATTTGTGGAGGTGGTGACTCTCAGCATTTGTGGGGGTGGTGACTCTCAGCATTTGTGGAAGTGGTGACTCTCAGCATTTGTGGAGATGGTGACTCTCAGCATTGGTGGAGGTGGTGACTCTCAGTATTTGTGGGGGTGGTGACTCTCAGCATTTGTGGAGATGGTGACTTTCAGCATTTGTGGGGGTGGTGACTCTCAGCATTTGTGGGGGTGGTGACTCTCAGCATTTGTGGAGATGGTGACTCTCAGCATTTGTGGGGGTGGTGACTCACAGCATTTGTGGAGATGGTGACTCTCAGAATTTGTGGGGGTGGTGACTCTCAGCATTTGTGGAGATGGTGACTTTCAGCATTTGTGGGGGTGGTGACACTCAGCATTTGTGGAGGTGGTGACTGTCAGAATTTGTGGAAGTGGTGACTCTCAGCATTTGTGGGGGTGGTGACTCTCAGCATTTGTGGAGGTGGTGACTCAGCATTTGTGGAGGTGGTGACTCTCAGCATTTGTGGAGGTGGTGTCTCTCAGCATTTTTGGAGGTTGTGACTCTCAGCATTTGTGGAGGTGGTGACTCTCAGCATTTGTGGAAGTGGTGACTCTCAGCATTTGTGGAGGTGGTGTCTCTAAGCATTTGTGGAGGTGGTGACTCTCAGCATTTCTGGGGTGGTGTCTCTCAGCATTTGTGGAAGTGGTGACTCTCAGCATTTGTGGGGGTGGTGTCTCTCAGCATTTGTGGAAGTGGTGACTCTCAGCATTTGTGGGGGTGGTGACTCTCAGCATTTGTGGGGGTGGTGTCTCTCAGCATTTGTGGGGGTGGTGTCTCTCAGCATTTGTGGGGGTGGTGACTCTCAGCATTTGTGGGGGTGGTGACTTTCAGCATTTGTGGGGGTGGTGATTCTCAGCATTTGTGGAGATGGTGACTCTCAGCATTTGTGGAGGTGGTGACTTTCAGCATTTGTGGGGGTGGTGACTCTCAGCATTTGTGGAGATGGTGACTGTCAGCATTTGTGGGGGTGGTGACTCTCAGCATTTGTGGGGGTGGTGACTCTCAGCATTTGTGGGGGTGGTGACTCTCAGCATTTGTGGAGATGGTGACTCTCAGCATTTCTGGAGGTGGTGACTCTCAGCATTTGTGGAGATGGTGACTCTCAGCATTTGTGGAGATGGTGACTCTCAGCATTTGTGGAGGTGGTGACTCTCAGCATTTGTGGAGGTGGTGACTCTCAGCATTTGTGGAGATGGTGACTGTCAGCATTTGTGGAGATGGTGACTCTCAGCATTTCTGGAGGTGGTGACTCTCAGCATTTGTGGAGATGGTGACTCTCAGCAGTTGTGGAGGTGGTGACTCTCAGCATTTGTGGAGATGGTGACTCTCAGCATTTGTGGAGGTGGTGACTCTCAGCATTTGTGGAGGTGGTGACTCAGCATTTGTGGGGGTGGTGACTCTCAGCATTTGTGGGGGTGGTGACTCTCAGCATTTGTGGAGATGGTGACTCTCAGCATTTGTGGGGGTGGTGACTCTCAGCATTTGTGGAGATGGTGTCTCTCAGCATTTGTGGGGGTGGTGACTCTCAGCATTTGTGGAGATGGTGACTCTCAGCATTTGTGGAGATGGTGACTTTCAGCATTTGTGGAGGTGGTGACTCTCAGCATTTGTGGAGGTGGTGACTCTCAGCATTTGTGGAAGTGGTGACTCTCAGCATTTGTGGGGGTGGTGACTCTCAGCATTTCTGGGGTGGTGTCTCTCAGCATTTGTGGAGATGGTGACTCTCAGCATTTGTGTGGGTGGTGTCTCTCAGCATTTGTGGAGGTGGTGACTCTCAGCATTTGTGGAGGTGATGACTCTCAGCATTTGTGGAAGTGGTGACTCTCAGCATTTGTGGGGGTGGTGACTTTCAGCATTTGTGGGGGTGGTGACTCTCAGCATTTGTGGGGGTGGTGACTCTCAGCATTTGTGGAGATGGTGACTTTCAGCATTTGTGGGGGTGGTGACTCTCAGCATTTGTGGGGGTGGTGACTCTCAGCATTTGTGGAGTTGGTGACTCTCAGCATTTGTGGGGGTGGTGACTCACAGCATTTGTGGAGATGGTGACTCTCAGCATTTGTGGGGGTGGTGACTCTCAGCATTTGTGGAGATGGTGACTTTCAGCATTTGTGGGGGTGGTGACTCTCAGCATTTGTGGAGGTGGTGACTGTCAGAATTTGTCGAAGTGGTGACTCTCAGCATTTGTGGGGGTGGTGACTCTCAGCATTTGTGGAGGTGGTGACTCAGCATTTGTGGAGGTGGTGACTCTCAGCATTTGTGGAGGTGGTGTCTCTCAGCATTTTTGGAGGTTGTGACTCTCAGCATTTGTGGAGGTGGTGACTCTCAGCATTTGTGGAAGTGGTGACTCTCAGCATTTGTGGAGGTGGTGTCTCTAAGCATTTGTGGAAGTGGTGACTGTCAGCATTTGTGGAGGTGGTGTCTCTCAGCATTTGTGGAGGTGGTGACTCTCAGCATTTCTGGGGTGGTGTCTCTCAGCATTTGTGGAAGTGGTGACTCTCAGCATTTGTGGGGGTGGTGTCTCTCAGCATTTGTGGAAGTGGTGACTCTCAGCATTTGTGGGGGTGGTGACTCAGCATTTGTGGGGTTGGTGTCTCTCAGCATTTGTGGGGGTGGTGACTCTCAGCATTTGTGGAGGTGGTGACTCAGCATTTGTGGAGGTGGTGACTCTCAGCATTTGTGGAGGTGGTGTCTCTCAGCATTTTTGGAGGTTGTGACTCTCAGCATTTGTGGAGGTGGTGACTCTCAGCATTTGTGGAAGTGGTGACTCTCAGCATTTGTGGAGGTGGTGTCTCTAAGCATTTGTGGAAGTGGTGACTGTCAGCATTTGTGGAGGTGGTGTCTCTCAGCATTTGTGGAGGTGGTGACTCTCAGCATTTCTGGGGTGTTGTCTCTCAGCATTTGTGGAAGTGGTGACTCTCAGCATTTGTGGGGGTGGTGTCTCTCAGCATTTGTGGAAGTGGTGACTCTCAGCATTTGTGGGGGTGGTGACTCTCAGCATTTGTGGGGGTGGTGTCTCTCAGCATTTGTGGGGGTGGTGACTCTCAGCATTTGTGGGGGTGGTGACTTTCAGCATTTGTGGGTGTGGTGATTCTCAGCATTTGTGGAGATGGTGACTCTCAGCATTTGTGGAGGTTGTGACTTTCAGCATTTGTGGGGGTGGTGACTCTCAGCATTTGTGGAGATGGTGACTGTCAGCATTTTTGGGGTGGTGACTCTCAGCATTTGTGGGGGTGGTGACTCTCAGCATTTGTGGGGGTGGTGATTCTCAGCATTTGTGGAAGTGGTGACTGTCAGCATTTGTGGGGGTGGTGACTCTCAGCATTTGTGGAAGTGGTGACTCTCAGCATTTGTGGAAGTGGTGACTCTCAGCATGTGTGGGGATGGTGACTCTCAGCATTTGTGGAAGTGGTGACTCTCAGCATGTGTGGAGATGGTGACTCTCAGCATTTGTGGGGGTGGTGACTCTCAGCATTTGTGGAGGTGGTGACTCTCAGCATTTGTGGGGGTGCTGACTCTCAGCATTTGTGGAAGTGGTGACTCTCAGCATTTGTGGGGGTGGTGTCTCTCAGCATTTGTGGAAGTGGTGACTCTCAGCATTTGTGGGGGTGGTGACTCTCAGCATTTCTGGGGTGGTGTCTCTCAGCATTTGTGGGGGTGGTGACTCAGCATTTGTGGGGGTGGTGACTCTCAGCATTTGTGGAGGTGGTGACTTTCAGCATTTGTGGGGGTGGTGATTCTCAGCATTTGTGGAAGTGGTGACTGTCAGCATTTGTGGGGGTGGTGATTCTCAGCATTTGTGGGGGTGGTGATTCTCAGCATTTGTGGAAGTGGTGACTGTCAGCATTTGTGGGGGTGGTGACTGTCAGCATTTGTGGGGGTGGTGACTCTCAGCATTTGTGGGGGTGGTGACTCTCAGCATTTGTGGAAGTGGTGACTCTCAGCATTTGTGGGGGTGGTGACTCTCAGCATTTGTGGGGGTGGTGACTGTCAGCATTTGTGGAAGTGGTGACTGTCAGCATTTGTGGAGATGGTGACTTTCAGCATTTGTGGGGGTGGTGACTCTCAGCATTTGTGGGGTGGTGACTCTCAGCATTTGTGGGGGTGGTGACTTTCAGCATTTGTGGGGGTGGTGACTCTCAGCATTTGTGGAGGTGGTGACTCTCAGCATTTGTGGGGGTGGTGACTCTCAGCATTTGTGGAAGTGGTGACTCTCAGCATTTGTGGAGATGGTGACTCTCAGCATTGGTGGAGATGGTGACTCTCAGCATTTGTGGAGATGGTGACTCTCAGCATTTGTGGGGGTGGTGACTCTCAGCATTTGTGGAGATGGTGTCTCTCAGCATTTGTGGGGGTGGTGACTCTCAGCATTTGTGGAAGTGGTGACTCAGCATTTGTGGAAGTGGTGACTCTCAGCATTTGTGGAAGTGGTGACTCTCAGCATTTGTGGGGGTGGTGACTTTCAGCATTTGTGGAAGTGGTGACTCAGCATTTGTGGGGGTGGTGACTCTCAGCATTTGTGGAAGTGGTGACTCAGCATTTGTGGAAGTAGTGACTCTCAGCATTTGTGGAAGTGGTGACTCTCAGCATTTGTGGGGTGGTGACTCTCAGCATTTGTGTGGGTGGTGACTTTCAGCATTTGTGGGGGTGGTGACTCTCAGTATTTGTGGAAGTGGTGACTCTCAGCATTTGTGGAGATGGTGACTCTCAGCATTTGTGGAGATGGTGACTCTCAGCATTTGTGGGGGTGGTGACTTTCAGCATTTGTGGAAGTGGTGACTCTCAGCATTTGTGGGGGTGGTGTCTGTCAGCATTTGTGGGTGTGGTGTCTCTCAGCATTTGTGGGGGTGGTGTCTGTCAGCATTTGTGGGGGTGGTGTCTCTCAGCATTTGTGGGGTGGTGACTCTCAGCATTTGTGGAGGTGGTGACTCTCAGCATTTGTGGGGGTGGTGTCTGTCAGCATTTGTGGGGGTGGTGACTCTCAGCATTTGTGGAGATGGTGACTCTCAGCATTTGTGGGGGTGGTGACTCTCAGCATTTGTGGGGGTGGTGACTCTCAGCATTTGTGGAGGTGGTGACTCAGCATTTGTGGAGATGGTGACTCTCAGCATTTGTGGAGGTGGTGATTCTCAGCATTTGTGGAGATGGTGACTCTCAGCATTTGTGGAGGTGGTGACTCTCAGCATTTGTGGAGGTGGTGACTCAGCATTTGTGGAGATGGTGACTCTCAGCATTTGTGGGAGTGGTGACTCTCAGCATTTGTGGAGATGGTGACTCTCAGCATTTGTGGGGGTGGTGACTCTCAGCATTTGTGGAGATGGTGACTCTCAGCATTTGTGGAGATGGTGACTCTCAGCATTTGTGGGGGTGGTGACTCTCAGCATTTGTGGAGGTGGTGACTCTCAGCATTTGCTTCTGTCCCACTTGTTCACGTTTTTTTTTCCCAGCTCAAAAAACTCAACGGGTTTTGTCTTTAAGTGCAGCGTGCTCGGACTCAAGGTGCCGAAGGAGTTTTGAGGGCTTCATTGTCTCATTAGACAGCTTGTCTCCGCATATCACACACAGGGGGCCTGGAGCGTGCGAGTCACCGATCGCATTAAAGCCACATTTTATGTAGGACTCGTCGTAATTTCTGTTGAAGGAAGCTTTCTTCTTTTTTTTTCAGCCTCAGCCGCAACTGTCTCTGCGTTATCTTATCGTTAGGCCTTTTATGTCCCCTACCACCTCTTCCAAACTAACTCTCAGGCGACGTTTGTTTTCTACTCATTGAGTAGTTCTAGGTTAATGACCGACTGATGACCTCGCGTGGGTCCAAGTTCAGCAGTGGGCGTGACAGGGAATGAGGAAAGGTGCAGCTGACTCATACCGTTTCATACCGCCGAATCATATCGTTCCTCGCGGCCCGGTAGCAGATGCTTTGCGGCCCGGTGATGCGGTTTCAATATTTGCTTTACTGGATTTAAACACGCTGCTTCAATATTACTGGTAAATACTAAGTTTGCAAACTCTCACGCCCTGATAATATCCACATGTAACAATCTATGTCCAGTGAAAGAAGGGTGCCAGTTGATTTTGAACAATCAGGTATTTCTATGTCATGGTTGGGACGTTGTTGAAATTGATTGTTGGGGATGAGATTACGGAGTACCTGGGGCGATATGACAAGATAAGCCAAAAGCAGTATTGTTTCCTGAAACGAAAATCCTGCCTTACAACCCTAATGCAACAATTCTTTGAGGAAATTACAAGCCGGGTGTACAAAGAAGATTCAGTAGACGTGGTATACTTGGATTTTCAGAAAGCCTTTGAAAAATTGCCGCACATCAGGCTGATTAACAAGATAAGTGCCCATGGAACTAAAAGGGAGTTGTTAGAGTGGGTGCAGCTTTGGCTGCTCATCAGAAAACAGAGAGTGATCCTATTCCGGCTGGCTGCCGGTTACTAGCGGAGTTCCACAGGGTGGGTGTCGGGGCGCTGCTTTTTATGATGTGTGTCACTGATTTAGACTACAGAGTAAATGGATTTGTGGCTAAATTTGCCGATGATACAAAGATAGGTGGAGGAGCGCGTAGTGTTGAGGAAACAGAGAGCCTGCAGTGAGACTTAGCTAGTTTAGGGGAATGGGAAAAGAAATGGCAAATGAAATACAATGTTGGAAAGACTGTGGTCTCCCAATGAGGAAGTGAAGGATCCAGTTTTAGAGGAAGGTACAGAAGCCCGGGTTTGAAGCTTTTTAATTGGAACAAGTGGCACCATTTTGTTCAACGTTGAAATGTAGTCAACAAACCGAAGCCTGATGAAGGAATCATTATTGGACAGGTGATGTCAGCGTGAATGGAGAGCATGAGCAGAGACTGTACTCCTTTGGAACAACTGAAAAAAAATTGCCTGGAAGATGAAAAGCCAGTGTCTGTTAAAGTGAGATAGTATAATGGAATTCTCGTTGTACTTGTGCAAATAATGTAACTAATGCCCTTCGTTGGGAAAGATCGTGGCACATTCGAAACTGAAATGTTAAGACGGCGACGGAGCCCTCGTCTGACAGGTCAGCGTACACGCTTAGCAGTCTTACTGAGAGGGGATGGTTTTCGAAATGTGGCTCCAGTGTACAAAGCAATGCTTCCCTTCACAACCTCGCATCCATAATTAATGTTTTTATTTTGGGGGCTGGAGTACAGTGATTTTTCTCACCCAATTGTTTCATCTACGAATTTCCCGGCATCAGAGAACAGATGCATCTTCACCGCCATCCTGTCGGCAGCTCTATTTCGCATTTTGAATAAGTTTTCAGCAAACAAGGTGTTCATTTAGATTTCCATAAAGGACCAGGACACCTAGTTAATCACATTAGAGACAGTCCATTGAACATACACGTCAGGTAAACAATTGATATAAGTAGTGACATGGTGCAATGATTTTGTTTATTTACACTGTCAAAGGGGAATAGACTCATACAGCCCAGGAACAGGCCCATCTTGCGTTGGCATCAGTCTGTCTTGAAGTTCGATGGATGATGATCATCATCACAAGTCTGGTCGGAAGGTCTCGAGAGTCGAAGCTGCTCGCCAGAGTTTGAAGTTTAAAGTGAGAACAACAAGCACTAACGCTACACTACCACATTGGAGGGGTTACAACGACCACCTTGACACAACGTGGAGGGCTGAGCCCCCCGGTGCAGGTCGATGCCCATCTAGTCCAAACCAAAACCACTTAAACGGCCTGCTGCCCTGTTGTATATTCCTTCTGACACAGAGTTTGAACGTTTCAAATTAACCTATTCTTTGCCCCAATATTTTTCCAACGTCCACTATCGCCCTCAAATAATTAACAATGGACGCAGCATATTGAGATTTTTTTTTAAATTACGGAGAAGCATTTAATTTATCTGTGAAATTCGATAATCTTTTCCTTACGACGGGAATGTTCACGTCAGTTTACTTTTTGTTTGGTTTAGTGTCACGATAGCGGCCAATGTGGATGAGAAATAACTTAGCAAAAGATTATTATAGTTATGTTACACGAACGGCATCACCACATTCCCACTGACATGACGGTCATCTGTGAATAACGTAAGGATTCGGTTTGATAAAACCTCCGAAACAAAAGGACAGATTAAGTACCAGAATTTTGCAGCATAAAATGCATTCGGATTTCTCCCCCTGTATTATTTTGATTTATTGTTCACTGTATCTTTTCTATTTGCAGTTTGTACAAGACACAGAGACTATTGAAACTGTTATTAAGTCCGAAGGTAAGCAACGTCTAGAAACGCATGTTCATCCGCGTGTGTGTGCGTGTGAGTGTGAGAGAGTGAGAGTGAGATCCGATGACTTCAGCATATCTTCAATAAATCATGTCGTCCGGTTTCTGTTATCTGCAATCCCACATTATTTTATTCCAGGATCCGTTCCTATTAGCATTTTGTTTGTTAAGTTCCACTGCAGTGTGAACAGGCAAACGTGCAAACTCTTCATCGTTATCTTGGAATAACTGTCGAAATATATGTATGAGATATTATTTTGTTGATAACATCTCCCTCTCTCTTTCTCTTTCTCTCTATCTCTCTTTCTCTCTGTCTCTGTCTGTCTGTCTCTGTCTCTCTTTCTCTATATCTCTCTTTCTCTCTCTGTCTCTGTCTCTTTCTCTCTCTCTCTGGCCTTTGGGTATTTGTTGGTATTATTATTCATGGGTATCTTTCGGTTTCATTGTTTGGTGTAAGGAGACGATAGACGTGCTTGTATAATGTATACATACTTTGACAATAAAATTTTGAGCATGGATGTGCAGGGAATGGAGGGAGAATGAAAGAATGGATTAGTTTTTAATTCGTTTAATTTGGGACAACACTTTAGGGATACAGGTCCTCTTTCTGTGTTGTGTATGTTCCAAATGAGTATGAGCTTTAGAGATAAAGAGAGACACGACACTGCACCAGGTCCTTCAGCTCAATGAAAATAAGCCGGCCGAGATTCCTGTCCAATCCAATCCCTTTGCTTAACTTTCTCCCGTATCCCTGCACGGCTTTCATATCAGTGTCCCTGTTCAGGTATCTTTTAAATGTCGTTATTGTACGTCTCGACCACATCTTCTGGCAGCTCTAGCCATAGACGGACCACTCATAACTCTCTAAACCTTTCCTATCGTTGTTCCTGCCCAAGAGTGTTTTATACGTCGTTAATGTATCTGCTTTGACCGACTCCCCTGGTACTTCCTGTCATAAACGAACCACCTTCTGAGTGACAGATATGAGGAAGCCACACTTTCGAAACAAAGTGCTGTCCGGTGTAATAAACGTACTTTGAGCTTTGAACTGTTGAACTCTAAGAATCGCCTCGAATAATTTGCCCACCACCGACATGAGACTCAATGGTCTATAACTCCGAAGCATTTCCCTACGCACTTTCCTGATCAAAGGAATAACATTTGCATCTCTCTAGTTATCTGCTGCTTCTCCTGTGGTCAGTGAGGACATGAAGATCATCGCCAAAGGCGCAGCAATCACGTTTCCCATAATAACTCGGGGTATGTCCCGAACCTATCCTAATCTTTTATCAGAATTTACACAACATTCTCTCTCTAAACGTTGACAAGTTCTAACCTCTTTAACGCCCTGCTCGCAATCGCCAAGGTCGCTCTCACTAGTGAATACTGTGTGGAACGCCTTGAGGTTTCCCTTAATCCTCGCAAAAGGATTGAAGGAGACAAAATGGGTCCTCTTGAAGATCAGAATGGTCATATTCCTAGAGCCAAAAGGGATAGGTGAGACCTTAAATGGGTTTTTTCTCGCTTTTCTATTTACTTGGAAGACCGAATCGGAATCTATACGAGTGTGGCAAAAGAGCAGTGAGGACGCGGACCGTGCACAGATAAGGGAGGAAGTATTAGCTCTCTTGAGACAATCTGCTAACTTACTGGCTGTTACGCCGCTCGCACTTAGCGCAGTGATGAAGGTCCTCCATCTACGGTGGCCCAATCGGCGGCGGGAGCAGGGTACTGCGACGAGGATACTCGCAGGTCGGCGAAGCTTGCATAAAAGGAGAGCTTCGCAGGTGTTCGGACATTCCGAAGGCCCAATGAGCACCGAGAGCAGAGCACTTCGAATTAAATAAAAGAACAGAAGGATGAGTGGAGCGGCCATTGTTGGAAGTTGACCGGCGGCGAGAGCAGGAAAGTCAGGAATTGGCTCAAGAGACGTCGACGAGCAGAGGCTAAGACCAATGAAAGAGGTCAGAAGGGTAGGTTTTTCCTTTGAACTTCAATGCCCATTGAACAGTGCAGGAAGAATGGGAGATATGACAGTGGAATGCTCCTCCTGTAGGATGTGGGAATTCAGGGAACCTGATGGTCTCCCCGATAACTACACGTACGGGAAGGGCAGCCAACTCCAGCTCCTGAAATGTCGCATTAAGTAGCTGGAGCTGGAGCTGGAGCCGGATGAAGTGAAGATCATCCGGGAGGCAGAGTAATTGATAGAGAAGATTTTTGAGCAGGATTCGAGGAGTAGGTGGGAGAACACAGTGAGAGGTAAATGGCAAATGAAATCACTGCAGTGTCCCCCTGTGGCCATTCCCCTCAGCGACAGGTATATCCCTTTGGATACAGCTGGGGGGGGGGGGGTGACCTATCTGGGCAAGGCAGCAGCAGTCAGATCAATTCACTGTGGTCGGTTCTGAGCCTCGGAAAGGTAGGGGAAGTCCGGAAGAACTATATTCATAGGGGACTCGATAGTTAGAGGGACAGATTGGAGAGTCTACGGCAGAAAAAGAGACGACAGGACAGTGCGTTGCCTCCAGTGCGTTAGGTTCGATAAGTCTCAGGGCGGTTGCAGAATATTTTTGAAGATGAGGGTGAGCATCCAGTTTGTCGTAATATACTGATATCACACGCAACGGCAGGAGGGAGGTAGACGTCAGTTTTAGGGAATTAAGAAGGAAGCTGAAGAGCAGAAGAGGATGAAGGTGGTACTCTCCGGATTACTCCCTGTACTCTAGGAAAGGTCTGAACGGGAAGACAGCGCAGATGAACGAGTCACTGAGGAGATGGTGCAGGGTGCAGAGTTTCAAGCTACTGCATCATTGGAACTTTTTTCTGGGGAAGGGGTAACCTGCACAAGTGTGACTGGTTACACCTCAACTGGAGGGGACCGACATCCTGCGAGAGCGGGTTTGCTCATGCTGTAGGGAGGGTTTAAAGTAGATTTGCAGGGGGTGTACAGGCAGAAATACAAGCAACTTGTAGGGAGTCTGTGAGGGAGTGTAAGCAGACGATGGAGCAAAGATGCACTCAGCCCAATGTTTTGAGATGTGTCTATTTTAATGCAAAAAATATCAGAAGCAAGGCATATGAACTTAGAGAGTTGATCAACACGTGGAAATATGAGGGTCTGGCCATTGCACAGACTTGGATGACTCAGGGGCAGGAATGACTGCTGAGTGTGTCGGGTTTCAGATGTTGCAAGAAGAGCAGGGTGGGAGGCAAAAGAATTGGCGCAGTGACATTGCTAATCAGGGACAGCAGCACGGCTGCAGAAGAGGAGGAAGTCATGGGGTGATTGTCTGCTGAGTCTTTGTGGATGGGAATCAGAAACAGGAAGTGGGACATAACCCTTCTGGACGTTTTCCTACAACCCCCCCCCCCCCCCAGAATATTCAGAGAAACACCGAGGAGCAGATAGGGAGACAGGTTTTGGAACAGTGCAATAACAATAGGGTTGTTGTAATGCGTGATTTTAACTTCCCTAATTTTTTTTTGATTATGAGGACATTCAGACATCGTTTATTGTCATTTAGAAATGCATGCATGCATCGAGATGATACAATGTTCCTCCGTAGTGATATCACGAAAAACAGGACAAATCAAAGACTCACACTGACAAAAAAAAACACATAATTATAACATACAGTTACAGCAGTGCAAAGCAATGCCATAATTTGATAAAAGCAGACTGGCATCACACTGGAGCTAGGGGTTCAGACAAGGTGCAGTTTGCTAGCTGTGTTCAGAAGGCTTCCTGACGCAATATGTAGATACGCCAGCTGGAGGAGAGGCTGTACTTGATCTGGTATTGGGAAACGATCTTTCTCAGGTGAAAGACCTCTCGATGGGAGAGCATTTTTGTAGGTGGTGTTCACCAGTCTACCTCCCTTACCATAGCGCCGGAGAGGGATTTGAGCAGACAATTTAGGAAACATTTAATTGGGATAAAGGGAAATATTAAGCTTTCAGGCAGGAACTTGGGAACATAAATTGGAAGCAGATGCTCCCAGGGAAATGCACGCAGAAATGTGGCAAATGTTCAGGGAACATTCGGATGTCGTTCTGAATAGATATGTTCCATTGAGGCAGGGAAAGGATGGTAGGGTAAAAAAAAAGATAGCGTACAAAGGATCCGGAAAATCTCTAAAGAAGAAAAAAAAAACTTACGAAACTTTCAAGAAACTATGTACGTTTGGAGCTGTGGAAATTAAAAGTTGCCAGGAAGGAGCCTCAGAATGAGATTAGGAGGGATGAAGGGGCCATGAGAAGGCCTTGGCGAGGAGGATTACGGAAAATCAGAAGAGATTTTAATAATATGTAAAGAACAAGAGCATGACGTGTGAGAATAGGGCCAATCAGGAGCGATAGTGGAAACATGTGTATGGAGTCGGAGGAAGTGACGGAGGTACTTGATGAACACCTCCTTTCGGTATTCACCAGTGAAGAGAACCTTGGCAATTGTGGTGATGACTTACAGAGGACTGAAACGCTTGAGCGTGCGGACATCGAGAAAGAGGATCTGCTGGAGCTTTTGAAATTTATTAAGTCCGACACGTCGTCAGGAACGGACCAGACATACCCCGGGCAACTGTGGGAAGGGAGGGAGGAGATTGCTGAGCCTCTAACGATGTGTTTACATCACACACATGCTATTGAGTGCAGTCTTAGTCACCGAATTACAGGAAGGATATATTGAGTGCAGTTTTGGTCACCGAATTACATGAAGCATATTAATAAGGTTGAAAGAGTGCAGGGAAGGTTTACAAGGATGTTGCCGGGACTTGAGAAACTGAGTTACAGAGAAAGGTTGAATAGCTTAGGACTTTATTCCCTGGAGCGTAGTAGAATGAGCGGAGATTTGATAGAGGTGTATAAAATTATGACGAGTAGAGATAGAGTGAATGCAAGCAGGCTTCTTCCACTGAAGCAAGGGGAGAAAAAAAACAGAGGACATGGGTTAAGGGTGAAGAGGGAAATGTTTGAAGGGAACATTAGTGGGGCGGGGGGCTTCTTCACACGGAAAGTGATGGGAGTGTAGAATGAGCTGCCAGATGAAGTAGCAAATGCGGGCTCACTTTTAACGTTAAAAAAAAAACTTAGACATGTACATGCGTGAGAGATATATGCAGGGATATGGTCCAGGTGCAGGTCAGTGGGACTATGCAGGCAAATGGTTCAGCACAGACACGAAGGACCAAAAGGCCTGTTTCTATGCTGTAATGTCCTATGGTCCTATGTTCTATGGAAGAAGTATCAGAAGACTGGAAAGTTGCAAATGTTGTTCCCTTGTGCAAGGAAGGGAGTAGAGACAACCTGAGAAATTGCAGACTATTGAGTCGGACTTCAGTGAGAGTAAGTTTTTGTAGAAGATCCGAAGAGGCAGGATTTACGAGCATTTGATACACATAATCTGATTAGGGATAGTCAGCATGGGTTTGCCAAGAGCTTGATTGAATGTTTTGATGACATAACAAAACACATTGATATAGGTAGAACAGTGGATGTAGTGTATATGGATTTCAGTAAGGCAATTGAGAAGGTCCCCCATGCAAAATTCCTTCTGAAAGTAAGGAGGCATGGGATCTAAGGAGACCTTGCTTTCAGGATCCATAACTGGCTTGCCCAGAGATTGCAAAGGATGGTGGCAGACAGTGCATGGAGAACGGTGATCTGTTGTGGGACATATCCTCCTGTGATTTTTATAATCGACCTGGATGAGGAAGTAGAAGGGTGGGTTCGTAAATTTGCTGATGACACAAAAGTTAGGGGTGTTGTGGATGATCTGGTGGGTTATCAGAGGTCACAGCACAATTGGGCTGATAAGTGATCAACCCAGATTACTGTGAAGTGGTTCACTTCGGTTGGTCAAATTTGAAGACAATATAATGCTAAAGGTAAGTCTTTGGCAGTGGAGAGGATCAGAGAGATCTTGGGACCCGCGTCCGTCGACACTCAAAGATGTTGCGCAATGTGAGAGTGTTGTTAAGCTGGCGTATTAGCTGACGGACTTTAACAGCTGTAGGACTGAGTTCAAGAGCCGGGAAGTAATGTTAAAGCTATATAAGACCTTAATTAAAACCCACCTGGAATATTGTGTTCAGTTCTGGTCACCACTTTGCACACACGCACACACCACACACACACACCCACACACACACGCACACGCACACACACACACACACACACACACACACACACACACACACACACACACACACACACACGCGCGCGCGCGCGCGCACACACACACACACACACACACACACACACACACACACACACACACACACCTATAGTTTTTTACTCGCGTCTCCAGCTCTCCGCCGTGTTCCTGGACACATAAGGGATGCTGTAATTAAAACATACTCGCCACTCCCTCACTAGACTGCTGCATTTGATGGTTATATGTTAGGGCCTGTGGCAGGTCCCCGACGAGCCCCCAAATTTTCTGACTGTGACTAAGTCACAGAGGAAGGTGGAGGGTTTCGTGGATATGAAAGTGTTCATTCATCACCACAAACAGATATTTTCTTGGGGACCCACTCGGTCGAGTCCCCCAAGCTCAAACTACATCGAGAGTTTATACTCTTGAGGAGAATGGTAACAATAAGTGATTCAATAAAATTTCACAAGCTACAATGACATAATTTACTTCAATATTCTGTGTCCAACAACTGGTTCCTTTGAAGTACATATTTACAGTGGAAGCACATTTAATTGAAAAGACACCTCGGAAGGTTCAGTCACCTTTTTTGAAGAAACTATCTCGCACATGAATTAAATATTAATTCACTAATTTCATCACATTCTGTCACCGCTGGGATTGCACCTGTCTGATGTAATCAGTTTGTAAATCATTTTAAAAACATTTATTTTTAAATCTGTTGTAATCTGTCCCTGTGGAGTCGCTAAATGGTACTAAAAACGCCAGGCATGCGCTGCCTCAACATTTCATTCGGAGATCTCGCCGGCAGTACAGAGGGAACAAACCACTGGACAGAGGAAATGTCTGCAATGTTAGATAGGTACTTGAATGTGGAGAAAATATTGTTCGTGTTCATTGCCGTCATTGGAGTTCCTGGTGAGTGAGCAGAGCAATTCATGTTTGGTATTTCTGTGTGTTTACTGGTGTGAACCTGTTTATGAGTATTTTACAAGCGTCCAACTCGATGATCATTGTACAAATATCCGTCAGCGATATCCGTCCTGTCAGTTCAACATTTTGGTTTTTCATATTTAATGGCAAAAGAAATTAATCTTCTATCCCTCCTCTAACTCACGATATCGAATCGAACGTTGTTCTTGCCTTTAATGACATCTTGTCCAACGTTGTCCCAGCTGGGGACGGGCTGCTCTCCGAGAAGCTGTGACCGGGTGGGGTTCGATGGGACGTTGTGCAGAGTTGTCCCACCCCTGGTCCTGTGCTTCACGTGTCCCTGTGAAGTCCGACAGTTGGATCCCACTGCCTGTTTGTCATTCACCTGAACCAATGTCAACCGATTTGCCGACATGTGTTACCGAATTGAACTGCGCCGTAGACGGAGCCACTCAGTCTCCGGCTATTAAGTTGTCGCTGCTTTCCCTCTGTGACCTGTCGTAAGCTGAAGCACCGCGTCGTCCTGAAGAAGGTTCTCGGCCCGAAACGAGAGTTTGTTCAATCCATCAACGTTACCCGATCCCGCGGATTTCCCACACATCGTCCGATCTGCACCCCGAAGAAGCCAGGTCAGAGACAGTGGGACCCGAGTCTGATGTTAGATTAGCATCTGGTCACACACTCTAGCACTCCTGATCTCTGTCTGAAACCCGATCCCGCTGATTTCCCACACACCGTCCGATCTCCACACTGAAGAAGCCAGGTCAGAGACAGTGGGACCCGAGTCTGATGTTAGATTAGCATCCGGTCACAGACTCTAGCACTCCTGATCTTTGTCTGAAACCCGATCCCGTGTTAATTCCGGAAGAATACGTTCAGTAGTATCCAGTATCTCTTCCCTCTTTCTCTCTCTAGTGAATTTAGTGGCAATTGTGGTCCTGTCCCAAAGAAAATGCGGCCTCTCTACCTGCACCACTCGCTACTTGGTGGCCATGGCAGCGGCGGATCTACTGACCGTTATGACGACAGTCGTTTTGACTCGGATCAATTGGCATTACTTCCCGTGGAGTTTTCTGGACGTCACCCCGGTGTGCAGTGTTATCGATGTGTTGTCGTTCGCAGCCACAGATTGTTCTGTCTGGTTCACCGTCGCTTTCACCTTTGACCGGTTTGTTGCCATTTGCTGCCAGAAGCTGAAAACAAAATATTGCACCGGGAAAACTGCGACTGTGGTTCTAACAACAGCCGGTGTACTCCTCTCTGTGAAAAATGTTCCCCGATACTTCACGTGGGGACCGTGGATGATCATAGACAATGTACCCTGGTTCTGTATGAATCTGGACCATTATTTTACTGAGCCCGGGTGGGTGGGATATGACTGGCTAGATACGATTTTAACTCCGTTCCTCCCTTTCGCTGGGATCCTGCTGCTCAACGCTCTGACAGTCCGACACATTTTGGTGGCCAGTCGGGTCCGTAAGGGGCTGAAGGGTCAGAGCAAGGGGGAGAACCGCAATGACCCGGAGATGGAGAGCAGGAGGAGGTCTGTGGTTTTACTCTTCACCCTCTCCGGCAACTTCATCCTCCTGTGGATGACAGCGTTTGTAAATGTCATATATTATCAGGTCTCGGGAAAAGGACATGTTTTCAATGATTCTGAATGGATCTTCATCTACGTCGGGTATTTATTGAGAGATTTCAGCGGCTGCACGAACACATTTATTTACGCGGTGACTCAGTCGAAATTCAGGGAGCAGGTGATCATCGCGGTGAAATATCCGGTCACCTCGGTGTTTCAGGTCATTAATAAAGCCGCGTCCTGAGCACAAGCCAGAGGCGGCCAATGAGTCTCCTGTCCGGCGTCCAGCTTCTCGCATTGACCGCCTGATCGCCAAGGTGTTATTCCCGGGGGACCGGCAGCTTCGCGACATGTGAGTAGTGTGTGCTTGGGGATGGTAAAACACCGTCCCGGAGGCTGAGTAACTGGATGGCTCGCCACATGTCAGTCAGGGAACTACTCCAGAAAGCCAGTCATCAGATGGTCTGTATATCAGTCTATCTATTAGCATTCACGGCCACTAACCTCACAGTCCGACGTTCCCAGAGAATGGCGGGCACGGTCTGATGCTGGATGGCTAATCCACTGTCAATATTTCTTCTTTCCTCCTTCTACTTGTATCATTGGTTAATGTGACGAAATGATGTGGGAGTTGGACATGTCGTGTTTGGCAGTCCAACGTAAAGGTGAATTCCCATCACAGTCTGGACTGTGGCGTAGATAAATGGGAAAATTAAACACTTGCTACTTCTCATTGTTTCAGATCAAAGCTGCTTTACCCCCAGAAGCCCTGGAGATTTTAAGTAATGAAATACAATACTGCGAATCTAATAAATGTCACTCTGATATGTTAGTGAAGTTTTTACATGAAATCTTTGCTAAGATTGCAAAGAAGAGAAAATCTGCAGACCCTGGAAATGCAAGCATCTTGTCTTGCTGAAGGGTCTCTGCCCGAAGCGTCGACTGTGCTCTTTTCCATAGATGTTGTATGACCTGCTGAGTACCTCCAGCATTTTGTGTACTTGCTTGAATCCGTAAAGATGATACTGAAGACTGCATTTCATTTCTTTCAACCTCACACTGAAATAGTAATTATTCAACTGTTTCGTAATGGCAAAACTTACACGACCCAGAATGATGTTTTGCCAACAATGTATCAGTGACAATAGAGCATTCTGTAGACAATTCTCAGTCGTGTCAGTATAATTCATTCACTTTTTGTTTACCGCTTCTCCCATAACCCAACGCCTCTTATGCCCATTATCACACCAGTCGCGTCACAGCAAGAGAAATGCAAACCAACACTTTGTATATGAAACAATGTTTAATGGGTTTCCAACAGTGAATCCGACCAACCGCAAGAATAGCCTGTTTTAAGACTCTTCGAAACAGAAAATGAAATTGAACAAATTACAATTTTACATCGACAAACTTCCTCCCCCCACTTTATGCCGAAAATTATGGCAGCCAGTTCTGCTGATTATACTGATAAATGTTTGGTAAGTTGTTTCATTATCGTTAGCTGTAATTCAGGCACAAAACAGCCACAACATCATTACCATTTCCTTGATCCATCTGCAAAAATGGTTGACATATGATAATAAGTTTCCCTGAGATACTGATAGATAGATAGATAGATACTTTATTCATCCCCATGGGGAAATTCAACATTTTTTCCAATGTCCCATACACTTGTTGTAGCAAAACTAATTACATACAATACTTAACTCAGTAAAAATATGATATGCCTCTAAATCACTCTCTCAAAAAGCATTAATAATAGCTTTTAAAAAGTTCTTAAGTAGTTTACTTAAATACATTAAATACAATCAACCCCGGCACTTTAACATATCTTACGAACCAATAGACTCTCGGGCATAACGGAATCCTTAAATTCTAATGAATCATTTCACCTAAAATCAAGTAAGGCCATTGGGGAAAACAAGGCTGGGTAACTGAGCAAGCTGCAATGGGGCATATTGCATAATCCAGCAAACCGATATTCCTAGCGGGTTCAGAACCCAGCCACCCAAAACTCCCAGCAGTCCTCCAACACATCTATAACATGATGTTCATTTCTTTGCCCCCTTAAGTTAATCCACCATGTTAACATCAACCTCAACCTCCGCAATTATAAGGGTAATTGTCCCATTTCAATCAGAAAATCCAAGACGTGGGACGAACTTGAAGCATCGCAACACAATCTAAAAGCCTGTGTGGGAATCCAAATATTTCGAAGTGAAAATTACTCAGACCCATAAGCCACACATCCATAATTAAGAACAGATCTAATTAATCAAATGTAAATGCACAACAAAGACATTCGTGTCACAGCCCAAGAATACCCACATAGACGCCTGAGGACAGGCAATGCTCCTTCACATTTATCAAATATTTTACTGATATGATGCTTCCATGTCAGCTTATTCTCCATCCACATGCCGAATAATTTTACCACTGACACTTCAGGTGTTTGATAACGTAATTGCAAATCTATTGCAGTACTATTAATCCTCTTTGCAAAACACATAAACGTTTAAATTTTGGAAGTTTAAATTTCGAAATATACGACACCACGCAAGTTTAATAATCGCTAATTTGCATCCTATGTACAGTAAAATTTGAAATTTCTACCTCTAATCCATAAAGCTCCTTCAGCTGCATATAGTGATTTCTCCATCCCAGTACATATCTCAGAGAAAGTATCATTAACTACAATAGTAAATAATAAAGGGCTACAAGTACCGTCTTGTGGGGGTCCCATTCTCTATCTCATAGAAGCTGGAACATAACTTGCCCACTCGTACCTGCACAGACCGTCCAAATAAAAATCTCAGAGAAAAATGATGCCATCTCCCCTCACTCCTAACTTAGATAACGTCAGCAAAAGTTATTTCTTCCGTAATATATCACATACCTTTTACATATCAGAAAATAATACTGTGACAACTTCTTTATTTACTTGTGCTTTCCCAATATCATCTACTTAACATAAAACTAAATCCATTATCATTCTACACTTCCGAAAGATCACTCCGATAAAACGGCCTTATCTCTCTTTCCCAAAACGTAATTCAAACGCTGGATTACCATGCGTTCCATATATTCACATAAATCAGGCGTTCACGATAGAGGGCTATAAGTGAAAGGACCAAAAGGGGGAGTTGGCAGGGTTTAGAATAGGCACTACTGCTACAAGTGCCTCAGACGTTTAATTCCCATTCACAACTCTACACCCTGCCCCTTTCCTTATAAAACTCGCAACACCACCCCTCTACCAACTAACCTGTTATGCTTAATAACGATATAATCTTGCACAGAAAAACTCAAATGTACGAACAACCGGGTTTACTAAATACATATAACATCAGGAGGATTTGACAAATCAGGAAAAAAATTCTTAAAGTCTGCTTGCATTCCACAGCAATATTTTAATCCCATTATGTCCTCCCTTCACAAGTAGACTGGGATACAGATACCCCACCCTTCAAAGTTTCGTTTACAGCTTCCCACGTAACATCAGTTACACTGACACATTCCTGCAGCTTTCACAATCATTTGAATTTCCTCAGAACAACTGGATGTCTGATCAGTACAATTTACCACATCGGTTGCAAACATTACAAACTTCATTTTATTCATCAATAAAGTATGTTTAGTAAGAAAGCTGCGATGCCGAATTAAATACACTGACGTCACAGTCTGTTCTCTGACTGGGAACACTTTACCGACATTCGATGTAACATTTTGCAAGACCACTCTCCATTACTGATATCCAGATTTACAAATCATCGAGTAAGTTCTGTTTTGACAACAGGCAATTCAGCCAGTGACAGCATGCGGCAGAGGTGGGTCTGAGCAGCGATAATCCAGCTGGGAATCCGCTCCATGCTCAGCCCCTCCTCTTCTGCTGTCACCATCCATCACCATGCCGGAATTCAGGCAGTTGTTGCTTTCGGTGGTTGCCGGTCTCGGCGTCCAAGTGGAAGGGCGTAGTTCCCCTTCGGCGCCTTGGTGAGTCCATTCTGGCGATGTTTCCGGTGACTGAGAAAGAGTGTTGATGCAGGGAGCGAGCGAGGACGCGATGTCATTGGATTACAACTCCCAGATGATCGAGCGCGGTGTCCGACGGGATTTGTAGTTCCAATGCAAAGGAGGTGTTACTCAAATATATACACCCGTTTTTTTTATGATGAACAGTTTGCGTCGATTGTCACCCTTTACGTGGCTCTACAATCTGCGCAAATCCCCACAGTCGTGTACACTTCCGTATTTGGCGATACCTCCATGAATATGCGCACATTCTGAAATCGTGTGCAGCCTCAAACATGTGCGTACCCCACTTCCGCAGGCACCACCAAATCCGTGGTACCCCCATATTTGAAGACACCCTTCTAAATCACACATCCCCAAATCGGTGCGTACCCCCAAATCCGTGAGCACTCCAAACACGGTGACGCCCCAACATCCGTGTGCATCCCATATTCGACAGCAAACACAACACGATCAGATCCCCAAATCCGTGTGGACACCCAGATCCATGCAACACCCCCGACATCCTCATTAGCTCATCCCAGAGCCAGAGTCATTGCAAATAACTCACCGAACAATTGCCTTCCGCTTTCAAAACAGCAAACAAAACAAACTTCACAGTTCAGAGTGCAATTATTATTAAAGTATCTGTAAACGAAGCAACCTCGACATTCATCACATCCCCAAATTATTCTGCAACCCCAAATCCGTGTGCACTCTACATATTCGCAGACACAATCCTTCATCTGCCCAAATCCGTAAATCCGTGTGCACCCCCAGATCTGTGTGCACCCCCAAATCCATGTGCACCCCCAAATCCATGTGCACCCCCAGATCCATGTGCACCCCCCCAAAAATCGAGCAGACCCAAAACTGCTGATACCGCCGCTTGCAGATGCGGTTATCCCAGAACAAGAATCATTAAAAGCAGTTCAGAAAATCGCCTCCACCTTAAAAAATAGTAGGAACAAAGTTCAAAGGTGAAAGTACTTATTGTCAAAGTACCTATCAATGCAATCACCATAAGACTGCAATGCATCGCACCAAGATTAACCCATTCAGTCCATTCAGTATGCTCCCCCACTCTATCATTGTTGATTCCCGATCGCTCTCAACACCGTATACCTGACTACTCGCCACATCCTCTGATGCCCTGATCGATCAGGAAGTGATCAACTTTCACCTTAAATATACCTCCACCACAGTCTGTAGCAGGACATTCCACAGATTTACTATTCTCGGGCTGTTAACAATTCCTCCTTACCTCTGTTCTAATAGACGCACAGTTCTGAGGCCGTGCCCTATAGTTTTGGACACCTCCATCATAAGGAACATCCACTCCGCCTCCGCCTCATCAAGGCCTCAACACTTGGCAAGTTGCCATGAGCTCTCCGCGCATTATTGTCAGTTCCAGTGTCTATCGGGACAAAGCCGCGATGCGCTCCCCCTGTGTCAACACCTTTGTTCTGGAAGTGAACCTCCTCTGGACTCTCTCAAATGACAGACATCCTCTCTGACATATGGGGCCCAAAGCTACTAACAATTCTCCAAGTGCGGCCGGAATAATGTCTGATAAACGCAGGATCTCCTCGCTTTTATATTCTCTTCACCCTGAAGCGGATGCCAACTACTTTTCCCTTCTTTTCCACGTTCAACCTGTAAACTTACACTCGTATTGCTTCCTCAGCACTACCTTCCCTTCCACCTCCCATTGTAGCATCCCCAAACGTTGTCACAAAGCCATCAATTCCATTAACCAAATCACTGACAAACAATGTAAAAAGTAGTGGTCCCAATACTGACCCCCGAGGAACACAGGTAGTCACTGGCAGCCAACAAGAAAAATATCCTTTTATTGTCTTTCGCTGTCCCCTGCCTGTCAACCATTCCTAAATCCATGCCAGTGTCTTTTCTGCAATTCCATCGGATTTTAGCTTGCTATACAGCCCGAAGTATGACACCTTATCAAATGCCTTCTGAAAATCCAGGTAAATGGCATTCACTGGCTCTCCTTTGTCCACCCTGCTTGTTAGTTCCTCGGAGAAATCCACCAGACTTGTCAGTCAAGATACCCTTCAGAGAAACCAAGATGACTTTGACATGTCAATATGTCTCCAAATACCTTGAAAACTCATCCTCCCTAAGGACTCCAACACTCTCTCTTCTTAAACAGTAAAGTGACGTTTGGAATCTTCCAGTCCTCCGGGGCCATGTTCGAACAAGGTGATTCTTGAAAGGTCATGACCAATGCATCCATTATCTCTTCAACAACCTCTCTCAGGGCTCTGGGATGTAGTCCATCTGGTCCAGGTGACTTATCCACCTTACGACCTTTCAGCTTGACTAACATTTTCCCTTTGTAATAGCAATGGCACT
Organism: Hemitrygon akajei; assembly: GCF_048418815.1. Lineage (NCBI taxonomy): Eukaryota > Metazoa > Chordata > Chondrichthyes > Myliobatiformes > Dasyatidae > Hemitrygon > Hemitrygon akajei. Next base: position 223,473 of record NW_027331920.1, read on the forward strand.
CACTCCTGTTTCCTGACACTCACAGACCTCTGACAGACTGCCGGTATCACCCACAGTGAAGACTGATGCAAAGCACCCATTCTATTCGCCTGCCATTTCTTTGTCCCCCATTACTACCTCACTAGCATCATTTTCCACTGGACGAATATCAACTCTCACCTCCCTTTCACTCTTTATATAACTGAAAAAAATTCTAGTACCCTGCTTTATATTATTGGCTCCCTTGCCTTCATATTTCATCTTTACTCTTCTGATAGATCCTTTAGGTCCCCTTTGTTGAATTTTAAAGGCTCCCCAAACATCTAACATCCCATTTATTTTTGTTACATTATATGCCCTTTCCTTGGCTTTTCTGTAGTCCGTAACTCCCTTTCTCAGCAACGGTTGCCTACCCATGCCATTTGCGTACTTCCTCCTCTGTGGGACGTATCTACCCTGCGCCTTGTGAACTATTCCCAGTAATTTCAGCACCCTCCGTTTTGCCGTCATCCCTGAAAAGGATCCTCCTCCAAGCCCCCGAGGCAAGCTCCTCCCCCATGCCTCTGTAATTTCCTATTCCAATGTGATACTGATACTTGTGACTTATACTTCTTCCTCTCCAATTGCAGCATGAATTCAATCGTATCATGATCACTGCCTCCTAAGGTTTCCTTTCCGAAAACCTTCCTGACGAGATCTGGGCGATTGCACAGCACCCAGTCTAAGATAGCCTATTCCCGAGTAGGCGCAACCACAAGATGCTCTAAACACCTCGTAGGCATTCAACAAATTCCCTTTCTGGCGATGTGACACCAAACAGATTTTTCCAGTCCTCTTGCATATTGAGGTCCCCCATGGCAATTGCGACATGGCGCTTATGACATGCCTTTTCCAGCTCCTTTTGACATTTCAACACCACATGGTGGCTACTGTTTGAAAGCCGATATGTGATTCCCGCAATGTTGCTGTTTATTTTACTATAACCCTTGCAGTCACTTTAGTCCACCCACAAAGATCCAACATTCTTGGACCCTATGACAGCTCTGCAGAAAGGTGTAATTCATGTCTTACCAACAGAGCCATATCACCCACTAACTTCCCAACTATGGCCTTCATTCAGCCACGACACAAGGATGTCCACAAAGTCCTCCCGACAAATCTCTAATTGTGCCATGAGTTCAACCACCCTATTATGAATGATCCGTGCATTTATATACAACACCTTCAGTCCTGCATTCTTCGCCCTTATGAACTTTGCCTCCAGGGTACAATGTAACTCTTTGCTCTGTCTGAATTTGTACCTAATCATTGGCTTGCCCATCCTTACATTCCTGTTACACCCATCATCTATTTGTAAACCTGCTGGATCATCCTCTGCTCCATCATACTGGTTCCCTCTCCCCTGTCATAAAAGTTGAAAACAATCCCAACAGATCCAGTAAACATGCTCGCAAGAATATTGGTTCCCCCTCAGATTCACGCAACCCGTGCCATTTGTACAGGAACCACCTGTCCCAGAAGAGGTCCAATTATCCAGAAGTATGAATCCCCGCCCCTTGCTCCAATTCTTCAGCCACCCCTTTATCCGCCACCTCATTCTAGCCCTAACCTCACTGTTGCAGGCCCCAGGCAGCAATCCCGTGATTACTACACCGATTACACGGCACTTGTACCGTGGCCACGTTCCTCGGTTCCGGCGGAAGGACGTTTTTATAATTTATGAGATGTGGTCGTCGCCAGCTAAGCCAGTATGAATTGCCCATCCCTAGCTGCCCTTGGGAAGGTAGTGATGAGGTGCCTTCTTGAACCGCTGCAGCCCCCGAGGTGTAGATACCCCCACTGTGCTGTCAGGGAGAGGATTCTATGATTTTGACGCAGTGACAATGAAGGAAAGGCAACCTGGTTCCAAGTCAGGTTGATGAGTGACTCAGACGAGGGATTTCCAAGTGCGGCTGTTTCCGGGTGTCTGCTCTTCTCGTCCTCCTAGAAGGTGGTGGTCGTGGGTCTGGAAGGAGCTGCCTTAGGAACTCTGGTGTGTTGTTGCGGGGCGTCTTGTAGACGGTACACACTGCTGCTACTGTCCGTCCCTGTTGCAGGGATTCGATGCTTGTGGACGGGGTGCCAATCAAGTGGGCTGCCTTGTACTGGATGGTGTCAGGCTTCCTGAGTGTTGATGGAGCTGCTTTCATCCAGGCGAGCGGCGAGTATCCATCACACTCCTGACATGAGCCTTGTCAGGCTTTGGAGTGTTAGGAGCTGAGTTCCACGCCAGCAGGAATAAGCGCAATTAATGCCTCACATTCACCACCCCACTCTGAAGAAATTCCTCCTCATCTGTTCTGAGGGAAGTTTGGAACAAGTGGTGTACCGCAGGGTCTGGTGCAAGTACATTGGTTATTTGTATATTTCTCAGTTGTGCCGAAATTGTGGATAGAAGACCCTATTCTATCCACCTCTGCCATCTTCGCAATGTATTCCATGCACCCACCACTTTCTGTGTGAAACACTTCCATCTGACACCCCCTTTGTACCTACTTCCAAGCACCTTAAAACTGTGCCCCTCGTGTTAGCCATTTCAGCCCTGGGAAATAGCCTCTGGCAATTCACACAATCAGTGCCTCTCATCATTTTATACACGTGTATCAGGTCACCTCTCACCCTCCGGCGCTCCAAGGAGTAAAGTCCAAGTTCACTCTGCTTATTATCATAAGGCATGCTCTCCAATCCAGGCAACACACTTGTAAATCTCCTCTGCACTCACTCTATGGTATCCACATCCTTCCCGTAGTGAGGTGACCAGAATTGGACACAGTACTCCAGGTGGGGTCTAACTAAGGCGTTGTTTTTCTGTAACATCACCTCACAGCTCTTGAAATCAATCCCACAGTTGATGAAGCCCATTACGCCATACGCCTTCTTAACAACGCTGTCAACCTACGCAGCAGCTTCGAGTGTCCTGTGGACACAGACGCCAAGATCTCGCTGATCTGGGTCATCGGACAGGGTTATGACGTGGTCCAGCGGAATTATGAGGTGTTCAGTGTTGCCACCTCCCCTAACCCCCATCACCCTGCCGGTCCCATCCCCGGGTGGGTGGGAGTTTCTCTCAGTTACGAGTCCGGGACAATTTCATTTTACAACGCGGTGACCAAGTCCCATCTCCACACCTTCACTGGGCACAGATTCACGGAAAAACTTTATACTTTCTTCTGGACTTGAGATGAAAACAAGTGTCTGAGAATCTGCTCCGGTTCCGCTCCGGTTCTGTAAACAGACTGGGTCCCGGGACCAGTGTCAGGAGTAATGGCTCTGAAAATATAAATGTGCGGAGAGTGAAATCAACACGAGATGAGAATCATCCATCCATTAATTTTAACTCGCTCACCACGTCCATCAACGGAACAGAAACGCCGTGGATACGGTCCTGAGATGCCCCGGGTCCTAAAGTCCACCGGCACTGAGACAGTTCAAAGGGGACAAGTGGGAGCTGTCCTGACTGGAAAAGGGAGGTCAATTTGAATCTTGGAAAGACCGGAAGACATAAAAGCAGAATGTGGGCGTTCAGCCCATCGATTCTGCTACGCCATTCTATCATCGCATATCCCGGATCCCACTCAATCCCGTACACCTGCCATCTCGCCATATCCTTTGAGGGCTGATCGATCAGGAAATTATCAGCTTCCACCATAAACAGCTTCCACCTCAGGGTATTCCACCGGTTCACTACTCTCTGGCTAAAAATATTCCTCCTTACCCCTGTTCAAAAACATCTCCCCTCAATGTTAAGGCTGTTCCCTCCAGTCTGGATGCCCCACCATATGAAACAACCTCTCCACATTCACCCTATCTCGTCCCTACAACACTCGGTAGGTTTCAATGAGATCCCCCTTCCTTTCTGAGGTATGGGACCCAAAATGTTGACAAAACTCCAAATACAACCTGACTTGTGTCCTATAAAGGCTCAGGATTATTTTCTTAATTAAAATATTCTATTCCCTTTCAAAAAAAAAGCCAACATTGCATTTTGATTCTTTACCACAGACTCAACCTGTGAAAAAACCTTCTCGGACTCTTGCATGTGAACTCCTAAGCACCCACCCACGCCCACCCGCACCTCTGAGGTTTAAATTTTCTCCCCTTTTAAATAATAATCGCCACTATTATTCCTTTGACCAAAATGCATTATCTTACATTTCCCAACACCGTATTCAATCTGTCAATTTTTTTTGCCCATTCCTCCAATTTGTCTAAATCCTGCTGCAATCGCATTGCTTCCTCAGCACGACCTTTTGTATCATCCGCAAACTTTGCCACAAAGCCATCAATTTTATTATCTGAATCACTGATATACAATGTGAAAAATAGCGGTCCCAATACTGACCCCTGAGGAACACTAGTCACTGGCAGCCAGCCTGAAAAGGCTCCTTTTATTCCCACCTGCTGCCTCCCGCCTGTCAGACATTCCTCTGTCTATGCCAGTATCTTTCCCGTAACAACATAGGATTTTATCTTTTTCAGCAACCTCATGTGTGGTACCTTATCAACGGCCTTCTGAAAATCGAAGTAAATGATATCAACTGTCTCTCATTTGTCCATTCTCCTTTTCACTTCCTCACTGACCTCTAAAAGGTTTATAAGGCACGATTTCCTTTTACAGAAACCACGCTGACATTGACTTGTTTTATCATCAGTCTCCAAGTACCTCGGAAACTCATCTTCGTTAAATGATTACAATACTTTCCAACCACTGAGGTCAGGCTAACTGGCCTAGAAATTCCTTTCTTTTGCCTTCCTCCCTTCGTAAAGAGTGTAATTTTCTACTTTCCGATCCTCCGGGACCATGCCAGAATCAAGTGATTTTTGAAAGACCGTGACCAATGCATCTGTATCTCTTCAACAGCTTTTCTCAGGACTCTGGGTTGTCGTCCATCTGTTCCAGGTGACTTGTCCACCTTCAGACCTTTGAGTTAGTCACGTGCTTTTTCCTTTGTAATAGCGAAGGCACTCACTCCTTCTGTGTCTTCCACAGTGAAGAATGATGCAAAGTATTCATTAAGTTTATCTGCCATTTTTTGTCCCCCATTACTACCTCACCAGCATCATTTTCCAATGGTCCAATATCAGCTCTCATCTGCTTTTCACTCCTTATGTAGCTGAAAAAATAGTATCCTGTTTTATATTATTAGCGAGTTTGCTCTCGTGTTTTACCTTTACCATTCTTATGGCTTCTTAGTTCCATTTTGTTGAACTTTAAAAGCATCCCGATGATCCAACATCCCACTCATTTTTGCTATTTATATGCCATTGATCAGTTTTTGGAAGTTCGACAGTAAAGTTTTATGAGTTTTTTTTATTTAGACGCCTTGTGCAGGTGCCGGTGGGCAAGTTATACATGGGTTTCTGAGATAGAGATTGGGATCACACAAGGCTGTATTTATTATTTATTATAATGAATAATATTTTCTCTGAGATAGGTACAGGGGTGGGTAAATCACTATTTGCAGATGATGGAGGTTTATGGATTAGAGATAGAAATGTCAATTTAACTGTATATAGGATGCCATTAGCAATTAATCAGTTGGCAAATCGATGGGACTTAAGCTTTCAGCGGCAAAACACAAGTCGAGTGTTTTATAAACAGGATTAATAGACCTGCGCTTGATTTGAAATCATCTGATCAAACTCTTGAAGACGTGTCAGTGGTGAGATTCCCAGGCATGTGGATGCACAATGAGCTGACATGGAAGCACCGTGTCAGTAAAATAATTGATAAATATAAAGGAGCAATAAATATTCTCGGTGTCTCTGTGGATATTCTTCGGGAGCGACATGAAAATCTCTGCTGACCATTTACATTTGTTTCATTAGATCTTGTCTTGATTCTGTGGCTCATGGATCAGCTTCATCTCCAACTTTCAAATGTTTGGCTGTGATACAAGCACAGGCTTTAAGATTCTGTTGTGGTGCAGTAAGGTCGTCTCCTGTTTCAGGTTTACTGATTGATTTTGCGGAGATTGAATTTAATGTTAACGTACTGGATTAATTTGAAGGAGCAAAGAAATGATCATCCTGTCAGAGGTGTGTCGGAGGACTGTTGGGAACATCACAAGAAGAGTGTTATAGTTTTGGGTGCTTGGGTTCTTATGACACTGGGAATGTGGGTTCGTTGAATTATGCAATATGTTCGACTGTGGCATTCCCGGTAACCCGAACTTGTTTTTTTAATGCCTTTATTGATTTTGGGATACATGATTTAATAAAGTCTCAGGATTTTGTTATGCTTGAGAATCTGTTAGTTCATTGGTATATTAAGGAAATTGATTGTGATATGTTAACCATTTTACAGAAGGATCAAAATATAATTTAACTGTGAGTGTTGGTGTGGCTGTTTTTGTGCCCAGATTATAGGTAACGATAAAGAAACGACATTGATCGATTTCTGGAGAAGAACATTCTCGATGCACTTTCAGATGAAGCACGTGACCCCATCGTGAACTTGGTCACATTCTCATCATGGAAGACAATCCAATTGATGTCATCCAAGCAGTCCTGTAGCATGAAGAACGATTGGTCGGACCAACAGTGGACGGATCACCTGTGTCCGCCTCTTGTTTCAGCTTTTGCCTGTACATCGGCAGAAGCCGGATCAGAGAGTGATCTGATTGTTGAAGTGTGGTCGGAGGAGCACTTTGTAAGCGTTATGGAAAGGTCGAGTGTGCCAGCTCCCCGAGCGCGCACCTGGATGTGCTGACAACACTTCGGAGGGACTTCAGTCAGCGATGCTGGATTAAAGTCAGGGCGACAATGAAGGCAGCCTCTGGGTGGGCAGTCTTCAGCGTGTTGAGGGTTTCGTACAGTTCCTTGAGAGCCAGGTCAGTATCAGCCTGTGGCGGAATGTACACTGCTGTGATGATAACACCGTGAACTCCCTGGGCAGCCAGTAGGGTCTAAACAGCTGCTCCACATCTGGGCAACAAACGATTGGAGCACATGTATATTCTGGGGGTTGCACCAAATATTGTTGACCATGAATCATACCCCACCTCCTTTACTCTTCCCAGTGAGGGGTTTCCACCTGTCCACAGGGAACAGGGAGAACCCAGAGGGTTCGATGGTGTGGCCCGGTGTCTCCTCCGTCAACCAGGTCTCCACAAAGCACAAAACGTTACATTCTTTTGTTTCCCGCTGGTGAGAGATTCTGGCTGTCAGTTCACACAGTTTGTTGTCCAGGGACTGGGTTCTAATCACTCTGGGAATGTGGGTTCGTTGGATTATGCAATATGTCCCACTGTCGCGTTTTTGGTAACCCCACATTGTTTTTCTCAATGCCTTTAGATTATTTTAGGATACACGATTTAATGATGTCTCAGGATTCTGTTCTGCTTGAGAATCTTGAATCGTCAGTATATTGTGGAAAATTATTATGATGTGTTAAACATTGCTGCAGAAGAATCAAAAGATAACTTAACCGGGATGACGGTGTGGCTGCTTTTTGTTCATGAATTACAAGTAACGATAAAGAAACAATTTACCAACCATTTATCAGTATATATAGTAGAATTTGTTTCCATCATTTTAGGCTTACAGTGGGTGGTGGAAATTTGTTAATGTAAAGTTGTCATTTGTTCAGATGCCTTTTCAGTTTTAATGAGTCTTAAAACAGGTAATTCTGGCAGTAGGACAGATTTACTGTTGGAAACTCATCAAACATTATTTCATACGCAGAGTATTGATTTATATTTCCACTTCTTATGGGTCCCTGCACACAGCGGATCAGTTACATAAGCTGTTAAAATTTCAACTAGCACATCAGAAGCAAAGGGGTTGTTGGATTAATAATTAAATCAAGATTGGGGGGATAAAGGGCACCAATGGAGACACCTTTACAGAATACATATCTGTTGTGTTTATGGAAGATTGTGGATGAAACAAGAAGATAAGGAATTGACACGACTTGGAATTTGACACACTATGCCTAATTACTGTATTCCTTTGTTCGTGTTGGGAAGCATCATTCTGCGTATGTAGTTTTCATTTAAAAAATGACAATAATTTTAATTTAACTCGCGCTATTGTGTTTTGTTACGTACAAACTATAGGACTTTAGGGGGGTAATTTAGATTTCATTTGAAAAAGGAAGCAGTGAGGATTTTATGTCCCAATTCTCTGCACCACATTCCAGTCCAGTTACTGGCCGGAATGTGGCTTTAAATTGGAGTGTCCGCTGCTGTTTATACAAACACCGCCCTCGTTCTCACGTCAGCCAATTATTCAAGGGGAAGGCGGAGACTGGTGTGATTGACAATAGATTAGCCAACCAGCATCCGGCTAGACCGTCTCCATCAAAGTGGTCCTGACGAAGGGTCTCGGACCGAAATGTTGCTTCCCGACTTGCTGAGTTCCTCCAGCTTGTTTGTACGTGTCGACTAGATCTCCGCCACTTTCTGGGAACGTCGGGCTGCGAGTTCGGTGGGCGGGAATGGGAACTGATGGGCATATTTGCAGACCAATGTGCGAGCGGCATAGAGGAGTAATTCTTTGACTGCCATCTGACGAATCCAATGCGGTACCGAGTTTCAGTGTGAATCGACAAATCAATGCGCACCCCCGAACCTACCGACACCCCGAAATCCACCCTCATACCCAGATCTGTGCGCACCCCAAACCCGCTGACATCCCACATGCACATTAGATTATCACAGAGCAAGAATGATTTCAAACACGTCACAAAACAGCTGTCTCCACCTCAAACCTAATGGCAAGATCAAAGTTCAAATTTCAAAGTGCATTTGTTCCTGAAGAATCTATAAATGAAAAGGCCTTAAGATTCATCACACACCTAAATCGAAGGATTCCCCAAATCCGTGTGCAACCCCAAATCCGCTGAGACACCCAAATCTGTGCGCAGCCCTAAATACTCCGAAATCCCCGTGCACCCTCAAATGCCCAAAGCAGTGTGACCCCCAAATTCACCGACACTCCAAAATCCATATTCACCAACATACCCTGAAACCTTCGCACATCCGCAAATCAATGTGCAGACCCATTTCCATGTGAACCCCCAAACCCGCTGACATCCCCACAAGCACACGAGATTATCCCAGAGCAACAATCATTTCCAACAGTTCACAAAATAGCGACATCCATCTTAAAACGTTCAAAATGCAAACTGTAGTCATTTTTAAAGTATTTCTGTATGTCTGAATCTCTGTGTGTTCATATGTGTCCCTGTTTGTGTCTGTCCGTCTCTTTGTGTGTCTGTGTGTGTTTGTGTCAGACACCAGCTCGCAGACGGCGCTCGGTCTTTGTCGTGACGGCGTAGCTAATGAGAACACACGGCTATCCCGTCTACTCCACACTCCCCGCCCCCGCCTATTCTGTAGCGCACAGAAAGGGAACAAACTGGCCTCTCCCGGAAACCACAAGCCTTCATCTTCTGAGAGAACATTGCTGGTTTCCAAACAATGAAGAATGACACAACATCTATAATTCACTGTGCAAGTCAACCGTCATCACAGTGCGGGGTGGGGGATGTGGGGACGGGTGGGTGGCGGGGAAACAGGCGACAGAAAAGGGGGACGATTAGGGAGGAATGTGGGGAGGAAAGAGTGGGGCAGTGGGGATGAGAACGGGTGAAGAGAGGAGGACAGGGAGAAAGAGATTGACGCTATATATATTTAGTCTCTCTCTCTCTCCTCCACACTTTCCTCCCCCGCCTATTCTGTAGCACATAAAAAGGGAACAAACAGGCCTCTCCCGAAAACCACAAGTCTACATATTCCGAGAAAACATTCTCACTGTCCAAACAACGAAGAATTGCACAACATCAGACAATTCACTGTGCGAGTCAAACGTCATCACAGTGCGGGGTGGGGGATGTGGGGACGGGAGGGTGGCCGGGAAACGAGCTGCAGTAAAGCAGGAATTGGGGTGAGGGCGAGAGGCAGGGGAAGCATTGGTAGAAAGGGAGAAAGAGACAATAAGGGAGAGAAGAAGGGGAATGAGTGAGTGGGTAGGGTAGGGAGGAATGTGCTGAGGACAAGGTGTGTCAGTGGGGAAGGGAACGGATGAAGAGAGGAGAGAGAGAGAGTGTGTGTGGAAGGGAGGGAAATAGGTGAGGTGAGAGGAGGAAGAGAGAATGAGGGAGTGGGAGACAAGAGATGGAGAGAAAGAGACAGTGAGGGAACGGGGAAGCAGAGGTGGCAAAAATGGGAAGGGGTGAAAATGGGGGCAGGAGAGTGGGGAGAGTTTGAGCCAAAGAGGAGGAAAGAGATATTTTACAACTTTACAATTCCTGGCTCTGATCGCCACACTTTGACCATGGATGTCCAGTATCAATTCACTTCTGTCCCCAGCAGGAAATCCTGAAAGCACATCGTTTGCTTCCCGACAACAGCCCCAACCAATTTCCCTTCATCGACACTTTATTTGGAGTCAGAGAGCACTATAACAAACAAACAAACCCTTTTTCCCATTTAGTCCGTACCGAATTGTTATTCTGCCGAGTCCCATAACCGCAGCTGGACCATCGCCCTCAATACCCCTCCCGTCCATGTACTGATCGAAAGTTTTCTAGAATGAAATCCATAACTTCCACTGGCAGCTGTTCCCACATCCTCACCATCCTCTGAGTTAAGGAAATCCCACTCAGGTTCCTCTTAAATATTTCAGCTTTCACCCTTAAACTGCGACCTCCAGTTCCCATCACACCCAACCTCAGAGGAAAAATCCTGCCTGCATTTACCCTGTCAACGACACTCATAATTTTATATAAATCTGCAAAATCCCCCTTCTTTTTCCAACACTAAAGGCAATAAAGTCCTTACCTTTCCCTAAATCTCGAGTCCTCAAGTCCCAGCAAACGTATTGTAAATTTCTCTGCACTCTTTCTATTTTGTTGATAGTTTCCCTTCAGGCAGGTAACAAAAACTACACACAATACTCCAGATTAGGCCTGACCAACGTCGTATACAACTTCAACACAACATCCCATCTCCTGTACTCAATACTTTGATTTATGAAGTCCAACTTGTCAAAAGCTCTCATGTCGATGCTATCTACCTGTGACGGCACTTTCAAGTAATTATGAATCTGTGTTCCCAGATCCCTCTGGTCCACCGACTCCTCAGGACCCGACTGCTCACCTTGTCTTCATGCACCCCAAATCCAATACTTTGAATATGAAACAATGTTTGATGTGTTTCCAGCAGTAAATCTGACCTACTGTGAGAATGAGACCTGTTTTACGACTCTTCAAAACCGAAAGGGAATCTGAACGAATTACAACTTTGCAGGGAAAAAAAATCCTCAACCCACTGTAAGTAATAAATGATGACAAGCGATTCTGTTGTAAATCCTGATAAATAGCTGGTAGGTCGTTTCTTTATCGTTACCAATAATTCACGCATAACTCATCAACATCTACAATCCCAGTGAAATTATATTTTGATCCTCTGGAAAATGGTTAAACTTTCTCAATAATTTCCTTAATGTACACTGAACCAACAAATTCTCAGGCAGAACAGAATTGTTAGACTTCATTAAATTGTGTATCCTATAATCAAATAAAGGCATTGAAAGAAACAAGGTGGGGTTACCAAGAACACGACTGTGGGACATTTTAAAAAACCCAACAAACACATATTTCAAGCATGATAAGAACCCAGGCAAAGAAAACTAAAAACACTCTTCTTGTGAAGTTCCCAACAGTCATCCAACACACCTTTAACAGGATGATCATTTCTTCCCCCTTAAATTAATTCAGTATGTTAACATTAAATTCAAACTCCATAATTTCAACCAGTAAAGCCGAAACAGGGGACGACCTGACTGCACCACAACACAATCTCAAAGCCTGTGCTTGTATCACACCCAAACATTATAAAGTTGAAGATGAAGCTGATCGATAAACCACAACCATAATCAAGAACAGATCCAATTAAACAAACAAGATTGGTCAAGAAATATTTTCATGTAACACCCTAGAATACCCGCAGGGATAACTGAGAATATTTAATGTTTCTTTATATTTATCAATTATTTTCTTATCCGGTGCTTCCATGTCAGCTTATTATCCGTCCACATGACTGGAAATCTTACCACTGACCCCTTTTAAGGAGTTTGACCATATCAGTTCTTATCATTTCCAATCAAGTGTAGAGTTCATTAATCCTGTCTGTAAAACACATAACTTGTCCGATCTATTTGCCGACTGTTCGAACTTACTAATTGCTAATGTATGTTATATACCTGCACAGTAAAATTGAAATTTCTACCTCTAATCTATAAACCTCCATCATCTGCATATAGGGATTTACACAATGAAGAACTTATCTCAGAGAAAAATATTATGAATTATAATATAGAATAATAAATACTGCCTGTGGGATCCCAGTCTCTATCTCATAACAACCTGAATATAACTTTCCCACCCATACCTGACACAAACCGTTCAAGTAAAACAAGTCAAAGTTAGATAATAGCCCCTCCATCCTCATTTCCACAATTTCATAAAAATTCTTTCCTTGCATAAATACCATCCGCCTTTTGAATAGTAAAAGTACTGCTGTTACAACATCTATATTTAACTGGCTTTACTAATACCATCTTCCAAATATAAAAATGAATTCAATGTCATACTTGCCCATCCATACCTTTACAAGACGTACAAATAGAAACAGTCAGAAAAAAATTGTACAATAGCCCTCTCAATTGCATTTCCAAAAATTAATCAAAAGTCCATCCTTCAATAAATATTATTTGCCTTTTCAATATCAAAAATATTGCTATTACAACATCTTTATTTCACTGTACTTTCCTAATATGATCTTCCAAACCCAAACTGATTCCAATGTTATTTAAGGCAGAGATTGCTGGGTATCTGAGTAGCCAGGCTATCAAAGGTTATGGTGAGAAGGCGGGGGAGTGGGACTAAATGGGAGTTTGGATCAGCTCATGATAAAATGGCAGAGCAGACTCGATGGGCCGAATGACCGACTCCTGCTCCTTTGTCTTACGGTCTTATTCTACCGTTCTAAATTCCCCTCTCATAAAACGTGAAATTACCTCTTTTATCAAAAATATAATTCAAACACCCGATTACCATACATTCCACAAGTTTACATAAATGAGACCATAATGATATTGGCCTACACGAAGGAGGATCAGACGGGGAGATCCAGGTTTTGGAATGGGAACTACTACAACCATTTTCCATGAGAAAAGTAGATGGCCAAACCTCCAAATACGATTCAGAAAGTTAATATTTTCACAAAAGAAAATTGCACATAGCTCTTGAATCAAGATTTTCTACAAGTTCATGATACATTTTATTCCCATTCACAACACTATACTCTGCCCCTTTCCTTATAAAACTGACAACACCACCCCTCTACCAACTAACCTGACAAGCCAAATGACAATATAATCCTGCACAGGAATAAAATTTAAAATGTGCAGGTTTCCTGAACAGATATAACATCGGAAGAATCTGACAAATCAGAAATAAACTGCTAAAAGTGTTGACCATGTAAAATCAGGCTTCTTGCATTTCACTTCAATATTCCAATCCCATTACATATCTTCACAAGTAGCTGGGATGCAGAAACCCCCACAAATCAGAGCTTCATTTACAACTTACCACATAACACCAGTTACACCTAGATACCTTTCTGCAGCTTTCACAATAATTTTAATTTCCTCAGCAGGATGAGATGTCTGATCAATACAATTCACCACATTCGTTATAAACATCACAAACTTCATTTTATCCAGCAGTGAAGTATCTCTGGTGAGAGAACTGTGATGCCGGCATATATCCACCGACGTCACAGTCTGTTCTCTAAGTGGGATCACTTTATCCTGTTTACCTGCTCTGCTTGCTGTACTTGTCCTTGAACAGGCCTTTCTGATAGATAGATAGATAGATAGATAGATACTTTATTCATCCCCATGGGAAAATTCAACATTTTTTTCCAATGTCCCATACACTTGTTGTAGCAAAACTAATTACATACAATACTTAACTCAGTAAAAATATGATATGCATCTAAATCACTCTCTCAAAAAGCATTAATAATAGCTTTTAAAAAGTTCTTAAGTAGTTTACTTAAATACATTAAATACAGTCAACCCCGGCACTTTAACATATCTTACTCCTGGCGGTTGAATTGTAAAGCCTAATGGCACTGGGGAGTATTGACCTCTTCATATGGAGCCAGTGATCATTAATGGAGAATGTGTGGAGCAGGTTAAGACCTACAAGTATCTGGGAGTACAGTTAGACGAGAAGCTAGACTGGACTGCCAACACAGATGCCTTGTGCAGGAAGGCACAGAGTCGACTGTACTTCCTTAGAAGGTTGGCGTCATTCAATGTCTGTAGTGAGAAGCTGAAGATGTTCTATAGGTCAGTTGTGGAGAGCGCCCTCTTCTTTGTGGTGGCGTGTTGGGGAGGAAGCATTAAGAAGAGGGACGCCTCACGTCTTAATAAGCTGGTAGGGAAGGCAGGCTCTGTCGTGGGCAAAGTACTGGAGAGTTTAACATCGGTAGCTGAGCGAAGGGCGCTGAGTAGGCTACGGTCAATTATGGAAAACTCTGAACATCCTCTACATAGCACCATCCAGAGACAGAGAAGCAGTTTCAGCGACAGGTTACTATCGATGCAATGCTCCTCAGACAGGATGAAGAGGTCAATACTCCCCAATGCCATTAGGCTTTACAATTCAACCGCCAGGACTTAAGAACTTTTCAAAAGCTATTATAAATGCTTTTTGAGATATTGATTTAGATGCATATCATATTGTATGTAATTAGTTTTGCTGCAGTCTATCTATCTATCTATCTATCTATCTATCTATCTATCTATCTATCTATCTATCTATCTATCTATCTATCTATCTATCTATCTATCTATCTATCATCCTGTCTGAGGAGCATTGCATCGATAGCAACCTGTCGCTGAAACTGCTTCTCTGTCTCTGGATGGTGCTATGTAGAGGATGTTCAGGGTTTTCCATAATTGACCGTAGCCTACTCAGCGCCCTTCGCTCAGCTACCGATGTTATACTCTCCAGTACTTTGCCCACGACAGAGCCCGCCTTCCTTACCAGCTTATTAAGACGTGAGGCGTCCCTCTTCTTAATGCTGCCTCCCCAACACGCCACCACAAAGAAGAGGGCGCTCTCCACAACTGACCTATAGAACATCTTCAGCATCTCACTACAGACATTGAATGACGCCAACCTTCTTAGGAAGTACAGTCGACTCTGTGCCTTCCTGCACAAGGCATCTGTGTTGGCAGTCCAGTCTAGCTTCTCGTCTAACTGTACTCCCAGATACTTGTAGGTCTTAACCTGCTCCACACATTCTCCATTAATGATCACTGGCTCCATATGAGGCCTAGATCTCCTAAAGTCCACCACAATCTCCTTGGTCTTGGTGATATTGAGACGCAGGTAGTTTGAGTTGCACCATAACACAAAGTCCTGTATCAGTTTCCTATACTCCTCCTCCTGTCCATTCCTGACACACCCCACTATGGCCGTGTCATCAGCGAACTTCTGCACATGGCAGGACTCCGAGTTATATTGGAAGTCTGATGTGTACAGGGTGAACAGGACCGGAGAGAGTACGGTCCCCTGCAGCTCTCCTGTGCTGCTGACCACCGTGTCAGACCTACAGTCTCCCAACCGCACATACTGAGGTCTATCTGTCAAGTAGTCCATTATCCAATCCACCATGTGAGAGTCTACTCCCATCTCCGTTAGTTTGTGCCTTAGGAGCTTGGGCTGGATGGTGTTAAAGGCACTAGAGAAGTCCAGGAATGTAATCCTCACAGCACCACTGACCCCATCTAGGTGAGAGAGGGATTTGTGCAGCAAATACGTGATAGCATCCTCCACTCCCACCTTCTCTTTATACGCAAACTGAAGAGGATCCCGGGCGTGCCTGGCTTGTGGCCTCAGATTCTGTATTATCAGCCGCTCCATTGTCTTCATCACGTGCGACGTCAAGGCAACAGGTCTGAATTCAATCAACTCCTTTGGTTGTGGTTTCTTCGGTACCGGGACAATACAGGATGTTTTCCATTGTCTGGGTACTCTTCTCTGCTCCAGGCTCATGTTGAAGATGCGCTGTAGTGGTTCTCCCAGCTCAGTCGCACAGGCCCTCAGTAATCGTGGGGATACTCCATCCGGTCCCGCCGCCTTGCTGGTACAGATCTTCCTCAGTTGACCTTCCACCTGTGCAGCCGTAATCCTGGGCGTGGGCAAGGTCTCCTGTGAGTGGCTATTTTCCTGTGAGGGAAGTAAGCCTAGTGTGGAGTTCTGCGGTGAGGATGAGATTGTGCTGTCGAACCGATTGAAGAACTGCTCACTGTATTGTTCTGAACCAATTGAACTGGTCACTTCATGCCTTACTAAACCAATCCCTTCTGCCTACACAAGGAACACATCCCTCCATTCTCCTCATATTCACGTGGTATCTAATACCCTCTTTCACATCTGCCTCCACCACCACCCGATATTCACTCCAGACACCCACCACGTTGGGAATGAAAAACAAAACTTGAAACGCAAATCTCCTTTAAACATCCTGAGTAAGTTTTTTAATGTCATTGTCTTTTCTATTTTTTTTCCCCAACAGCAACTGTGCAGAGAAAAGATACAAAATGCACTAACTTACAAAATACTTCAATATAACAAAAAGGACCAATGAGGATGTGCTCCCCCTTTCTCCTGAAGTGCATGCCCACTGGCATTGGACATTTCCTCCTCAGAGAAAAAATCCCGGCTGTCCACTCTGTCTGTGCCTCTCACATTCCTGTAAACGTCTGTCAGACCTCCCTCAGCCTCTGCCACTCCGGAGAAAATTACCCGAGATTGTCCGGTCTCACTTTATCGAGGCAGCATCCTGTTAAGCCTCTTCCACTCACCATCCAAAACCTCCACATTATTCCTGTATTCGAATGCAGTTCTCCAGACGTGATTAAACTAGAGATTTATACAACTGCAACATAATTGCCTGACAATGGATCCACTATCTGGGAGTTATGAACTCGGATTCCAAGATCCCCCTGTAGATCAACACAGTCCAATATCACCCCATGAATATAACAGCAACGAGATAATGCTGAGGCTTTATAAGACACTAGTCAGGCCGCGTTAGGCTCCATATCTCAGACAGGATGTGTTGTCATTGGAGAGAATCCAGAGGAGGTTCAGAAGGATTATTTCGGGAATGAAGGGGTTAAAATATGAGGAGCACTTTGCAGGTTTGACCCCGTGTTCACTGGAACTCAGAAATATGCGGGGGCATCTCATTGAAACCTACCGAATGTTGAAAGGACTGGATAAGGTGGATGTGGAGAAGGTGTTTCCTATGCTGGGGCACAGCCACAAAGTTGAGGGGCCACCTTTTCAAACAGAGGTAAGCAGCTTATTTTTTTTTCATTAGCCAGAGAGTATTGGATCTGTGGAATGCTCTGCCACAGACTGCAGTGGAGGCCGAGCGTGTGAAGTTGTTCGTTTCCTGATCGGTCAGGGTATCAAAGGCTATGGCAGGAGGTCAGATATCTGGAATTGAGTGCGATCTGGGATCAGCCATGATGGGAAGGTGGCTGACTCAATGGGCTGAATGGCCTAATTCTGTTCCTATGCCTTATGGGCTTATAAACACACGCCCACTCAATCATGATGAATCTCCTCTGCACTCTTCCAGCACAAACCATCCTTTGTACAGAATGCTAAGCGGAACTGAATGTAACTTTTCAAGAAAGTTGTCAAGTCAGGCAGCATCTGTTGAGGGGAATAGAGTCGATGGTTGGGACAGAACCCCTCCCTTACGGCACTAACACAGGCCCTTCAGTCCAACCTTTCCACGCTGTCCTCCTGTCCGTTTAAACTAATCCCTCTGCCTGTCTTTGACACGTAAAACAGAAATATACAGCACATTACAGGCTCTTTAGCCCACAATGTTGTACCGACCATGTAACCTACTCTAGAGACTGCCGCGGATTTCCTGATCGTATATCCCTCTATGTTTCTAAGCTCCATGAACTTATCTAAGAGTCTCTTAAAATATCCTATTGTATCCACCTCCACCATCGCTGCCAGCAGTGCATTCCATGCACCCACCACTCTCTGTGTAAGAAACTTACCCCTGACATTCCCTCAGTACCGAATTCCAAGCAGCTTAAAACTACGTCCCCTCGTGTTAGTCACTTCAAGCCTGGGAAAATGCCTCTGGTTATCCACATGGTCAAAGCCTCTCATCATCTTATTACAATTATTATTATTATTATTATTATTATTATTATTATTATTATTATTATTATTATTATTATTATTATTATTATTATTATTATTCCTTCCTGTAGTGAGGCCACCAGAACTGAACACAGGACTCCCAATTGGGGTCCAACTAAGCCCACAGCCCTGCCGTGTTGGGGTACAATTACTTATGTACAGGTTAGGAGAAATATAGCTTCAACATCACCTCACAGCTCTTGAACTCAATCCCACGGTTGCTGAAGGCCATCACACCAGACGTCATCCTAACAACACTGCCAACTTCCACGGCAGCTTTGAGTGTCGTATGGACATGGACCCCAAGATCTCTCTAACTCTCCACACTGCCAAGAGTCTTACCATTAATATTATATTCTGTGTTCAGATTTGACCTGCAGAAATGAATCTCTTCATCTGTGTTGAACTCCATCTGCCACTTCCTAGTTCTGCATCCAAGACAAGGAAATAGATTGCTGAGCCTCTGGCTAGGATCATTATGCCCTCATTGTCCACGGGAATGGTCCCGGAGGATTGGAGGGAGGCGAATGTTGTCCCCTTGTTCAAAAAAGGTAGTAGGATTAGTCCGGATAATTATAGACCATTGAGCCTTTCATCTGTGGTGGGAAAGCTGTTGGGAAAGATACACAAAGCTAGGATTTATTGGCATTTAGACAATCATGGTCTGATCAGTGACAGTCAGCATGGCTTTCTAAAGGGCAAATCGTGTCTAACAAGCCTCTTTTAAGAGGTGACCAGGCATATAGATGAGGGTAATGCAGTGGATGTGATCTACATCGATTTTAGTAATGCATCTGATAAGGTTCCACACGGTAGGCTTATTCAGAAAGTCAGAAGGCATGGGATCCAGGGATGTTTGAACAGGTGGATTCAGAATTGGCTTGCCTGCAGAAAGCAGAGGTTTGTAGTGGAGGGAGTACATTCGGATTGGAAGGTTGTGACTAGTGATGTCCCACAAGGATCAGTTCTGGGACCCCTACTTTTCGTGATTTTTATTAATGACCTGGATGTGGGGGTAGAAGGATGGGTTGGCAAGTTTGCAGAAGACACTAAGGTTGGTGGTGTTGTGGATATTGCAGAGGATTGTCAAAGATTGCAGAGAGACATTGATAGGATGCAGGAGTGGGCTGAGAAGTGGCAGATAGAGTTCAACCTGGAGAAGTGTGAGGTGGTACACTTTGGAAGGACAAACTCCAAGGCAGAGTACAAAGTGGAATGCACTGCCCGAGTCAGCGGTGGAGGCAGATACACTAGTGAAGTTAAAGAGTCTACCAGACAGATATATAGAGGAATTTAAATTTAGGGAGGCAGAGTTTAAGGGTCGGCATAACATTGTGGGCCGAAGGGCCTGTACTGTGCTGTATTGTTCTATCTGTTTCTCGCTGGAATCTCTCTTTTAATTTAATTTTTCATTGAAGGCACGACACAGTACAGAAAACGTAATGCATTACATTTTCCTCCATTTTGCTTTTATACCTTACCCTAAAACAACACCACAATGTCATCAATGGGGCCTTCTGGGAGCTGTAGTTCTAGTCATTGTCCTCGCTCGCTCCCTGTCAAAGCATGTTTCGTCAGCCACCACAGACATCACCGAAACAGACCCACCAAGGCGCGAAGGGGAATCACACCCGTCCTTGTGGGCGCCGAGGCCGGCGACACCGACAGAAGCGACATCGCTGATCTCCGCCATGGCGATGGAGTGGAAGAGGAGGGGCTGATCATGGGCCGATTTCCGCCAGCCTATCGTAGCTCAGAATTAACAATGACCCCTGCTGTCATTGGCTGTAGTGCCTGTCGCTCAAATGGGAACTCAGAGGCTGATTAGTTTATGAGAACGTCAGTCAGCCTTCCTGTCTATGAGTTTGGATTTGGATTTATAACGGGACAGGAAGCAAATTGGGAGAAATGTGAGTTTTTATGTGATGATACAGCAGCGCTGCTCGACCCCGGGCGCGGTTTAGACTTACAGACCTTGGTGAAATGGCCCTTTTTCCCGCAGCTGGAGTAGTTCGCTTCGCGAGCCGGGCAGCTGTTTCTGGAATGTTTCCGAAGCCCACAAAAGTAACAAAGTTTTATGCCTGACGAGGTCGGGGAGTTCGTGATACCGCGACTGGCAGCGGCGTTGGCGAATTCGCTCGCAGGAACCGGTGGCGGCGGGGAATCGCGCGGCTGGACCGCATCGGCGTACAGCTGTGCAGCCTCCAACGTATCAGCCGTCTCTATCGCTGAGCGTAAGGTCAGATCAGCTTTTTCCAGCAGCCGCTGGCGCAAATACACTGACCTGACTCCGGTCACAAAGGCGTCTCGGACCAGGAGTTCCGCATGCTGTTCCGCTGTGAGCGTTTTGCAGTCACAAGTCCGCACGAGTGCCTGTAGAGCTCGGAGAAATTCAGCAGTCGACTCCGTAGGCCGCTGTTTTCGGGTTGCCAAGCGACGCCGGGCATAGACTGCGTTCACCGGCCGCAGGTACTGTCTTTTGAGGGCGTCAAGCGCCCCTTCGTAGGTCGAGAGGTCCCTGATGAATGAATAAACTTTTGGGGCGACCCTCGAGAGGAGAAGTCTGTGCTTAACAGCTGGGTCGGTTGCACGAACCTCCTCCAAGTATGATTGGAAGCATACAAGCCAGTGTTCAAAGGCAAGAGCTGCTTCAGGGTCCCTGGGGTCCAAATCTAAACGTTCTGGGCGTAAAACGGTTTCCATGTTTTAACTTCCAGTCAATAAAATTGATACACCATCAATAACTCACGCTGAGACGTAGGAAGCGATATATCGGCTTTTATTGACTGGAAGAATAAACGACACTACATCCTGGGGAAATGAGGAAGAGCAGCAGCCCACGGTCGCCTTTATACAGGGGTCTGTGGGAGGAGCCACAGGAGCAGTCAGCAGGGTCTGTGGGAGGAGCCACAGGAGCAGTCAGACAGGTATATCTAGTTCACCACATTTCCCCGCCCCCGATTCGCCCCGTTCAACACTGGCCACCGTGACCCTCGATCAAAGCGCTCCACACCAGCTCGCAAGGTCGATGATGGACATCCTGGTGCAGGGACACAGGACTAACTGCCTGTGGTGCAGGGCACAGAATATCGGAACTTTGCGTTCCTGGTCATGCCTCGACTGTGCGCCCCTGTGCTGTTGGGGCTCGACTTCCAGAGCCATCTCAAAAGTGTGACTATGGCATATGACGGGCCCCTCCCACCACTCACTGTCAGGAATCCTCAGTTTGGTGGGACTTCGCCATATACTCCGTTACCACACGCACATACACACCGAACCACACATCCCGCCCAGCACCATGCCGATAGCTGTGCTACTGACACTACTTGCAGCCTCTCCACCCTCAAGATCCCTCCACCATCGCTGTTCACCAACCTGACCCCCGACTGTAAACCGGTGGCGACTAAAAGCAGGAGGTACAGCGCAGGGGACAGGGCCTTTATTCATTCAAAGCTGCAGCGGCTGCTCGGGGAGGGGATCATTGAGCCAACCTACAACGATTTTTCCAAGTGGCCGAAGCTTTGAACCTTACTTATAACAGGGACAAGTGTGTGTTCAGAACCGCCCGACCCACTATCCTTGGGTATGTCGTGGAGAACGGGGTCATTGGCCCTGACCCCGACCGTCTGCGCCCCCTGTTAGAACTCCCTCTTCCCACCACTCTCAAGGCCCTCCGGCGGTGCCTGTTTTTTTTTCCTATTACGCCCAATGGGTCCCCCATTACGCAGACAAGGCCCGCCCCCTGGTCCGGTCTACCACTTTTCCCCTCTCTGCCGAGGCCCGCGCGGCCTTCAGCTGCATTAAAGGGGACATTGCCAAAGCAACGATGCATGCGGTAGACGAGACCATTCCCTTCCAAGTAGAGAGTGACGCCTCTGACGTCGCGCTGGCTGCTACCCTCAATCAGGAAGGCAGACCAGTGGCGTTTTTTTCTCGTACCCTTCAAGGCTCTGAACTTCGGCACTCCGCGGTGGAGAAAGAAGCCCAGGCCATAGTGGAAGCTATTAGGCACTGGAGGCACTATCTCGCCGGCAAAAGGTTCACCTTGCTGACCGACCTGCGCTCGGTTGCGTTCATGTTCAGCAACCAACAGCGGGGCAAAATCAAAAATGATAAAATTTTGCGGTGGAGAATAGAACTCTCCACCTACAATTATGATATCCTGTACCGGCCTGGCAGACTCAATGAACCCTCTGATGCCCTATCCCGGGGACCGTGTGCTAGCGTACAGCTCGACCAGCTGTATGCCCTTCATGCCCATCTTTGCCATCCGAGGGTCACCCGATTTTACCATTTCATTAAAGCCCGGAACCTGCCGTACTCCCTGGAGGACATCAGGGCGATGACCAGGGACTGCCAGATCTGCGCTGAGTGCAAACCGCACTTCTACCGTCCTGACACTGCGCAGCTTGTCAAGGCCACCCGCCCTTTTGAGCGACTGAGTGTTGACTTTAAGGGCCCCCTTCCCTCCACCGACCGCAATGTCTATTTTCTCAGTATTATTGACGAGTACTCGCGATTCCCCTTTGCCATTCCCTGCCCCGACACTACTACCACGTCTGTCATAAAAGCCCTGCGCCAGCTCTTCACTCTGTTCGGATATCCCTGCTATGTCCACAGTGATAGAGGGTCCTCCTTTATGAGTGACGAGTTGCGCCGGTTCCTGCTAGCTAGGGGCATTGCTACTAGTCGAACCACGAGTTATAATCCCCGGGGGAATGGCCAGGTGGAGAGGGAGAATGCCACAGTGTGGAAGGCCACACTTTTAGCCCTTACGTCACAAGGGTTGCCGGTCTCCCGATGGCAGGAGGTCCTCCCTGAGGCACTCCACTCTATCCGCTCCCTGTTGTGTACGTCCACTAAAGCCACCCCTCACGAACGCCTATTCTCTTTTCCCAGGAAGTCTGTCACTGGGACCACCCTACCAGTTTGGCTGACGTCCCCGGGGCCAGTGCTGCTACGTAAACATGCGAGGAGTAATAAGTACTCCCCGCTGGTCGAGAGGGTTCACCTCCTGCATGCTAACCCCCAGTATGCCTACGTGGTCTTGCCTGATGGGCGGGAGGACACGGTCTCTGTCCGCGACCTGGCGCCCACCGGAGCAGCAGACCACTACCCCGTACACTCCACGGTAACTATGAACCCTGTACCCGAGGTGACACCGCACACACCGTGCCACACCCAGACTCCTCACGACGCTCATGTACCGGGCATCTCGTACGCGTCTATTCCGGGGCCCTCGCACACACGCGAGGGATCCCTGACACCTCCAGTTGGGACAGAACCAACCCACTCTCCGTCTCCGGTGCAAACACCACCTCCGGCACCTGTGCAATTGCAGCCGGAGCTACGTAGATCGCAGCGAACGATTCGACCACCTGATAGACTTAACCTGTAAATATACTTGGGGACTCTTTTAAAACAAAGGGGGGTGGTGAATGTGGTGAACTAGATATACCTGTCTGACTGCTCCTGTGGCTCCTCCCACAGACCCTGCTGACTGCTCCGCTGGCTCCTCCCACAGACCCCTGTATAAAGGCGACCGTGGGCTGCTGCTCTTCCTCATTTCCCCAGGATGTAGTGTTGTTTATTCTTCCAGTCAATAAAAGCCGATATCTCGTTTCCTACGTCTCAGCGTGAGTTATTGATGGTGCATCAGATACATCAGTCTCCGAGTGACATTATTAACAATAAAAGGGCAAAGGCCGTGGTGAGGAAGTAGGTGATTTACTGGAGGTTGTATGGAGATAATATTGGAAGGGATATCAAACTTGGAATTGTTTGGGATAGGATTTAGAAAATGGGGGGATTTGTGGGGATCATAATATTCCAGTGATGATTAATGAGGGCAAAATGATTGTTACTGAAACAGGGAAGGTTGTGTTACTGGCTGGGACATTTGCTGGGATTCATAATCAGGATAATTTAAGTGAAGAAGTTAAACAATGTAGGGATATGTTTTTCAGTGAATACCCTGATGTGCTGGAAGTCAGCTGTGGTAATGATAGCATCACTGATGGAGAGATTTCGTTGTATGAATTTAAGACGTTTATTAATAATGCAGGTCAGGTGTTCCCAGGAAAGAGTGATATTTGAAATTGTAATTGTTTCTAATTCGCTTTTGTGAAAATATTAAATGTTTGAATTGTGCATCTACTTTCCTCATGGAAAATGGAAATAGTGGTGCCAATTCTAAAGCCTGGCAGATCCCCATCTGATCCTTCTAGTTATGGGCCTATATCGTGAATGTCTCATGTATGTAAACTTATGGAATGTATGGTAATCAAGCGCTTGAGTTATATTTTGGAAAGAGTGGTGATAAAGTGTTTTATTAGAGTGGATTTTGGAAGGGTGAAATGACATTAGATTCCGTTTTAGATTTGGAAGATGATATTCGGAAAACAATTAAATAAAGATGTTGTAATAGCAGTATTTCTTGATACTGAAAAGGGAAATGATATGGAAGAAAGGACTTTTGATTAAATTAGGAGTGAGTGGGACATTGTATAATTTTTCTGAGTTTTTTATTTGGACAGACTGAGCAAGTACCGGTCGGCATGTTATGTTTGTGTTTCTATGAGATAGAGAATGGGATCCCACAAGGCAGTATTTGTAGCCCTTCATTATTTAATATTATGATTAATGATATTTTCTCTGAGATGGGAAAATGGGATACCCTGGGTAAATCACAATATACAGATGACGTAGCTTTATGGATTAGAGGTATTAATAGCAATTTACAATTAATAGGTCAAACAGTGGGCAGATTGATGAGGATTTTAAGCTTTTAGTCGTTAAAACACATTATGTGGTTTACAAACAGCATTAATAGACTTGCACTTGATTTTAAATGATGTCATTAATATCTTGTGGAAGTGTCAGTGGTAAGATTTCTCAGTATGTGGATGGATAATAAGCTGACGTGGAAGCACCTATCAGTAAAATAATTGATAAATGTAAAGGATAAATGTAAATCTCCTCAGACATCTATGTGGGTATTCTTGGGTGCAACATGAAAATCTTTGTTGACCAATTATATTTGTTTAATTTGATCTTTTCTTGATTATGTCTGTGTGGCTTATGGATCACCTTCATTTTCAAATTAAAAATGTTTGTATGTGATACAATTACAGACTTTAAGATTGTGTTCTGGTGCGGTAATGTTGTCTCCTGTTTTGGCTTTACTGATTGCAATGGGACAATTGCCCTCAAAGTAAGAGAGGTTCAAGTTGATGTCAACATACTGGATTAATTTGTGGGGGCAAGGAAATGATCATCCTGTTAAAGGTGTGCTGGAGGACGGTTGGGGACATCACAAGAAGAGTGTTTTTTTTTGTTTTGGGTGGCTGGGTTCTTATCACGCTGGGAATATGGTGTATTTGATGATACAATATGTCCCACTGTAGCTTTCTCTGTAACCCCACCTTGTTTTTTCCAATGACTTTAGGTTACACGATCGGATTCGGTTCTGCCTGAGAGTCTGTTGGTTCATCGGTATATTAATGAAATTTATTATCATACAGTAACCATTTTTACAGATGAATCAAAAGATAAGTTAACTGGGGATGTTGGTGTGGCTGTTTTTGTGTGCCTGAATTGCAGGTAATGATAAAGAAATGACATGTCATTTATCAGCATAGAAAGAAGAATTCTTTGCCAACAGTTTAGGCTTACAGTGGGTGGAGGAAATTGGTCCTTATAATTTGCTCAGAATACATTTCGGTTTTGTTGAGTCTTAAACTGGTCATTCTGGCAGTAGGTCAGATTGACTGTTGAAACCTCCTCAAATGGTATTTCATATATAAAGTTTGATTTATATGTCTGCACATTATGGGACCTGCACATCACACTGTTGAGGGAAATGATGGGGTTCACTGTTTAGCACCAAAAGCTGTTAAATGTTAAGCTGTGGATATAGACCTTCCACTTAGCAAATCAGAAGCTAAAGGGTTGGTCGTGTTAAGAATTAGGGGCTTATGGCAAGACGTAGGATAATGGACATAAGGACAGACACCTTTACAGAATACATAAACCTGTTGGGTTTATAGAAGAAGATCTTAAAACAAGGGAAGGAATGATATTCTCATGACATAGAAATGTCCACACTATGCTTAATTATGCCTTGTAACTAATTGGAAAACTTCATTCTGTGTCGTGTACATTTTGTCATTATAAAACTGTCGAAACACATACTATTTCAATGTGAAGCGTACAAGGCTGAAGAAAAGCCTTCAGTACAATCTTTGCCTACAAATGCAGCCTTCAGTACAATCTTTGCGAGGGTAGATAGTTTTCAGATAAAAACTTTATTAAATTATGGGACTGACTTTAAATTAATTCACAGTTTGAGCTGGAAAAGGCATGTAATAATTGTGTTAAACCTAAGGAAATGGCATATAAGGTAGCAAAGGTGAGTGGGATGTTGGATTCTTGGGATGCACATAAAATCCAACAAAAGGCAACGAAAAAAAGCCATAAGAATGGTAAAGACGAAATATGAGGGCAAACTGGCCAATAATATAAATCAGGATACTAAAAGTTTAGTTTTCAGTTACATGAAGAGTGAAAGGGAGATGAGAGTTGATACTGGACCACTGGAAAATGATGCTGGTGAAGTAGTAATGGGGACAAAGAAATGGCAGATGAACTTAATGAACAATCTTCACTGTCTTTTCTGGTCAGCACCGCCCTGACTTGTCCCATTTAACCTGTCTCTTTACGGGTGGACTTTAGGACCCGGGGGAGCTCAGGACACGCCGCTCGCAACTGCCGCTGAATCCCCGGTGTTTCTGTTCGGTTGACGGATGCGGTGAACGAGTTAAAATTAATCGATCGACAATTCTTATGTCGTTTATTTCACTCCATAGAACTATTGAACACTACAGCACAGAAAACAGGCCATTTGGCGCTTCTGGTCTGTGCGGAAACTTTATTCCGCTCGTCCCATTGACCTGCACCCTGTCCGTAACCCTCCAGACCTCTCCCATCCATGTATCTATCCAATTTATTCTTAAAACTTAAGAGTGAACCCGCATTTACCACGTCAGATGGCAGCTCGTTCCACACTCCCACCACGCTCTGAGTGAAGAAGTTCCTCCTCATGTTCCCCCTAAAGCTTTCCCCTTTCACCCTAAAACGATGTCCTCTCGTATTTATCTTTCCTAATCTAAATGGAAAGAACTTACTCGCATTTACTACCTATACCCCACATAATTTTGTAAACCTCTATCAAATCTCCCCTCATTCTTCTACGCTTCAAGGAATAAAGTCCTAACTTGTTCAATCTTTTCCTGTAACTCAACTCCTGAAGACCTGGCAACATCCTAGTAAATCTCTGAACTCTTTCAATCTATCCAGCATCTCCATGGATACCTCATGTCTGAACTTTCTGAACTAACCTCCCATGTGGGACCTTGTCAAAGGCCTTACTACAGTTCATGTAGACAACATCCACAGTCTTTCCTTCACCTATTAGTTGGTAACCTCCTCGAGAAACTCTTCGAGATTCATTAAACATGATCTACCATGCACAAAGCCATACGGACTATCCTTAATCAGCCCTTGGCTGTCCAAATACTTGTAAATCCGATCTCTCTGAACATCTTACAATAATTTACATTCTACTGATGTCAGGCTCAGTGGCCTGTAGTTACCTGGTTTACTATTGGAGCCTTTTTTAAACAACGGAATAACATGAGCTACCCTCCAATACTCCGGCATTGCACCCGTGGCTGAAGACATTTTAAATATTTCTGTCAGGGCCCCTGCAATTTCTACTCTAGTCTCTCTCAAGGTCTGAGGAAATATCAAGTCAGGCCCGGGGGATTTATCTACCTTTATGCGCTGTAAGGCAGCAAGCACCTCCTCCTCTTTAATCTACAAATGCTCCATGACACTACTGTTTGTTTCCCTTCCTTCCATATACACTATGCCAGTTTTCTGAGTAAATACCGATGCAAAAAAACTGTTTAAGATCTCCCCCATCTCGTAAGGCTCCACACAGAGACGAGCACTCTGATCTTCTAGGAGACCAATTTTGTCCCTTACTATCCTTTTACTTTTAATATACTTGTAGAAACCCTTCAGGTTTTCCTTCACATTATCTGCCAAAGCCACCTCATGTCTTTTTTCTTTCCTAATTTCCTTCTTTAGTATTTTCTTACGTTTTCTATACTCTTTAAGTAACTCATTTGCTCTTTGTTGCCTCTACCTGCTATACACCTCTCTCTTTTTCTTAACCGGATCTCCAATATCCCGTGAAAACCAAGGTTTTCCAATATCTGCACCATCAAAATTTCACTTTTGGAGGCCTTCCACTTACTGAACACATCCTTGTCAGGAAAAAAAAAACTTATCCCAATCCACTCTTCCTAGATCCTTTTTCATTTCCACAAAATTGACCCTTCTCCAATTTAGAACCTCAACTCAAGGGCCAGACCCATCCTTATCCATAATTAACTTGAAACTGATGACATTATGGTCACTGGACCCAAAATGTTCGCCCACACATACTTCTGTCACCTGACTGTCTGTTTTCCTAATAGGAGATCAAGTATTGCATCCTCTCTCGTAGCTACCTCTATATATTGATTTAGAAAACATTCCTGAAAACATTTCACAAACTCCAAGCCATCTAGCCCTATTACAGTTTGGGAGTCCCAGTCAATATGTGGAAAGTTAAAATCCCCTGCTATTACAACTTCCTGTTTCTTACATCGGTCTACTATCTTTATACAGATTTGCTCCTCCAATTCTCTCTGACTATTGGGCGGTCTATAATACACCCCTATTAGTGTGGTCACACCTTTCCCGTTCCTCAGCTCCACCCATATGGCCTCTGTAGACAAGCCCTCCGGTCTGTCCTGTCTATGTACAGCTGTGATATTTTCCCTGACTAGTAATGCCACTCCACCCCTTTCATCCCTCCCCCTCTATCACGTCTGAAACAACGAATATTTCTATCATGTATAAACCTTAGGTGAGAGGTTATCTTTTTGTATTAATGTATTAAAAATAAATTATTAATTCTACCAATGAGAATTACAAATTCTCTGACTGAAGGATTCATATTCAAAATAGTATCCAACAAATCAGATTCTTGCATATATGGGAACCTAGATAATTATTTTTTGAAAAAAAAGTCTAACCTGAAGTTATTGCAGTAAGTGTGTATGAGAGAGAGAATGTTTGCTAATTAACTCTTCAAAAGTCATCAGTCAACCATGACAAAATAAATAAAAATAAAAATAAATAAATCTGCAAAAAAAAGCAGATCCTCTTAATCACTAAAGATTAAACAAGTTTGGGAGAGAGAACTTAATATGACCTTTGTTAATGAAGATGGCCAATTCTTCTTTAATATGTGCCAATCAGTGTTTAATTCAATTTAAAAATCTTCACTGTTACTATTTAACAAAGGAGAGACTATCCAAAATATTTCCTAACAAAGACAATTATTGCGATAGGTTTAAAACTGAAGTAGCCACTTTTTCACATATGTTCTGGTCATGTTCTTCATTAAAATGTTTTTGGAAATCTTTATTTTCTACAATTTCTAAAGCTCTGAAAATTAATTTACAACCTAATGTTCAAACCTTTGATTTCTGTCTATACGTACAGCCCTCGCATGACCTTTATCCTCCTCCACCTCACTATCTGCTCTAACACTCTGGTTCCCCTCCCTCTGCAAATCTTTTTTTACCACCCCCCTCCCGAGCAGCAGTGGCAAATGTACCCGCAAGGATGTTAGTCCCCCTCCAGTTCAGGGGCAAACCATCCCTTCGGAACAGGTCCCACCTTCCCGGGAACAAAGCCCAATTGTCCAGAAACATGAAGCCCTCCCTCCTGCACCATCTCCTTAGCCACGTATTTAGCTGCACTCTCCGCACATTTATATTTACAGGGACTTTACTCCTGACGCCGGTCCCGGGACCCGACCCGTTTACAGACCCGGAGCGGAACCGGAGCAGATTCTCAGCCACTGGTTTGCATCCCCAGTCCGGAAGAAAGGATAAAGTTTCCCCGTGAATTTATTCCCGGTGAAGGTGTGGAAACGGGACTTGGTCTCCGCGTCGTAAAATGAAACTGTCCCGGACTCGTAACTGAGATAAACTCCCACCCTGCCGGGGATGGGACCGGCAAGGAGACGGGACTTGGGGGAGGGGCGAACACGGGTCACGTCATTATCCCGATGTAACTCGTCATCAACCCGCCTGATGACCCAGATTCCGGTCTCGGGACTCAGACTGAACAATCCCTTCCTCTCCACAGACTCTGCGGCGACTCCCAGCCACCAGTCCCGATTCCCCGTCACCTCCACCTCCCAGTAATGTGTCCCCGATGTGAATCCCTCCGATCCCAGCACACAAGCCCAGTTTGTGAATCTCTTCCCGGTGTCAGGGAGATTCCTCCGGGTCCCAGTCCGTCTCACTCTCTTCCGATCCTCGGACACCTCGAGCAGCGGATGCGCCGTTCCCACATCCAAGGTGACAGAGACTGGGCGGAGAAGCAGAGAATTAGAGAGTCCCCGAGGATCGGGGGGATACTCGGACAACGCGGCCCCGGGGATCGGGGGGGGGGGAGGACTCGGGCAGCGCGGCCCCCAGGGATCGGGGGGAGACTCGGACAGCGCGGCCCCGGGGATCGGGGGGAGAATCGGGCAGCGCGGCCCTGGGGATTGGTGGGAGACTTGGGCAGCGCGGCCCCGGGGATCGGGGAAAGGCCGCTTTCCCGTGGTTTGACCCGACGAAAGCGGATGGACAACTAATGTCTTCCCACGGGTTTTCCGCTGAACGGAGAGCAGACAAACCCCTGGCCCTTGTCTCCTCAGACAGGGGAAACATCCTCCCTCACTCCTGCCTGTTGACCCCTGAAAGAACTTTGTGTTTTCATGAGATCTCCTCTCATTCTTCGAAACTGGGAACAGAGAACATAGAGCAGTACAGCACAGGAACAGGCCCGTCATACAATGTTCACATTCATTTGTGAGTGTGAAGTGGGGCAGTGTGATGGTTTGAGACAGTAAAGGAGGTGATAATGGGAACCAGTAGGGGAAAGATGAATGGCAGATTGAACCAAGAGGGGGAGGGGTGGAAAGCCGGTGTGTGAACTGTGTGTGTAGACGTAATGAGAAGCTAGAGGGGGCAAAGATGACAGATGAGGATTACTTTGTCCCCTTTCCCACAACCCCATCACCCGCAGCCCCTCATTAGGACAGAGGATGAATTTGGAGGAACCCTTAAGCAACACAGGTCTTGATGAAAGGTTTCAGTCTGAACCGTGGACTGTTTACTCTTTTCCATAGAAACTTCCCTGCCTGCCTTTACCCCAACAATTTGTGTGTGTTACTTTAATTTTCAAATAGGTTACAGAAAAAAAACCCTTCCCTCTCCCCCTAACATCCCAATAGAAAAAAAATAGAAGAATAAATAAATAAATAAATAAAGAAAGAAAGAAAGAAAGAAAGAAAGAAAGAAAGAAAGAAAGAAAGAAAGAAAGAAAGAAAGAAAAAAAGAAAGAAAGAAAAGAATGCCTGGATATCGGAAGATCCCCACATGCTCCATGGAGTTCATAATAGCTTTAATATGTATATTTATTTCTTTCCCCAGATAACCAATAATTTTATCTTCGAAGCACCTATATATTTAATCCTATTTTTTTGTAAATAAGGACGCCAAATTTTCAGAACTAGTTCATATTTATCTCTTAAATTATAAGTATTTTTTTCAAAATAGCCTTATTTGAAAAAAATAAGCCTTTCTGGCTACTGCTAATGCAATTTTTATGATTTTTTTCTGATGTTTATTCAATTTGGATTTTGATTTTATCCCTTCAATATCGCGTAGTAAAAACAATATTGGATTGTGTGGAAGTTGTCTTCCAATAATTTGTTCGAGTAAAACTCTTAAATTTATCCAAGAAGGTTGAATTTAAAACAAGACCAAGTAGAGTGTAAAAAAATTACCAATTTCGTGATTACATTGAAAACATTGATCAGATAAATTTGAGTTTAATCTATTTATTTTTTGTGGTGTACTATATATTTGATATAAAAAGTTATATTGTACTAATCTTAGTCGAACATTTATTGTATTTGTCATACTGTCAAGACATAATCTTGAACAACTTGTTTCATCAATTTTAATATTCAAATCAGTTTCCCATTTTGTCTTGACTTAAGAATTCCTTGTTTAATTGCCTGTTTTTGAATCAAATTATACATACCAGAAATAATTTTTAAAATTTTTCCTTTATGAATTAAAGTTACTATTTCATTAGGTTTCAGCAATAACATTGTTTGACCCCGTTTACCTCTTAAATAAGTCCTTAATTGGAAATAACAGAGAAGAGTGTTATTTGATATTTTATATTTATTCTTTAATTGGTCAAATGACATTAATATACCTCCTTCAAAACAGTCTCCTGTATATCTAATCCCTTTGTGAAACCAGTTATATAAAAGTTGATTATCCATTGTAAAAGGGATAAGTTTATTTTGAATTAATACAGAATAACACAGATTCTGAGGCCACAAACCAGGCACGCCCAGGATCCTCTTCAGTTTGCGTATAAGGAGAAGGTGGGAGTGGAGGATGCTATCACGTATTTGCTGCACAAATCACTCTCTCACCTAGAGGGGGTCAGTTGTGCTGTGAGGATTACATTCCTTGACTTCTCTAGTGCCTTTAACACCATCCAGCCCAAGATCTTAAGGCACAAACTAACGGAGATGGGAGTAGACTCTCACATGGTGGATTGGATAGTGGACTACTTGACAGATAGACCTCAGTATGTGCGGTTGGGAGACTAGGTCTGACACGGTGGTCAGCAGCACAGGGGCGCCGCAGGGAACCGTACTCTCTCCGGTCCTGTTCACCCTGTACACATCAGACTTCCAATATAACTCGGAGTCCTGCCATGTGCAGAAGTTCGCTGATGACACGGCCATAGTGGGGTGTGTCAGGAATGGACAGGAGGAGGAGTATAGGAAACTGATACAGGACTTTGTGATATAGTGCAACTCAAACTACCTGCGTCTCAATATCACCAAGACCAAGAAGATGGTGGTGGACTTTAGGAGATCTAGGCCTCATATGGAGCCAGTGATCATTAATGGAGAATGTGTGGAGCAGGTTAAGACCTACAAGTATCTGGGAGTACAGTTAGACGAAAAGCTAGACTGGACTGCCAACACAGATGCCTTGTGCAGGAAGGCACAGAGTCGACTGTACTTCCTAAGAAGGTTGGCGTCATTCAATGTCTGTAGTGAGATGCTGAAGATGTTCTATAGGTCAGTTGTGGAGAGCGCCCTCTTCTTTGTGGTGGCGTGTTGGGGAGGAAGCATTAAGAAGAGGGACGCCTCACGTCTTAATAAGCTGGTAAGGAAGGCGGGCTCTGTCGTGGGCAAAGTACTGGAGAGTTTAACATCGGTAGCTGAGCGAAGGGCGCTGAGTAGGCTACGGTCAATTATGGATAACTCTGAACATCCTCTACATAGCACCATCCAGAGACAGAGAAGCAGTTTCAGCGACAGGTTACTATCGATGCAATGCTCCTCAGACAGGATGAAGAGGTCAATACTCCCCAATGCCATTAGGCTTTACAATTCTACCGCCAGGACTTAAGAACTTTTTAAAAGCTATTATTAATGCTTTTTGAGATAGTGATTTAGATGCATATCATATTTTTTACTGAGTTAAGTATTGTATGTAATTAGTTTTGCTACAACAAGTGTATGGGACATTGGAAAAAAGTTGAATTTCCCCATGGGGATGAATAAAGTATCTATCTATCTATCTATCTAAAGGTCTCTTTGCTAATAAAGATTTCTTTATCTCATCATCAACATTTATCTTATTCCATAAATCAATCAAATGTTTTAGTGTAGAAGATTCTTTCTTTTCCCGTATCCATTTGGATTCCCATTTATATATAAAATCTTCTGATATATTTTCTCCTATTTTGTTTAATTCTATTCTAATCCATCCTGGTTTATCTTCATCAAGAAAAGATGCAATAAATGTAAGTTGATTTGCTTTGTAATAATTCTTAAAATTTGGTAATTGTAACCCTCATAGGTCAAATTTCCATGTCAATTTTTCCAACGATATTCCTGACATCTTACCTTTCCAAAGGAATTTCCTCACACATTTATTTAACTCTTGAAAAAAATTCTGTGATAATTGATTGGTAATGTTTGGAATAAATATTATAATCTAGAGAATATATTCATTTTTACAGCATTGACTCTACCTATTAATGTTATTGGTAACATCATCCGTTTATCAAGATCCTCTTGTAATTTTTTCAATAATGACAAATAATTTAATTTATATAAATTCTTTATATCATTATTAACTCTTATACCTAAATACTATATACCATTTATTGGCCATCTAAATAGAGTTATTAATCGACATTGACTATAATCTCCTTTAGTAAGTGGTAAAATTTCACTTTTATCCCAATTTATTTTGTACCCTGATATTTTCCCATATTCTTGCAATCTAGAAGATAATTTACGCAACGAATGTAATGGGTTAGTTAGATAAATCAGAACATCATCAGCAAATAAACTAATCTTATATTCTTCCAGATTAACTCTGAAACCCATAATATCTGAGTCAGTTCTAATTAATTCAGCTAATGGTTCTATCGCCAACACATGTAAAGCAGGTGATAATGGACAGCCTTGTCTAGTTGACCTTGTTAACTGAAATTATGTTGAAATTTGGCCATTTGTCACCACTTTAGCTTTGGGGTTAGTATTAAAGTTTTTAATCAATTTTATAAAAGATAGTCCTAATCCATATTTTTCCAATACCTTAGATAAAAAATCCCATTCCAAACTATCAAATGCTTTTTCTGCATCCAAAGAAACGGCTACACACTTTTCTTCCCTCTTTTGTGCCAAATGAATTATGCTAAGTAACCGAGTTACATTATCTGCGGATTGTCTATTTTTAATAAATCTTGTTTGCTCCATGTGTATTAATTTTGGTAAGTATTTAGATAATCTGTTAGATAAAATCTTTGCTATTATTTTATAATCCGTGTTCAACAAAGAAATAGGTCTATATGATGTTGGTTTTAAAAGATCTCTGTCTTTTTTTGGCAATACTATTAAAATAGCTGTCGAAAAAAAATTCTGGAAGTTTATGCGTTCTATCCGCTTGGTATATTAACTCCATAAAAGGAGGAATTAATAAATCTTTAACTTTTTGTAAAATTCAGGCGGAAACCCATCTTCTCCTGGAGATTTATTACTCTGAAATGATCCTAGAGCTTCTTCGACCTCTTTTAATGTAAAGGGCACATCTAATCCCTTCTGTTCTTCCAAATTCAATTTTCGGAGAGTTATTTGTGATAAAAACCTTTCTATCTCAACAATATCATTTTGTGATTCTGATTGATACAATTCAGAATAAAAAAAATTAAAAGTTTATAAAGGTTTATAAATAATTTTATTTACAGTTGTTCTAATTGCAGTTATCTTTTTGGAAGCCTGGTCTGTTTTTAACTGCAAAGCAAGAATCTTGTGTGATCTTTCACCGAGTTCATAATATCTCTGTTTAGTTCTCATAATTGCTTTTTTTCTGTTCGGTATGTCTGAAGTGTATTATATTGTAGTTTCTTATTAACAGGTTGTCTTTGTTTTTCTTCTGTCATATATCTTTGAGATTCTTTTTCTAATTTTGTAATCTCTTTTTCCAATTGAACTATTTCTACCATATATTCCTTGTTAATTTTAGAAGTATAACATTATCTGGCCTCTCAGATATGCCTTCATCGCTTCCCATAATATAAATTTATCATCAACTGAATGTGAGTTTTTATCTAAATTTAAATCTGTTTTTTCATAAAATCACAAAAATCTTGACGTTTTAATAATATTGAATTAAATCTCCATCTGTAAATCGATTCCTCCTTATCCATCATTATCATTGTCATTATCAAGAGGGAATGATCTGACAATATTCTTGCTTTATATTCCATATTTTTCACTCTGTCTTGTATATTCGCTGATAGTAAGAAAAAATCTATCCTTGAATAAGTTTTATGTCTATTTGAATAAAATGAATAATCTCTTTCTCCTGGGTTAATTCTTCTCCATTTATCAATCAAATTTAAATCTTTCATCAATGATAAAGTTAATTTTGCTACTTCTGGTTTTGTAACAACCTTTGTTGACCTATCTAAAACTGGGTCTAGACAAAAGTTAAATTCTCCACCTATTAATATTTTATCGTGTGCGTCAGCCAAATTCAAAAAACCCTGCTGTATAAATTTTACATCGTTTTCATTTGGTGCATAAATATTCATAAGAGTCCATAGTTATGAAAAGATTTGACTATGTATAATTACATATCTTCCCGCAGAATCAATTAATACATTTTGTATTTTAATTGGTAAAGTTTTGTTGACCAAAATTGCAACTCCCCTCGTTTTTGAATTAAATGAAGCTGCTATAACATTTCCGACCCAATCTCTCTTTAATTTCTGATGTTCTATCTCTGTTAAATGTGTTTCTTGTATAAAAGCTATATCTATTTTCATTTTCTTAATGTCTGTTAAAATTCTTTTTCTTTTCACCGGTCCATGAAGCCCATTAACATTAATACTTTAAAAAAATCAGTAAATTAGTCATTATTTTAACGTGGTTACTCCAATCTATAATAATACATAATATTTCAACTCTCATAGTACCTTGGGGAATTATTTTAAAATTCTCCATGTTGCTATTTGTCTCCCCTTCGATCATCCAGGCAAAGAAAGAAAGATAAAAGAAAAATAAAACCCCTGCTAATTTTGTGAATTAAAAAAAAACACAACATTACCCCCCTCCGTTGTGCGGATCATGGCAAAGCCATGATTACACACGTGAATCCCGTAGTGATTGAACCGAAGTTCCCCCAGCTCCCCCGTAACATGAAAAAGTATATATAAGAAAAAATAATATCACTACTCTCGATTAATATTTCTCAAATTTTTAGCTGTATCATATAATTAAAAGTATATTTAAATATTCTTCTGTCCTTAATGCCCATCAACTCACTTCAGTGTCCCTGTCTTCATCTTTAATCTGTTTCACTTTTAAATCTTTACTGTGACTAGCGAATATTTGGGAGTTCTTGTGCAAAATCCTCTGCATCCCGATGATCATTAAAAAATCTTCTTTTTCCGTCATTCAAAAAAATTATCAGTGTTGCTGGGTGGCGCAATATAAATTTATAACCCTTTTCCCATAAAAATTTTTCGCTGGCTTAAATTTCTTCTTTCTCTTCAACAGGTCATAACATATCAGGATAGAAAAGAACTGCTTTCTCTTCTATCATCAATGGCTCATTTTTCTTTCTGGCATATTGGGCAGCCGCCTTCAGGATCTTTTCTTTATCCTGATATCTTAAGCATTTTAACAAGATTGGTCGTGGGTTTTGATCTTAAAGCTTTGTGGACCCTTTCGATTTCAATCAACTGGGTTCCCTCTTCAATTTCCAAATTTTCCGGGATCCATTTTCAAAAAAAATTATTTGATCCTCTCCCTCTATCCCTTCTTTTAAGACCAATAATATTAATATTATTTCGTCTACTAAAATTTTTAAGCACGTCTATTTTTTCCAACCGTCGTTTTCTTTCTGATGTCCAGGCAAGAGTATTATCTTCCATTTTCTTCACTTTCTCAATAGTGTCTCCCGTTATTTCTTCCAGGTTTTTAAATTTCTTGTCCATTTTCTCCTGTTTTTTCACCCTTTTGTCAAACATAGCCTTCATATTTTTAATATCTTCTTGTATTATTTTTAATTTTTTTAAAAATTCTTTTAATTCATGCATTATTTGCACCAAAGAAGGAACTCTTATGTGTCCAGAATATCTTCCACCTCCAATCTCTTCCTGTTGTTCTTCTTTTACCTCCTCATCTTCATCTGTATGTTCCAGAGAATCCGAATCCACCGCGGGTTCATTGTCACTTCCGCTTCCAATGGCAGCTGTGATTTGTAATTCAATTTGCTCATGTTTGCGCATGCCCTTTCCTGCGCGCACGCGCAGTTCCTGTTGTTCCTTCTTAGAGACTATTGATGCTGCGGGCGATTTCTGTTCTGTATCGCCGGATTGAGATGCACTTGAGTCCGAGGCTTCTTCATAGTGGCCGGCTCAACTTGCACTATCTTCAAAGTAATAGTTTTCTTCTTTGTCTGTTTAGGAGGCATATCTATGGAAAATCCTGAATAGTTTAGACGTAGTTTTTAGGAAATATTTACTAACTTTTCTTCACTTAAACATTAATTTATTAGTTTTTTTACGGGAGAGCTGGCTATCCACGTCTCGATCCCCCGTCATCACGTGACGTCCCCCCCAAACAATTTGTGTGTGTTACTCCACTTTAAATATACTCAATTATTTGGCCTCCACATTTGCCTATGGCAAATTCACTAACCTGTGGATAAAGGAATTCCTCCTCATCTCTGTCCTAAATGGACATCCCTATAGTCGGAGGCTGTGCTTACCATTCTCGACCCACCCACATCCTCCCAACATCAACTCTCTGCAGACAGGTGTCAGAGAGATCTGGCGAGACCCTTCATCAGGACCTGTGTAGCTTGGATTACCAGCATCTGCAGATTTTCTCCTGTTTGATTTTTAAAGCAGAAGTTAATAAGTAAACATCTTGATTAGTCAGATTCTCAAAATTTATGGGGAGGAGAATAGGGTTGAGGGATAATAAATCAGCCATTCTTCTAAACTCCCGTGAGTACAGGCCCAGAACCATCAAACGCTCCTCATATGTGAACTCTTTCATTCCCGGAATTATTCTTGTGAATCTTCTGGACCACCTCCAATGCCAGTAATGTTTTCCAATAGAAGGGACCCAAAACTGTTCACAATACTTCAAGTGTGGTCTGACCAATGCCTTATAAAATCTCAGCATTACATCCTTGCTCTTGTACTTTAATCCTCTCGTAATGAAAGCAAACATTGAGTTTGCCAATCTTACCACTGACACAAACTGCAAGTTAACCTTCAGGGAATCCTGCACAAGGACACCCATGTCCCATTGCACCTCTGATTTTTGAATTTCGCCCTGTTTACAGAATTGTCTATGTCTTTATTCCTTCGACCAAAGTCGTACCTGCCTAAGTTTGTACCTGCCAAACTCCACCTATGCTACAAGATCCTTATTATGTATACTGGTGCATTCAAATAAGACCATAAGACAAAGCAGCAGAAGCCGGCCATTCGGCCCTTCAAATCTGCTCCACCATTTAATCATGAGCTGATCCATTCTCCCATTTATTCCCACTCCCCCACCTTCTCACCATGACCTTTGATGCCCTGGCTACTCACATACCTATCAATCTCTGTCTTAAATACACCCAATGACCTGGCTTCCACTGCCGCAAGAAATTCACCGATTCACCACCCTCTGGCTAAAAAAAATTCTTCACATCTCCGTTCTGAATGGGCGCCCTTCAATCCTTAAGTCATGCTCTCTCGTACTAGAG
The DNA here is from genome assembly GCF_048418815.1 of Hemitrygon akajei. Taxonomy (NCBI): domain Eukaryota; kingdom Metazoa; phylum Chordata; class Chondrichthyes; order Myliobatiformes; family Dasyatidae; genus Hemitrygon; species Hemitrygon akajei. The sequence continues at coordinate 263,256 of NW_027331920.1, forward strand.
TCCCCCATCATGGGAAACAACTTTGTCACATCCACTCTGTCCATGCTTTTTAACATTCAAAATGTTTCTGTGAGGTTCCCCCTCATTCTTCTAAACTCCACGGAGTACAATCCAAGAGCTGTCAAATGTTCCTCATATGTTAACCCTCTCATTCCCGGAATCATTCTCGTGAATCTTCTCTGAACCCTCTCCAATGTCAGAACATCCTTTCTTAAATAGGGAGCACAAAACTGCACACAGTATTCCAAGTGAGGTTTTACCAGTGCCTTATAGAGCCTCAACGTCACATCCCTGCTCCTATACTCTATTCCTCTAGAAATGAATGCCAACATTGCATTTGCCTTCTTCACCACCGACTCAAGCTGGACGTTAACCTTAAGGGTATCCTGCACGAGCAGTCCCAAGTCCCATTGCACCTCAGAACTTTGAATTCTCTCTCCATTTAAATAATGGTCTGCCCGTTTATTTCTTCTACCAATGTGCATGACCATACACTTTTCAACATTGTATTTCATTTGATAGATAGATAGATAGATAGATAGATAGATAGATAGATAGATAGATAGATTGATCGATAGATAGATAGATAGATAGATAGATAGATAGATAGATAGATAGATAGATAGATAGATAGATAGATAGATAGATAGATAGATAGATAGATAGATAGATAGATAGATAGATAGATAGATACTTTATTCATCCCCATGGGGACATTCAACTTTTTTTCCAATGTCCCATACACTTGTTGTAGCAAAACTAATTACATACAATACTTAACTCAGTAAAAAAAATATGATATGCATCTAAATCACTATCTCAAAAAGCATTAATAATAGCTTTTAAAAAGTTCTTAAGTCCTGGCGGTAGAATTGTAAAGCCTAATGGCATTGGGGAGTATTGACCTCTTCATCCTGTCTGAGGAGCATCGCATCGATAATAACCTGTCGCTGAAACTGCTTCTCTGTCTCTGGATGGTGCTATGTAGAGGATGTTCAGAGTTATCCATAATTGACCGTAGCCTACTCAGCGCCCTTCGCTCAGCTACCGATGTTAAACTCTCCAGTACTTTGCCCACGACAGAGCCCGCCTTCCTTACCAGCTTATTAAGACGTGAGGCGTCCCTCTTCTTAATGCTTCCTCCCCAACACGCCACCACAAAGAAGAGGGCGCTCTCCACAACTGACCTATAGAACATCTTCAGCATCTCACTACAGACATTGAATGACGCCAACCTTCTTAGGAAGTACAGTCGACTCTGTGCCTTCCTGCACAAGGCATCTGTGTTGGCAGTCCAGTCTAGCTTCTCGTCTAACTGTACTCCCAGATACTTGTAGGTCTCAACCTGCTCCACACATTCTCCATTAATGATCACTGGCTCCATATGAGGCCTAGATCTCCTAAAGTCCACTTCTTTGACCATTCTCCCAATATATCCAAGTCTCTCTGCAGACTCTCTGTTTCCTCAGCACTACCGTCCCCTCCACCTATCTTTGTATCATCAGGAAACTTAGCCACACAGCCATCTATTCCATAATCCAAATCGTTGATGTACAACGTAAAAAGAAGCGGCCCCAACACGGACCCCTGTGGAACACCACTGGTAACCTGCAGACAACCAGAATGGGATCCCTTTATTCCCACTCTCTGTTTCCTGTCAATCAGCCAACGCTTTATCCACATATGTAACTTTCCAGTAATTCCATGGGCTCTTATCTTGTTTAGCCGCCTCATGTGCGGCACCTTGCCAAAGGCCTTCTGAAAACCAAAATACACAACATCCACTGCATCTCCCTTGTCTCGCCTACTTGTAATCTCCTCAAAAAATTTCAATGGGTTTGTCAGGCAGGATTTTCCTTGAAGTTTGTCCTATCTTGTCATATGCCTCCAGGTACTCGGTAACCACATCCTTGACAATTGACTCCAACAACTTCCCAACCATTTCTCAATCTAACAGGTCTATAATTTACTTTTTGCTTCCTTGCCCCTTTCTTAAATACCAGAGTGGCATTTACAATCTTCCACTCCTCCGGAACCATTGCCAGAGTCTATTGACTTTGGAAAGATCATTGCTAATGCCTCCGCGATCTCCACAGCTACTTCCTTCAAAGCACAAGGGTGCATTCCATCTGGTCCTGGAGATTTATCTACCCTTAGACTATTCAGCTTCCTGAGTACTTTATCTGTCGTAATTGTGACTGAGCACACTTCTCTTCCCTGACACCCATGAGTGTCCGGTATACTGCTGATATCTTCCTCAGTGAGGACAGATGCAAATACTCGTTCAGTTCCTCAACCATCTCCTTATCTCCCATTACAATTTCTCCAGCATCATTTTCTATCGGTCCTATATCCACTCTCACCTGTTTTTTTTACTCTTTATATACTTGAAAAAGCTTTTAGCATCTTCTTTAATATTATCTGCTAGCTTCCTTTCATAGTTCATTTTTTTCCCTCTTAATCACCTTCTTCGTTTCCTTTTGTAAGCTTTTAAAAACTTCCCAATCCTCTCTCTTCCCACTAATTTTTGCTTCCTTGAATGCCCTCTCCTTTGCTTTTACTTTGGCTTTCACTTATCTTGTCAGCCACGGTCGCATCCTTTTTCCATTCGAAAATTTCTTCTTTTTTGGAATATATCTGTCTTGCACATTCCTCACATCACGCATAAACTCCAGCCACCGCAGCTCTGCCGTCCTCCCGCTAGTGTCCCATTCCAGTCAAATTTGGCCAGTTCCTCTCTCGTGCCACTGTAATTTCCTTTACTCCACTGCAATACCGACACATCGGATTTCGGCATCTCTTTCTGGAATTTTACAGTGAACTCAATCATGTTACGATCACTGCCTCCTAATGGCTCCTTCACGTCAATCTCTCTAATCACCTCTGGGTCATTACACAATATCCAATCCAGTACCTCTGATCCCCTAGTGGGCTCAACAACAAGCTGTTCTGAAAAGCCATCTCGTAGACATTCTACAAATTCTGTCTCTTGAGATCCAGTGTCGACCTGATTTTCAAAATCCACTCGCATGTTAAAATCCCCCACAATTAATTTGTAATTTGTAGTCCACCTCACTGCAGCTGTTAGGAGGCATGTATATAACTGCCATCAGGGTCCTTTTACCCCTGCGATTTCTTATCTTAACCCAGAAAGATTCTGCACCTTTCATCCTATGTCACTTCTTTATAATGATTTAATATCATTTCTTGCCAATAAAGCCACGCCACCCCCTCTGCCTACCCGCCTATCCTTCCGATACACCGTGTATCCTTGGACGTTCAGCTCTCAGAGACATGCATCCTTTAGCCACGTCTCAGTGATGGCCACAAAGTTATACCTGCCAATCTGTAGCTGTACGACAAGATCATCCACCTTATTCCGTATGCTGTGTGTATTTACGTTTAACACCTTCAGTCCAGTAGTTGATACTTTTTGATTTGATTGCACTGCAACTCATCCCAGTGGCTGCAAATTTGCCCCATCACCTGCCTGTCCTTCCTGACATCTTTCCTACTCACTATCTTAGATTTATTTCTGTTTTCCCCCTCCTCTAGTCTATCATTCCGGTTTCCCATCCCCCTGCCAAATTAGTTTAACCCCTCCCTAACAGCTCTATTAAACATTCCCGCCATGGTTCAGGTGTAACCCGTCCTTTTTGAACAGGTAATACTCCCCCCTGAAGAGATCCCAATGATCCAAGAATCTGAAGTCCTGTCCCCTGCACCAGTCTCTCAGCCGCGCATTCATCTGCCTGATCCTACTATTCTTGCCCTCGCTAGCACGTGGCACAGGTAGCAGTCCTGAGATTACTACCCTGGAGGTCCTGCTTCTCAGCTTCCTTCCTAACTCCTGGAAATCTCTCTTCAGGACCTCCTCTCTTTTCCTCTCTATGTCATTGGTACCAACATGTACCAAGACAGCTGGCTGCTCGCCCTCTCCCTTCAGAATATTCTGGACCCGATCCGAGACAACCCGTACCCTGGCACCTGGCAGGCAAAACACCATGCGGGTATCTCTACCAGGTTCACAGAATCTCCTGTCTGTTCCCCTAACTATGGAATCCCCTTTGACTACTGCATTCCTCTTCTCCCTCATTCCCTCCTGCACAACAGCGCCAGGCTCAGTGCCAGAGACCCGGTCACCGTGGCCGTCCCCTGTCAGGTCATCCCCCTCCACAGCATCTGAAACGATATACTTGTTGCTGAGGGGGGCAGCCACTGGGGTGCTCTCCACTATCCGGGCATTTCCCTTCCCTCTCCTGACAGTCACCCAGTTTTCTGACCCCTTTAGCCTAGGGATGACTACCTCCCTGCAGCTCCTGTCTATCACCTCTTCATTTTCTCTAATAAGCAGTAGGTCATCAAGCTGCAGCTCCAGATCACTAACACGGTCTCCGAGGAGATGAATCTCGGTTCACCTGGTGCAGATGTGGCTATCAGGGAGGCTGGAGGTCTCCCAGGATTCCCACATCTGACACCCTGAACAAAGCACTGACCCTGCAGACATGCTACCTAATTCTACAGGAATGAAACAAAGAAAGATAGGTCTACTCACCCACTTACTTCGCCAAACACACGAACTTTTTAAACCGTTAGCGAATGTGCCCTGCTGTTCCCCCGTCCGTCCAGGTCGATTTGCCAAGGGGAAAAAAGAGTCAGTGCCTCGCTCTCGGCTCTTCCGTTACCGCCTAAGCCCGTTGAGCCAAAGCCCTACACTCTGCTGCCACCCACTCCGCTGCCCGCTGTATAGGGTGGTCATCTTTTTAAACTGTCCGCGCTGTCCTGCGCAGTCTCGCCGTTCTTGTACGCGAAGTTTAAAAAAAAAACTGCCTTCCTTCAGAATTTAGCTCCCACGCCGCCCTTCTTGTCCCAATCTAAAAAAACACCTTCAGTCCTGTATTCATCAGCCTATTCCACACTGTCCACATGAAATTCAGCAAGGCCTTTGATGTCGATGATAGACCACACTTGGAGCATTGTCTGCATTTCCGGTTCCCGAATATGGGGAGGATGTCATTACACTGGACAGGAGGCTTCAGGAGGATGTTACCTGGACTGGGGGCTTGGGTTAAAAGCAGAGAGTGGATAAGCTTGGGCTATTCAGCTGTAGTGTAGGATGTTCAGATATGACCCCTTATTGAGGTAAATAATTGATAAGGAGCTTAAATAAAGGTTTATTTTCCAAGAAATTGGAGTACAGAATCAGAGGCCTCAGATTGAAAGTGAGACGGGAAATTTTTCTGAGTGGTCTATCGGGTAATATTCTCACAGAGAGGGATGTTGGTAAATGGAATTTGCCCTCAGATGCTGTAGAAACAGGTAAAAATAAAATATTTTAAAATAAATTTGTGCAGGTACGCAGATGGGAAATGGTTAGAGGGATGGGGGGGGGGGGGCAAACACACACAAATGGGCCATGCTCAAGAGGACATCTTAGTCTTGCAAATTGATGAAGTGGGCCGTGAGGTCAACATCCGTCAACCCCTCCCAGATCATCCTCCTGAGGAATCTCACCCCGGAGTCTGTCTGTGAAGTGTTGATGTGACGTCACGTTAGAGGGCAGCTCAGTGCCACAGAACAGACAGACTGGGTAAGGACGGCATATTTCAATCCTAAATGGGAATTTGTGCCTATTTCTGTTGACGTGTGTCACACTCTGATAGTATATCCGTTTGTGTGTGTGTGTGTGTGTGTGTGTGTGTGTGTGTGTGTGTGTGTGTGTGTGTGTGTGTGTGTGTGTGTGTGTGTGTGTGTGTGTGTGAAATTTCTTCGCATCTGTTTTAAATAGACGCCCCTCTATCTTGAGGCTGTGCCTTCTTGTCCTAAACTCCACCACCATGGCAAACATCCTTTCCACATCTACTCTCTCTAGAACTTTCAACATACGAAAGGTTTCAATGAGATCCCCCCTCAACTTTCTAAATTCCAGCGAGTAGAGACACAGAGCTATCAAATATTCCTCGTATGATAACCCTTTCATTCCTGGAATCATCCTTATAAAATGAACCTTCTGCAATGCCAGCACATCTCTTCTTAGACGAGGAGCGCAAATTCATAATACACAAGGTGGGGCTTCACCAGTGCCTTATAAAGCCTCAGCATCACATCCCTGCTCTTGAATTGAATACTTTTCCAAACCCCTTGAATTGAATGCTAACATTGGAATTGCCTTCCTCACCACTGACTTTAACTGCAAGTTAACCTTTTGGGTGTTCTGCAGAATGACTGCTAAGTCCATTTTATTCTCAGCCTTTTGGGTTTTCTCCCCATTTGAAAAAAAAATCTGCACGTTATCTCTACGACCGAAGTGCATGGCCATGCATTTTCCAACATCGTATATCATTTGCCACTTTCTTTCCCGTTCTCCTCATTCAAGTCCTTGTGCAGCCTGACTGTTTCCTCAACACTACCGGCCCTTCCACCAATCTTCATATCATGTGCAAACTTGGAAACAAAGCCATCTACTCTAGGACAAGAGGGTATGACTTCAGGATTGAAGGACGTCCTTTTAGAACTGAGATGTGGAGAAACTACTTTAGTCAGTGTGTGGAAAATCTGTGGAATTTGTTGCCACAAGTGGCTGTTAAGGCCAAGTCATATTTAACGCAGAGGTATATAGGTTCCTGATTAGCCAGGGCATCAAAGGGTTTAGAGTGAAAGCAGGGGATTAGTGATGACTGAAGAATTGGATCAGCCCATGACTGAATGGTGGAGCAGACTCGATGGGCCGAATGGCCTACTTCTGTTCCTATATCTTATGGTCTATTCCATCAGCTAAATCTTGATATACAGCATAAAATGAAGGTGTCCTAACACTGAACGCTGCGGAACGCGAGTCACTGGCAGCCAACCAGAAAAGGATCCCTTTACTCTCATTCGCTGTTTCCTACCAATCAGCCAATGTTCTAACCATGCCTGTAACTTTTCTGTAATTCCATGGCCTCTTAACCTGGTTACCACCTTCGTGTGTGGCTCCTTGTTAAGGGCCTTCTGAGATTCCAAATATACAACATCCACTGCATCCCCTTTATCTATCCTGCTTGTAATCTCCTCAAAGAATCCCAACAGGTTTGTCAGGCAGGATATTCCCTTAACGAAGCCATGCTGACTTGCCCTGCCTTGTCCAGTGTCACCAAGTATTCCATAACCTCATACTTAACAACTGACTCCAATTTCTTCCCAACCACAGAGGTGAGGCTGACTGTCTATAATTTCCTTTCTGCTGTCTTCCTCCTTACTTAAAGGGCTAAGTGGCATTTGCCATTGTCCAGTCCTCTGGCACCATGCCAGGGTTCAATGTTTTTTGAAAGATCATTTGAAATGCCTCCACAATGTCTACTACGACCACTTTCAGAACACGAGGGCGCAGTTCATCTGGTCCGCGTGACTTATGTACCTTTAGGTCTTTCAGCTTTTTGAGCACCTTCTCCTTTGTAACAGTAACTGCACTCACGTCTCTCCCCTCGCACTCTTCAACAACGTGCACAGTGCTAGTGTCTTCCATGGTGAAGACTGGTGCAAAATATTTGGTTTATCTGCCATCTCTTTATCCCGCGTTATTATGTATCCGGCTTCATTTTCTAGCGGTCCTATATCCACTCTCATCTCTGTTTTATTTTTTTACAATACTTGAAAACAATTTGATATTGTTTGCCAACTTGTTTTACAAAGACAGGTGTGTAAAAAGGGCCCAAAGGATATTTGGAGACCAGGGTCACCCCAACCACAACCTGTACCAGTTGCTACCATCCGGGAGACGGTACCGCAGCATAAAAGCCAGGAGCAACAGGCTCCGGGACAGCTTCTGCAACCAGGCCATCAGACTGCTTAACTCATGTGGACCCAACTGAATTTCTATGTTATATTGACCAGCATGTTATACATATTATTTATCATAAATTACCATACATTGCAGATTGCACATTTAGGTGGAGACATAACATAAAGATTTTTAATTCTCATGTATATGAAGGATGTAAGTAATAAAGTCAATTTAATTCAAATCAATTTCTTGTTTATTTTTTTCACCCAATCATCCTTTTAGTTCCTCTCTGTAGATATTTAATAGCTTTCCAATCCTCTGTCTTCCTACTAATTTTTGCTTAGTTGTATGCCCTCGCTTTTGTCTTTACGTTAACTTGTCTTCCCTTGTCAGCCACGGTTTTACTATTTTGCTATGTTAGTATTTATTTATTTTTGGAATAAATCTATCCGTTACCTTCCTCATTTTCCCAGAAACTGACATCATTTCTGCTCTGCTATCATCCCTGCCAGCATCTCCTTCCAATTTGCTTTGGCCAACTCTTCTCTCAGACCACTGTAATTTCTTTCACTTCTCTGAAATACTACAATGTCAGATTTTACTGTCACCTTATCAGATTTCAAGTTGAACTCAGTCACGTTGTGAGCACTGCTTCCTAAGGTTTCTTTTAACTACTCACCTCTGCTTCAATACGTAACACCCAATCCAGTAGAGCTGTTCCCCGAGTAGGGTCAACGACAAACTGCTCTAGATAGCCATCACATTTCATTCAACAAACTCACTCTCTTGAGATCCTTTACCAACCTGATTTTCCCAATTGACCTGCATGTTGAAATCTCCCATGATTATCATAACATTGTCCTTTTCATCAGCCTTTTCTATTTCCAGTTGTAATCTGTGGGCCTCAACCCACTGACTGTTGGGAGGCCTTTATATGACTGCTATCAGTGTCATTTTTACTTTTGCAGTTCCTTACCTCAACCCGTAAGATTCAACATCTTCCAATCCTATGTCACATCTTGCTGCTGATTTACCAACCGAGCCACACCACCCCATCGGCCTTCCTTCCTTCCTTCCTATACCACCGATACATTGTGTAACCTTGAACATTCAGCTCCCAACTACAACCATCCTTCAGCCACGATTCCGTGGTGGCCACAACATCATACCTGACAATCGGTAATAGTGTAACAAGATCATCCACCTTATTTCTCATACTCCATGCATTGAGATATAACGCTTTGTGTACTGTATCTGCTACCCTTTTTAATTCTGCATCCCTAATGCACTGATACTCACCCTGCTGGCTGCAATTTTCTCCTCTCATCTGTCCGCCATATCTGACAGTCTGACCGCACGCTATCTTTGCATTTTTACCATCAGTCCTATCCCTTCACTCCAGTTCCCGAGCATCCCCCCCCCCACCAAATTAGTTCAGACCCTCCCCAACAGCTCTATCAAACCTCTCTGTGAGAATATTGTTCTCCGTCGGGTCGAGGTGCGACCCATCCCTTTTGAGCAGGTCATTCCTCCACCAGATGAGATCCCAATGATCCAAGAACCTGAATCCCTGTCCCCAGCACCATCTTCTCAGCCATATTCTGTCTGCCAAATTATCCTGTTTCTACCCTCACCAGCACGTGGCACAGGCAGCAATACAGAAATTACAACCCTGGGGGTGCTGCTTCTGAGCTTTCTACCAAGCTGGCCAGATTCTTTTCAGGACCTCTTTGCTTTTACTTCCAATGTCATTTTCATAAATTTACCAAAATATCTGGCTCTTTTCCCTCCCTCTCTAAAATGCTGCAGACACGATCCCTGACCCTGGCATACCGTTCGAGTGTCCCGTTCACATCAATAGATTCTCCTGTCTGTTCCCCTGATGATTCAGTCCCCGATCACGACCGCTCCCCTCTTCTGCCTCTAACAACAATGAGAGTTGCTGATCCGGAAGGGGGATTGACCTACGTCAATCAGAGTCTGCACTCACAGGGAACAGAGGACGTGTGTATTTTCCTGACAATCCCGGTCACCACACTGATACCTGCTTTTATTCCCTACAATATTATCGTCAGTATTAAATTCCCAGTTCCTCTGGTAGATCCAAACTCATGTCCTGGTGTGTTAGTGCATTTGCCTGGGATCAGGACACAGTGGTTCATCTGCCAGTCCCGTGTATTGGTTGTATTGTGACCCCGTGCTGGTGTGTTCAGGGGTCTAACATCTCCAGCTGATCATGTGACAGTGATGCCTTCCAGTCGGTGGGGTTGATGTGAAATAAACTTCAGTTCCCCTTCAGCCCAATGTTACAGACAATCTTTGCCTCAAATTGGAACGAAATTGAGCTTCATAAACAAGGGGAAATGAATCTTTGTAAGTTTTACCTCGATTAATAGCATCAATCATTTCTCTCAGCACTGTGTTCAACAAATCGGGGTGATTGAATTTTTCAACCGGTAGGGTCTCATCTGTCACTGACAATTCCTGGATATCGTCATTAATCCTGTAAATATTAAACTGCTGGTTATAAATTGCTATTCTGAACTATTTTACAAATCCATTAAGAGTTCAGTAAAGAGCCTGTCCTACCTCCTGTTCCGACGAGCTTCCTCCTGAAATAAATAAAACACAAATCGGATTAGACTTGGACTTACTGTCCACATCCTGAATTTCATCCAAATCATTACTAGGTGTTGAGAATTCCCACTCCCGCAATCACTCACACACATGGACAATACAGAACCATGGGGTAACTTAGCGACAATTGATTTGTTAGAATTGGCCTCGGTGCTGTGTTTATTTCAAATATACCGCTGTTCATTTAGTGCCCTTTGACAGAAACAAATTGAAATATAATCCCTCACCGTGAGAAATATCACACCGTCTTTTTGATCCATCTGTTCCTTTAACTTAGTGATTTCCTCCTGAATAATCCTTATATTCTCTTGAATCTCCCGAAGATTTTTCTCCATTGGGTTGAGAATCCTCTTCTCTTCTTCCCTGAGATCCCTGAGTAAGCTCTGCTCTTTCTTAGTGATAATCTGGCGCAGTTCAGCAAACTGGGATGTGATGTGGGACTGAAGGCTTTTTGACTGTTCCTGTTGAATGAAAGGTGAAGATTAATATACTGCATTGTTCTATTCTGTTTCCTTTTGTCGTTAAGTTCGGTCTATTAGAGTCCATGCTACTTCTGAGTGTATTCCCATCAACACCATTCCCTCACATTTTCCTGAAACCTATTCTCACTTATTGACCCATAAACTCCCATCTGATTCACACACACCCTCCCCACCTTCACAGGGTTAATTTTAATTCACCATTCATCCAGCATGTCCTTGGAATGTGTCTGAAACTGTCATGGTCACAGGGAGAAAATGCAAACTCCACACAGACAGCAGCAGAGGTCAGGATTGAACCCAGGTCACTGGAGCTGCGATACTCGGCTATTCTGCATTAAATGGAGCAAAACTCGACAGTAATATCAGAAATTCCGCTCAGTAAGCCTCACCCGAATTCCGGAAATCTTCTCCTTCTGTTGCTGCTCCTTTTCCTGGAAGTCTGATTTCTTTTTTGTGAGAGAGTCTAAGGAAGATTTTAGCTGACCCTGGAAGTCAGAGAGTGAAGGAAATAGAAACAAAGATGCATCAAAAGAAACAGGTGATCAAACCCGATTATCACACAAAATGCCGGAGGAACTCAGTGAGTCAGGCACCATCTATTCAGGGGAAATAAAGAGTCGGTGTTTCGGGATGAGACCCTTCATTAGGACCGGGAAGGAATGGGACAGAAGCCAGAATAAAAAGGTTGGGGACGAGAACCAGCTGACAGGTGACGGGTGAGACAACGTGAGCAGGAACGTGGGGGAGGGTGATGCTCAGAGGGGACAGGTGGAAGAGGTAAAGGGCTGGAGAAGAAGGAATCTAATTCGAGAGGACAATCGACCATGGAAGAAACGGGAGGAACTGGGCTGTTTGCGGCCCTGAATGGTGACGAGGGAGGAGGTTAAGAGTCAGGTGCAGCACTTGTCCCGCTTGCAGGTGTCGGTGCCAGGAAGGAGATCAGTGGGGAGGAGCGAGTGGATCCGGGCGATACAGTCCGTAGACCGCGATCCGAATAGAGAGCGGTGAGTTGCGGGGTGCGGAGGTGGGCTGTGGGACGGAGAGATGCTAGAATCCCGTTGGAGATGGCGGAAGTTGCAGAGAGTGATGTGTTAGTTATAGAGGCTCGTGTGATGATATGTAGGACAAAGGAAATATTTTAAGTATTGAACTAACGTTAGTTTTTACCTTGTAGATTTTAACAGCTTCTTTAATCGGCCTGAAGCGGTGCTCTCTGTGTTCCTCCGCCACTGCACAGATCAGACAGATCAGTGTCTTGTCCGTTTCACAAAACAGCTTCAGTTCTTCCTCATGTTCGTCGCAGTGAAGTTTACTTTCCTTCCCTTTCGCATTCAGGTTTAGATTTCGAGCTTTTTCAGCCAGATTTGCTAAGGCCCGATTCACCCTGAGGTCAGCAAACACCGTTCTACATTCCGGGCAGGAGTTTCTCTCCTCCCTTTCCCAACACCGTGTGATACAAGAGCGACAGAAGTTGTGTCCACACTCCAGTATAACCGGATCGATGAAGAAATCCAGGCAGACGGGACAAATTGTCTCCTCCGTCCAACTCTCAACCGGTCCTTTTGAAGCCATGTTAACTCCCGGCACTTCCTGATTCAGAATGCTTTCACTTTCGGGGAGCTGCTGATCCCCTGCAGTACCGCGATTGTCCACTACGCGCGCTGCAGACTCAGGGAATGAACATTCTGCTGCTGGATATGTTCAGTGGAAATTCTGGCTATTTCCATATTAGTGTGGGATCAAAAACAAGTTAAACAGGGAAAACATAAGAAAACGCCCAATGGACTGTCTAAGCCCGGCGACGAGCGTAGGTGAGTTGGCCATATGCCCAGCAACCCCATCTCGTAAACACGGAGAGCGACAAAAAACGTTAGCTGAATGTCCAAAGGCCCCATCGCTCCGATCGGAAGGACCTTCCCCTGTAAGACGATTGAAGTCGTGTGATCATCCTCGGCCTGGACAGGGGACTCTGGCAAGCTGCTGCTGGCGGCCTGTGCCCCATTAGGCGTGATGGGCTAAAGAAGAACCAGAACAGAAGTGAAGCCAGAGAGGAGAGCCTGGTTCAGTCTACTGTCTAAGGCAGGGCTGAAAGGGGCAAATTCTGACCAGAGAGGCACAAGAGACTGCGGATGCTGGAATCTGGAATGAGAAACATGATGCTGGAGGAACTGAGCGGGTCAGGCAGAATCTATGGAGAGGAATGTACAATAGAATTTCCGGGTCGAGATCCTCCATCTGAACTGTCTCAACCCGAAATGTCGATTGTCCATTTCCCTCCACAGATGCTGCCCGACCCGCTGAGTTCCTCCCGCAGCTCGTTTTTTATCTTTCTCCAGGTCTAAGAGAGTCAGAGTGGAGTGTAAATCGGTTGATAAGTAAACAGTGAAAACATGCCATTAAACTGGGGATGCGGAGAGAATATTGTGCTGTGAGGAGAGAGATGCAGTGGTGATGACTGACCCGTGGTTGCAGGAAAAAGCACAGGACTGGACATTCTACGTCACAGGGTGGAAAATGTTAATTTTTCGGTGAGGTCCTGATTTCAACAGCCCTTCGTGAGAAAAAACTTCGTGACTTGACCCATGTCCGTCCCGTCTCCAATAGAAGGCCTGGTCTCCTTCACTCTGGACACAGATCAGATGTTGATTCTTTTTTGTATCAAAATAAGCTTTATATAAAATAATCAAAATGATAAAACTTTCCAATACCTTTACCCAATGAATTTACATTCGTTCTCTATGGGGTATTCTGTTGTCTGTTGTCGCTCATGTGCCCCCTGGGGTGGTGAACAATAATTGAGAGGCTTCCTCAGCCAACCCGGCCTCTCCCAGTCGAGCAGTAGAGGGACCCGATAGTTCCAATGGTCCCTCGGCAGCATTCCTGCGTGACAGAGAGTGGTGAACTACATACAACTGTCTGGACACCCCACCCCCCAGCTGACTGCTCCTGTGGCTCCTCCCACAGACCCCTGTATAAAGGCGATTGGAGGCACTGCTCCTCCCTCAGTCTTCAGGATTTTGTGTGGTGGTCGCTTGCTGCTGACGGTGCTTTCTTCCAGCCAATAACAGCCTACCTTGACTCACGTCTCCGAGAGTTATTGATGGTGCATCGCAGGGGTTCCCAACATTTTGTGCCAAAGACCAATACCAGTAACCGTGGACCCCAGGTTGGGAACCCCTGCTCTCCGGACATCTCGGTGTGATGGCAGGCCAACAAGTTTCGAGCGTCTTTCCCTGAGTTGATGATCTTCCAGCAGCATTCGCTAACCGTTTTCTTACGCGTCCTCGGAACAGCCCGAGGATCAGTGAGCCTTCTGTCACGCAGCTGCTGTGGCACAGGCCCTTGCATCTTTCTCCACAGATCTTCACCAGCCCACAGTCCGCAAAGAGGTGAGTGACCGTCTCGTCTCCACTGCAGTAATCTCGGGGCAGCACGCTGTGTGAGTGATCTCCGGGCATGCAGCAAGGATCAGACTGGGAGGCCCCTCTCGTCTCCACTGCAGTAATCTCGGGGCAGTGCGCTGTGGGAGTGATCTCCGGGCATGCAACAAGGATCAGACTGGGAGGGGCCCTCTCGTCTCCACTGCAGTAATCTCGGGGCAGCGCGCTGTGGGAGTGATCTCCGGGCATGCAGCAAGGATCAGACTGGGAGGGGCCCTCTCGTCTCCACTGCAGTAATCTCGGGGCAGCGCGCTGTGGGAGTGATCTCCGGGCATGCAACAAGGATCAGACTGGGAGGGGCCCTCTCGTCTCCACTGCAGTAATCTCGGGGCAGCGCGCTGTGGGAGTGATCTCCGGGCATGCAGCAAGGATCAGACTGGGAGGGGCCCTCTCGCCGTCAGACAGGTGAGGTCTTGATGCCTGTTGGTGAGAACTGGTGATGAGGCATTCTGCCAGATGGTCTGGACTGTCTGCTCAGGGAACCACTCCACTGTGTCCATCCAGTCCTTCTCCTGCAGTAACTGCAGGACATTCCGTGCTGACCACTGTCTGGTGTTCTTGTGGTCAAAGCCGCTGGTCTGAAAGAACTGTCACCAATTTCATTAACACAAGGTTCACATGGAGAAACTTCCTGATTGAGACAGATACAGTCTCACAGGGTATTTACAGTGTAGGGGCAGGAATGATGTTTCTCCTGGCTGGGCAGTGGAACCAGGGATCACAGACTCAAAATCCGAAATCACCCTCCGCAGGACTGAGATGAGGAGAAATTTCCCCAACACAGTGCGGTGAATATTTGGAGTTTTCTCCACAAGTTTTCTAAATTAAACGAACATATTTAGGGGCTCGGCGATGTTGGGAACGTTTCAGGAAAGTGGCGCTGAGGTCAAAGATCTGCCATGTTTTGAGTGAGGGACAGAACAGCGCAACGGGCCGAATGGCAGCGCCTGCTCCTGTTTCTTATTTTCTAAATCACGAGTTGACCTTTGCGCCTTGTTCTCCCTTGGCCTTCAGCCTGTCGGATTGCACCAGGGAGCGGTGAGAGCTCCGGAGATCCATCAGCAGCTGCTGCGGTTATTTCATGCTCTTGTTATTTATCCAGTTTCTCCATATTTGCATTTGCACAGTTTGTTACCTTCAGCACTCTGGCTGATCTTTCACTGCCTGCTTCTGTTATGGTTACTATTCTATACTTTTTCTAAGTGTGTCCGCAGGAAAATACTTCTCGGGGTTGTATGTGGTGACTTATCTGTGCTCTGATAATAAGATTTACTTTTAAATTTGAGTTTCGGGGAACTTCCTTTAATTCTGAGAACAAACTGTGACTGACATCTCCAGCTCCCAGCAGCCGCCCGTCCTCATACACTCACAGCCAATCAGCGACCACCGCTGGGAGAGGGTTGCTCGCATTGGCTGAGGGGTGTCAGTGAGCGGGACGCTGAGCGCCCGGCAGGGCCGGAGTTTGGAACCGGGACCGAGTGAGGCCGGAGACCGGGCGCTGCGCCTTGGGTTTCGGCTGCACCACCGGCGGGTGCTGAATCCTTTCGAAGGCAGAGCTGAAGAGACTGGCGGAGATTCCGTGAGATGTTTCAGCTACACGGAGGGCGCCCGGCCTTTCCCCGCCGAGGATTGGGGCCTGTTGTCTGGAGTTGTCTCCCAGACCCGTCCCTTCCTGCCTGGAGACGGGAGCTGCCCCGCAGCGGCTGCCGATGGATCTCCGGAGCTCTCACCGCTCCCCTGTGCAATCCGAATGGCTGAAAACCAAGGGAGAACAAGGCGCAAAGGTAAACTCGTGCGTTAAAAAATAAGTAACAGGAGCATGCCTGGCCACTTGGCCCGTTGCGCCTATTCCACCCTTTCCTCAGAATAGTCCTTTCTTTTTAAATCCTTTTATTGATTTTAAACAAACACAAATGAAACATGAATACAAAGAGCTTGAGAGTACATAATTAATAGGTTAAGGTATAAATACAAATAGATGATAATAACCTCTCAAACTCATAGTGGTTACAAAAAATTGAGAAAATAAGAAACCCTCCCCCCCCCAAAAAAAATGAAAAAAATCCTAACCGACATGGGCCATTGCATTATATCAATTTTACACAGTAGCGTCAATAAATCCGCACCTCCATCCAAATAATTAAGGACAATAAAAGTAAGGTCTAGGAAAAGTCAGTTTACCTTATATGAAAATGTTGAATAAATGGTCTCCAAGTTTCTTCATATTTAACTGAAGGGTCAAAGACAACACTTGTAATTTTTTCTAAACTCGAGCAAGAAATAGTTTGAGAAAACCACTGAAATATAGTTGGAGGATTAATTTATTTCCATTTCAATAGGATAGATCTTCTAGCCATTAATGTAACAAATGCAATCATCCGCCGGGCTGAGGGGGGATAAACGACTATTATCCACCATTGGTAAACCGAAAATTGCAGTAATAGGATGCGTTTGCAATTTGATATTCAGAACTGTTGAAATAATACCAAAAATATATTTCCAATAATTTTGCAAACAGGGGCAAGACCAGAATATATGGGTCAATGAAGCGACTTCAGAATGACATCTGTCATTGGTTGGATTAACATGAGAATAAAATCGAGCGAGTTTATCGTTGGACATGTGAGCCCTATGAACAACCTTAAATTGTATTAGGCATGTTTAGCACAAATAGAAGAAGAATTGACTAATTGTAAAATTTTCTCCCACTGCTCTGTGGGTATGAGACGGTGAAGTTCTTTTTCCCATTCCTTCTTAATTATTTCTGATACTCCTGGCTGTATTTTCATGATCATATGATAAATGATGGCTACTTAACCCTTCTGGCAAGGATTCAGAGCTAGAATTTTTTCTGTAATGTCCATTGGACGTAATTTCAGAAAATACTAACATTCAAGAAATTTCTAATTTGTAAGTATCTAAAAAAATGAGTTTTTGGTCGGATAGCTGTTCAAAGGACATAAAACTGTTATCTAAAAATAGATCACGAAAACATGTTATACCTTTTGTTTTCCAAAACACAAAGGCTTGGTCCATAAAAGAGGGCTGGAAAAAGAAGTTAGATATAATAGGGCTTGATTATTCAAGCCAAAGAATTTACGAAATTGAAACCATATTCTTAATGTATGTTTAACTATAGGATTAGTTATTTGTTTATTCGGTTTAGATAAAGCAAAAGGAAGCGAAGATCCTAAAATAGAAAACAATGAGAAGTCTTGTACAGATTTACACTCCAAATTTACCCATTGTGGGCAAGGTACTATGACCGATTCTTGTATCCAAAATATTAAATATTGAATATTAACTGCCCAATAGCAAAATCTCAGGTTTGGCAAAGCAAAACCACCTTCCTTCTTAGGCTTCTGTAAATATTTTTACTTAATCTAGGATTTTTATTCTGCCACACATAAGAGGATATTTTGGAGTCAATAATATCAAAAAGAGATTTAGGAATAAAAATTGGTAATGCTTGGAAAAAATATAAAAATTGGATAATACTATCAACATGATAGTATTAATTCGACCAATCAATGACAGAGAGAATGGGGACCACCTGGTAACAAGTTGCTTGATTTGTTCAATTAAAGGTAAAAAATTAACTTTAAATAAACCCTTATGTTTCCTGGTAATTTTAATACCCAAATAAGTAAAATGATCTGTGACAACTTTAAATGGTAAGTGTTTATAAATTGGAACTTGCATATTTAATGGAAATAATTCACTCTTATTAAAATTCAGTTTGTAGCCAGAAAAGCTACTAAACTGAGCAAGCAAGGATGAAATAGCAGGAATAGATCTCTCAGGGTCAGATATGTATAGTAACAAATCATCAGCATATATTGATAACTTATTAGTCCCTTACCCACGGGTAATACCAAAAATATTAGGTGATTAACGAATGACAACGGCTAAAGGTTCCAAAGCAATGTCAAGTAATAGAGGACTTAAAGGACAGCCTTGCCTCGTACCACGGGACAACTGAAAAAAAAGGAGATCTTTGATTATTGGTAAGAACCGAAGCCAAAGATTTAGAATACATTAATTTAATCCATGATAGAAATTTCAAGCTAAATTAAAATTCTGCAACGTATTAAATAAATATGGCCATTCAACTCTATCGAATGCTTTTTCAGCATCTAAGGAAATGACATTCTGGTATTCTAGATGAAGAAGTATAAATTATATTAATTAATTTTCTAATGTTAAATGATGAATAACAGCTATTAATAAATCCGGTCTGATCTTCAGAGATAATTTGAGGTAATACATTTTCTAATCTAGTGGTGAAAATTTTGGTAAAAACCTTAGAATCGGTATTCAGCAAGGATATTGGCCGATAGGATGCACATTCAGTGGGGTCTTTATCTTTTTAAGATTTGGAGAAATGGAGGCATCATAAAAAGATTGTGGTTATTTATTAAAAGGGAGTGGCTGCCCCTTTCCAGACCCTGACCGGGGCCTTGCCTGCACTCCTCAGGGTTATGTATGGAACCTCTCGGGCAGGGACAGGGTGTGGGTTCTCTTTTCCCAGGCAGATGCCCGAAGGTGACCGGGAGCCACCAGAGGGGCTGATGTAATACAAGCCATGGCACGGTGGGTCACTGAGGTAAGGGAACCCATTTGAATGACAGCCCGACTGCATGCGGATTTTGGTGAATTTACCCGATAACTACAGAAAAAAGGAGAATCCCTTGCGTACTTTATAGCTCGTTTTAAGAATACGTGAGAGTCCAATGCCGGCAAACCCCTGGACAGATCAGTATGTCCAGCTGGCAGGGCAGACTTTTCTAAACTGTCTCAGACCCAAGCCTGCTCACTCCTTTAAGTTAACTAATCTCAATTCGCTGTGTCGGACCTGGCCCAGGGTGGCAGAAATTCTGATGAATATGGAGAGCAATTGACTCTTTAAAGGGACTGGGGAAAAGCGAGAGTGTGCACAGAGAACCGGTAGTGAGGAGATGGAGTTCGGATCCCGACGAAGAACCCAGAACGGGTGGCAGGATCGTGCGGACGGTGCAGATGAAGAGGACACTTGGTTAAGGAGAGAAACGGGGTTTGTAGAAAGAGGGGACATTGGGCCAGAGATTGTCGCACTGCAATCACAGACAAGAATAATAAGAGGCAGGAAGAGAGCCTGGATGACAGTGATACTCGACAGATTACCACATTTACTCTCCACAACCCCTTTGGTCCCTGATAAGGCAGGCCAGAGTGGACGGATCACAGTGATACTCGACAGAGTATCACATTTACTCTCCATAATCCCTTTGGGCTCGGATAAGGCAGACCAGAGGGGACGGATCACAGTGATACTCGACAGCGTTTCTGATGCACCATCAATAACTCACGCTGAGACTTAGGAAGTGAGATATCGGCTTTTATTGACTGGAAGAACAGCACTACATCCTGGGAAAATGAGGGAGAGCAGCAGACCACAGTCGCCTTTATACAGGGGTCTGTGGGAGGAGCCACAGGAGCAGTCAGCAGGGTCTGTGGGAGGAGCCACAGGAACAGTCAGACAGGTATATCTAGTTCACCACATTCACCCCCCCCCCCCTTTGTTTAAAAAAATCCCCAAGTATATTTACAGGTTAAGTCTATCAGGTGGTCGAATCGTTCGCTGCGATCTACGTAGCTCCGGCTGCAATTGCACAGGAGCCGGAGGTGGTGATGGCACAGGTGCCGGAGGTGGTGATTGCTCCGGAGGCGGAGAGTGGGTTGGTTCTGTCCCAACAGGAGGTGTCAGGGATCCCTCGCGTGTGAGCGAGGTCCCTGGAATAGACGCGTACGAGATGCCCGGTACATGAGCGTCGTGAGGAGTCTGGGTGTGGCACGGTGCGTGCGGTGTCACCTCGGGTACAGGGTGCATAGTTACCGTGGAATGCTCGGGGTAGTGGTCTGCTGCTCCGGCGGGCGCCAGGTCGCGGACAGAGACCGTGTCCTCCCGCCCATCAGGCAAGACCACGTAAGCATACTGGGGATTAGAATGCAGGAGGTGAACCCTCTCGACCAGCGGTGAGTACTTATTACTCCTCGCATGTTTACGTAGCAGCACTGGCCCCGGGGACGTCAGCCAAACTGGTAGGGTGGTCCCACTGACAGCCTTCCTGGGAAAAGAGAATAGGCGTTCGTGAGGGGTGGCATTAGTGGACGTACACAACAGGGAGCGGATAGAGTGGAGTGCCTCAGGGAGGACCTCCTGCCATCGGGAGACCGGCAACCCTTTTGACTTAAGGGCTAAAAGTGTGGCCTTCCACACTGTGGCATTCTCCCTCTCCACCTGGCCATTCCCCCGGGGATTATAACTCGTGGTGCGACTAGTAGCAATGCCCCTAGCTAGCAGGAACCGGCGCAACTCGTCACTCATAAAGGAGGACCCTCTATCACTGTGGACATAGCAGGGATATCCGAACAGAGTGAAGAGCTGGCGCAGGGCTTTTATGACAGACGTGGTAGTAGTGTCGGGGCAGGGAACGGCAAAGGGGAATCGCGAGTACTCGTCAATAATACTGAGAAAATAGACATTGCGGTCGGTGGAGGGAAGGGGGCCCTTAAAGTCAATACTCAGTCGCTCAAAAGGGCGGGTGGCCTTGACAAGCTGCGCAGTGTCAGGACGGTAGAAGTGCGGTTTGCACTCAGCGCAGATCTGGCAGTCCCTGGTCATCGTCCTGATGTCCTCCAGGGAGTACGGCAGGTTCCGGGCTTTAATGAAATGATAAAACCGGGTGACCCCCGGGTGGCAAAGTTGGGCATGAAGGGCATACAGCTGGTCGAGCTGGGCACTAGCACACGGTCCCCGGGATAGGGCATCAGAGGGTTCATTGAGCCTGCCAGGCCGGTACAGGATATCGTAATTGTAGGTGGACAGTTCTATTCTCCATCGCAAAATTTTATCATTTTTGATTTTGCCCCGCTGTTGGTTGCTGAACATGAACGCAACCGAGCGCTGGTCGGTCAGCAAGGTGAACCTTCTGCCGGCGAGATAGTGCCGCCAGTGCCTAATAGCTTCCACTATGGCTTGGGCTTCTTTCTCCACCGCGGAGTGCCGAAGTTCAGAGCCTTGAAGGGTACGAGAAAAAAACGCCACTGGCCTGCCTTCCTGATTGAGGGTAGCAGCCAGCGCGACGTCAGAGGCGTCACTCTCTACTTGGAAGGGAATGGTCTCGTCTACCGCATGCATCGTTGCTTTGGCAATGTCCCCTTTAATGCAGCTGAAGGCCGCGCGGGCCTTGGCAGAGAGGGGAAAGGTGGTAGACTTGACCAGGGGGCGGGCCTTGTCTGCGTAATGGGGAACCCATTGGGCGTAATAGGAAAAAAAAACCCAGGCACCGCCGGAGGGCCTTGAGAGTAGTGGGAAGAGGGAGTTCTAACAGGGGACGCATACGGTTGGGGTCAGGGCCAATGACCCCGTTCTCCACGACATACCCAAGGATAGCGAGTCGTGTGGTTCTGAACACACACTTGTCCTTGTTATAAGTGAGGTTCAAAGCATCGGCCACTTGGAAAAAGCGTTGGAGGTTGGCGTCATGATCCGACCAGTCGCGACCACAGATGGTGATGTTATCTAGATAGGGAAATGTGGCCGTCAGTTTGTACTGGTCCACCATCCGGTCCATCTCCCTCTGGAAGACTGAGACCCCATTTGTGACACCAAATGGGACGCGCAGAAAGTGACAGAGCCTGCCACCCGCCTCGTAGGCGGTGTAGGGGTGGTCCTCTGGGCGGATGGGGAGCTGGTGATAAGCGGATTTCAGATCAATTGTCGAGTACACCTTGTACTGAGCTATCTGGTTGACCATATCCGCGATGCGGGGTAGGGGGTACGCGTCAAGCTGCGTGAATCTATTGATGGTCTGGCTGTAGTCCACAACCATCCTATTTTTCTGCCCAGTCCGAACAACGACCACCTGGGACCGCCATGGGCTTATGCTCGGCTCAATGATCCCCTCCCTGAGCAGCCGCTGCACCTCTGAATGAATAAAGGCCCTGTCCCCCGCACTGTACCTCCTACTTTTAGTTGCCACAGGTTTACAGTCGGGGGTCAGGTTGGTGAACAGCGGTGGGGGAGGGATCTTGAGGGTGGAGAGGCTGCAAATAGTGTCAGCAGCACAGCTATCGGCATGGTGCTGGGCGGGATGTGTGGTTCGGTGTGTATGTGCGTGTGGTAACGGAGTATATGGCGAAGTCCCACCAAACTGAGGATTCCTGACAGTGAGTGGTGGGAGGGGCCCGTCATATGCCATAGTCACACTTTCGAGGTGGCTCTGGAAGTCCAGCCCCAATAGCACAGGTGCGCACAGTCGAGGCATGACCAGTAGCGCAAAGTTCCGATATTCTGTGCCCTGCACCACCAATGTCGCTACACAACCCACCCGGATGTCCGTGGAATGCGACCCAGAAGCCAAGGTGATCTTCTGACGTACCGGCCGTGTCACGAGTCCACAGCGTTTCACTGTGGCCGGGTCAATAAAACTCTCAGTGCTGCCCGTGTCAAACAGGCAGCTAGTCCTGTGCCCCTCCACCAGGATGTCCATCATCGACCTTGCGAGCTGGTGTGGGGCGCTTTGGTCGAGGGTCACGGAAGCCAGCGTTGAACGGGGCGTGTCGGGGGCGGGGCCTGGTGACGCCGGCAAAGATGGTTGTCCACATCCAGTCATGCAAAATGGCGGCCCCCAGGTCTCAGACGCAGCGCTGCTCGACCCCAGGCGCGGTTTAGACTTACATACCCTGGCGAAATGGCCCTTCTTCCCACAGCTGGAACACGTCGCTTCGCGAGCCGGGCAGCTGTTTCTGGGATGTTTCGGAAGCCCACAAAAGTAACAGAGTTTTATACCTGGCGAATTCGAGGGGTTCGAGATACCGCGACTGGCAGCGGCGTTGGCGAATTCGCTCGGAACCGGGGAATCGCGCGGCTGGACCTCTTCGGCGTACAGCTATCGTATCGGCCGTCTCTATCGCGGAGCGTAAGGTAAGATCAGCTTTTTCCAGCAGCCGCTGGCGTATACACACTGACCGGACCCCAGTCACAAAAGCGTCTCGGACCAAGAGTTCCGTATGCTGTTCCGCTGTGAGCGCTTGGCAGTCACAAGTCCGCGCGAGTGCCTGTAGATCTCGGAGAAATTCAGCAGTCGACTCCGTAGGCCGCTGTTTTCGTGTTGCCAAGCGGTGCCGTGTATAAACTGGATTTACTGGCTGCAGGTACTGTCTTTTGAGGGCGGCAAGCGCCTCCTCGTAGGTGGATATGTCCCTGATGAACGAATAAACTTTTGGGGCGACCCTCGAGAGGAGAAGTCTGAGCCGAACAGCCGAGTCGGTGGCACGAACCTCCTCTAAGTACGATTGGAAGCACACCAGCCAGTGTTCAAAGGCAAGAGCTGCTCCAGGGTCTTGGGGGTCCAAGTCCAGGCGTTCTGGGCGTAAAACGGTTTCCATGTTGTAACTTTCAGTCAATAAAATTGATGCACCATCAATAACTCACGCTGAGACTTAGGAAGTGAGATATCGGCTTTTATTGACTGAAGAACAACACTACATCCTGGGAAAATGAGGGAGAGTAGCAGGCCACAGTCGCCTTTATACAGGGGTCTGTGGGAGGAGCCACAGGGGCAGTCAGCAGGGTCTGTGGGAGGAGCCACAGGAGCAGTCAGACAGGTATATCTAGTTCACCACAGACTCCGCATGCGCATTGTTGGATCCTCATATGGCGGATAGATGGGTTTGTCGTTCGTGGTGCCTTCTGGGTGAAGAGGAAGCCATGGCTGAACGTATCAGCGTTGTCCCCATATGGTGAAAAGAAATGTGAGGGGATTTATCTCCCAAACACTGCCGAGCTCCAACTATGTAAATCGGAGGATTAGGAACTCGGAACAAAAATATAGTTCCTAGTTAATCTCATTCAATGAAAATGTCAATTAGTGCTGTATGGAAAAAAAATCCTCCCGTCAGCTTTACTTCACTCTGGTAAATAACGATATGAAACAGCTTTGTCCTGGTTGACAAGTGACTTGTGGCTTTCTCATCACAAAAGTGTCACACTCCAAAGAGAATAACTACTGCCCTCCCCTTCATAGAAACATAGAAAGTCGACAGCACAATACAGGCCCTACGGCCCCCACCGCTGTGCCGAACTTGTCCATACCTTAGCATTTACCTATTAGCCCTCTATTTTTTCTAACCTTGGCATTTCCTCGAGTTCATCACTGTCAATCAGTTGGGAGAGGGTATCTGAGTAAACAGAACATCTCCAGGATCATACATGGAGTAACAAGTGCTCTTTGTAATGTTGTGGAACATGACCAGAACTTGAAATAATACTAAAGGACACGGACAAGTTGAGCCAAGTCACAGATTGATTGAAGGCAGAAATAACCTATCCTCATACAGAGAGGAATACAGTCAGAGAATTTGATGGTCAGTCAGGATGTCTGATACGTGCCTTGTTAGAAGATGAGGACCTCAAATATAAACATAGAAGTCTGAAAAACATTACAGGTCCTTCGGCCTGCGGTGTTGAGCTGAACAGGTAACCTATTTTAGTAACTACCTCGGATTTCCATACTGTATAGTCTATTTTTCTAATCTCCATGTACATATCTAAGAGTCTCTGAACAGACCTATTGTATCCACCTCTACCACCATTGCCAGCAGTGCATTCCACGCACCGAACACTCTCTGTGTGAAAAACTTAGCTCTGACATCCCCCTTCTACCTACTTCCAAGCACCTTGAAACTATGCCACCTTATGTTAGTCAATGCAGCCCCAGGTAAAAGCCTCTGGCCATCCACACAATCAATACCTCTCATCACTTTCTACACGTCTGTGAGGTCACCTCTCATTTACTGTCACTCCGAAGTTCACTTAACCCATTCTCATAAAGCGTGTTCTCCAATCTATTCATCATGCTTGTAAATCTCCTCTACACACTTTCTATAGTATCCACATCCTTCCTGTAATCAGGTGACCAGAACTAAACTAAACACCGTACTCCAAGTGGCGTCTCGCTAATGTCTTGTATAGCTGTAACATCACCTCACAGCTCATGAACTCAGTCCCGTGGTTGATGACCAACACACCATATGCCTTCTTAACAACAATGTCAAACTGCATAGCAGCTTTGAGTGTGCTGTTGACATGGACCCCAAGATCTCACTGATCCTCTACACTGCCAAGAGTTCTAACATAATATTGTATTCTCTCTTCACATTTGACCAACCAAAATGAATCACTTCGCACTTATCTCAGCTGAACCCAATCTGTCACTTCTCATTCCAGTTCTGCATCCTATCAATGCCATGCTGTAGCCTCTGATAACTGTCCAGACTATTCACAATATCCCCAACTTCTGTGTCATCAGCAGCCTTACTAACCAACCCTTCTACTTCCTCATCAAGGTCATTTATAAAAATGTCAAAGAGGAGGGCCCCAGAACAGATGCCTGCAGAACAACACTGGTCACCGTCCTCCTTGCAGAATATGAACCATGTACAACCACCCTTTCACAATTCCGGATCCACACAGCAATGTCTCCTTGGATCCATGCCCCATTATTTTCTGATTGAGCCTCACGTGGGGAATCTTATCAGAAGTCTTACTGAAAGCCATGTAAACCACATCCAATGCTCTACTTTCATCAGTGTGATTTGCATGACCTGTCCTTGACAAAGCCATGCTGACTACCCCTAATCAGATTATGACTCTCCAAATGTTCATAAATCCTGCCTCTCAGGATCTTCTCCAACAACTTGCCCAGCACTGAAGTAAGACTCACTGGTCTATAATTTCCTGGGTTATCTCTATTCCCTTTCTTGAACAAAAGAACAATGTCGTCCAATGCTCTAGTACTTCTATCCCTGTTGATGTGCAGAGGACATCGCCAGAGGCTCAGCAAACTCCTCCCTCACTTCCCACAGTAGCCTGGGGTATATCTTAACTAGAGTTGAATGGGATAAAATTGTTATGCCAAAGGTCACAGCTTAACATGTAAAATTATGAAAAGAATGGATAAAATGGAGGCAGGGAAGTTGTTTCCACTGGCAGGTTAGACTAGAACTAGAGGACATCACCTCAAGATTCAGGGCATTTGGGATGGAGATGAGGAGGAACCGTTTTTCCCTGGATAAAAATGGCATTAGGGGATACGGTGAGCGAGCAGGTAAGTGGACATGAGGCTAGGTTTTGATCAGCCATGTGATCTCCTAGACCAGTTTTCGATAGCCTGGATGGGTCGGAGAGGAATTTTCCAGATTTTTTCTTCGGGTATTTTTTCCCCGGGTGATCACATGGGTTTGGGCGGGATGAATAATAAAATAAAATGTGCGGCATGGTGCCCTGTTGGTTGGCACTGTTGCCTTGTGGGATTCGGTGAAAACTAGAGTTAAGATTGGATCAGCCATGATCTTGTTGAACGGCGGAGCAGGCTTGAGGGGCCTATTGGCCTACTCCTGCTCCTATCTCTTATGTTCCTATGAAGGTGATGAATGTGTGCATTTCTCTGTCCAATGAAGTAGTGGAGCTTACCTCAGTAAATATATTTCAGACAAGGCTGGATGGATTTTTGCACAGTAGGGGAATTAAAGTTTATGGGGAAAAGGCAGGTAGGTAGAGATGAATCCATGGTCAGATCAGCCATGATCTTATTAAATGGTGGAGCAGACTCGACGGGCCAGATGGCCGACTCCTGCTCCTATTTCTTATGTTCTTATGTTCTCACCACAGACTAAAATCTCTCCTGAAATACTGTCCTTCACCCATTGATGTATTTTGCAAATATTTTTACAGGATTGAAATGACAGAACACTTTGCACAGGATTCTTAAACGCAATAACATGTCAGTTTTACTGTCTCTGTCCAGATATTTAAGGAGTGACTAAATATTTTCTCTGCAACAATAACAACAACACAGCTGTTTTCGATCCTTGGAGATGAAGAATTATCTCATCCCAGCTGGAAATGTGGTTTGTGTCTGAAATGAAGTTTTCTGTTGTAACTCAGTGAAATTCGCTGGAACCAGGAGCTGAGAACACACCAGTATTTGTTCACTGGAGATCAGTTCTTCAACTGCATTGATTGAACAAGGGTTTCAAACGTCTGACTGTCTGAATTGCCAGAGAATTGATCGCAGTCAGATATCATTCTCCTTCTCTCAGTGTGGGAGGGGATTCACTCACAGCCTACCCACAGACACGCCAGTGAGTTCACAGTGGGAAAAGGCCATTCACCTGCTCTGTTTGAGGGAGGGGAACTACTCAGTCATCCAGCCTGAAGATACATCAGCAAGTTCACACCATAGTGAGATGCTCCGCCTGTTCTGACTGCGGGAAACAATTCTTTCCGTTGTCGATGCTAAAGATATATCCAAAAATTCACCAGTGAGGAGACGTTTCTCAGAGTGTGGGAAGGCACTGACACAATCAGCCACACTACAGAGACACCAGCAAGTTCACACGGTGCCATGGCCTTTCCCCACCTCTGAATGTCGAAACAGATTCATTTAGTCATCTCAACTGAACAAACGTCACTGAGTTCACACTGAGAAGATGCCGTTCACCTGCTCAGACTGTGGGAAGGAGTTCACTCGGTCATTTAATCAGAAAGAAGAACTTAAAGTTGGGCAGAAGCAAGTGGAGCGATCAGTGTCAGAGTGAATAGAGTCGGAGTGGAGATTTTGAAGCTTTAGATGTCAGAGATGATGGCCTTCAGTCACAGAAGGTATAATTAAGCTGAAGGTAGAGATTTTTTGCCCCCTTCTTTTCAGTTGCTCAATGAGAACAGTAGAGATTACAGACGGGGTAGTGGAAAGCTCCTCTTGAGGGATGCGGGAAACCAGGGACACCTCCAGTGCCCCTGATCACTACACCTTCGAGAAGTGGATCCGGCTACAGCTTCTAACAATCTGCATTAAAGAGGCTGGAACGGGATGAACACCAGATCATTCTGGAAGCTTCAGGGGTGATAGATGGGATGTTTAGAAAGGTGGTTACACCCAAAGTGCAGGACACAGGAAACTGGGGGACAGCCACGGAAAGGAAAGGGGTGAAACAGAGTACCCCTGTGATCATCCCCTCAACAACTGGGGTATCGTTCTGGATACCGTTGCGGGATGTGGGGGTGATCCAGCCAGGGAAAGTCACAGCCACTGGGTCTCTGTGACTCATAAGGGAAGAGGGGAGAAGAGTCGAGCTGTGTGATAGATGATTCATTAGTTAAGGAAGCAGACTGGATTCTTTGGGTGAGAACACGATTTCAGGATGGTATGTTGCCTCCTGTGTGCCAGGGTCCGGGGCGTCGCTGGTCGAATGTTCAGCATTCTTAAGGAAGGTGAACAGTGAACGCTGTGGTCCATGTGGGTACCAATGATATGGGCAGGTGGAGTAACGAGGTTCAGAAAAAGGGGTTTCAGAAAGTGAGGTGCTAAGTTCAAGGGCAGCACATCCAGGGTTGTCATCTGAAGGTTGCCTCCTGTGCCACACACCAGAAACAGGAAGATTGTACAGTTTAACACGTGGCTGAGGAGCTGGTGCAGGAGGGAGGGGATACGATTTTCAGATTATTTGAGCTAGCGAGGATTGTGGTGTGTACAGGAGTGTGACTGTGTTAGGGGAAAGTGGACAGGCAGTTCTCACACACAAACACATGCAGTGAAGTGTGAGGGAGGGGAGTGAGGAGGGAAAATGGGGATGATGAGGATGGAGATAGGGCTCCTTCACAAAGTCCAAGACTGACTCAACTCTGCCCCTCTGGAGTTGGTCCCATTCCCTACCCCAAGCTGGGGGTGAGCATTGAGTTGCCTTGCTGACAAGAAAATGATTTGTTCGATAGCATCTGGTTAATACCCTTTGACAATAAATGTATGTTGACGCTGAACATTGAAATATATTCTTTGTAAAACATGTGCGGATGAAAAATAGTCTGAGTGAAGGTCCGAGAGTGGAAAATGAACCGGTGTTCAGCCCCACTGTTCCGTGCCAGACAAAATCCCCTATCTGAGTCTGTCCCATCTGTCTGAGCTTTACTCGTCTCACTCTAAAGTTTTCTCTTTCTGTACCTGTCCCAGTGACTTTTATTTTCCTTCTCGACCACATTCTACTGCCTTCTCCCCATGACCTTTGACGTCTTTAATAATTAATCACTGATCAAACTCTCTTTTAAATATCCCCGATGACTTGGCGTCCATGGCTTTGAATTCCACAGGATCACCACTTGCTGGATAAAGAGATTCCTCTTCATCACTCTGGTGTTAGAAATTTGGACTCGGGGGGTATAATCAAACCAACCATCAACTCTATCTATTTCGATCGAGATCTTGTCAAACTTTATCTGGTCCCTCTGAGCCTCCTTCACTCCAGAGAAAACTAAATTGTTCCCATCTCTCCGTACACAGTAGCTCTGCCTCTAATCCAGACAACATCCTGGTGAACCTCTTCTGCACCGTCTCCAGTGTATCACTATGACAGTGGAGAAAAGGGAAAACAGAGGCAAGGGAGAAGAGCTGGCCAGAGTTGATTGAAATGGGACACTAGCAGGATAACAGCATAGCAGCAATGGTTGGAGTTTCCGGGCCGATGCAAAAGGCACAGGATAGATACATGCCAAATATGAAACAGTATTCTAAAGGGTGGATGAGGCAATCGTGGCTGACGAGGGAGGTCAAAGACAGGATAAGAACAAAAGGGAGAACTGCCGAGGGGGAAGACCTAGAAATATAGAAACACCGAGAGTGGTGAGTGCGTGGAATGAGCTGCCGGCGGCCGTGGTGGAGGCGGAAACCACGGTGTCTTTAAAGAGACTCCTGGATGGGAACGTGGAGCTTTGAAAAATAGAGGGCTATGGGTAAGCCTGGGCAGTTCTAAGGTAAGGACATGTTCGATGCTGCTTCGTGGGCCGAAAGGCCCGTATTGTTCTGGAGGTTCTCTATGTTTCAGGGAGACAGATTCTGGAAGGGTGCAATAATGATTCTGTTGTTGTGATGGGTGATTCTTTAGAGCAAGGGGTTTGGGTGGGGTGGAGTTTGTTAGGTGTGTTCAGGAAGGGTTCCTGCCACAACTTGTAGATAAGCCAACTAGAGAAAAGGCTGTACTTGATCTGGTATTGGAAAATGAAACTGGTCGCTGTGGAGGGAGAGCTTTTTGAAGGAAATGATCACAGCTCTTATCTCCTTCACCATAGCGCTGGAGAGGGACAAGAGCAAACAATTTGTGTAAACATTTAATTGGGGAGAGTGAAATATCATGCTGTTAGGCAGAAAGTCAGGAGCATAAATTGTGGGCAGGTATTTTCAGGGAAATTCACGGCAGAAATGTCGCAAATGTTTAGGGAACAATTGCATGGCGTTCAACACAGGTAAGTTCCATTGAGGCAGGGAAAGCATGGTAGGGTAAAAGAGCCATGGTGTACAAAGGTTGTGGCAAATCTAATTCAGAACAGAAAAACTTATGAAAGCTTCAATAAACTTCAATAGACTTCTAGAGAGTTATAAGGTGACCTGGAAAGAGTTTAAGAGTGGAATTAGGCGAGCTGGAAGGGGCCATGAGAAGGCCTTGGCGAGCAGGGTTAAGGAAAACCCCAAGACATTCTATAAGTTTGTGAAGAGCAAGAGGGTGAGCAATGTGATCATAGGACCAATAGGATGTGATAGTGGAAACGTCAGCATGGAGTTAGATCAGGTAGCTGAGGTACTTAATGAATACTTTGCTTCAGTATTCACCAAGGAAAGGGACCTTCACAATTGTAGGGAAGACCTACAGCAGATTGAAACACTTGAGCATACAGACATTAAGAAAGACAATGTGCTGGAGCATTGGAAAGATATTGAGTTAGATATGTCGCTGAGACTCGGCGAGATATACCCCAGGATACTGTGGGAAACGAGTGAGGAAACTGCAGAGCCTCTGGCAATGATTTTTGCATTATCAACCAGAAAGGGAGAAGTACTAAATTATTGGAAGTTTGCAAATGTTGTTACACTGTTCAAAAAAGCGAGTAGAGATAACCCAGGAGGAAATCATGGACCAGTGAGTCTTACTTCAGTGGTAGGCAAGTTGTTGGTGATGATCCTGAGAGGCAGAATTCATGAGCATTTTGAGAGACAAAATCTGATCAGAGATAGTCAGTTCCTGCCTTACTAACCTAACAATTCTATGATAATGTAGCAAAACAGATTATTGGAGGTAGAATAGTGGCTGCAGTGTACATAGATTTCAATAAGACACTTGATAAGGTTCCCCATGCGAGTCTGATTCAGAATGTAATGAGGCAATGGACACTTTGCTTTGTAGAACCAAAATTGCCCACAGATGGCAAAGGGTGGTTGTAGATGTTTCATTTTCTGCATGGGGGACCTTAACAAGTGGTGTTCCACAGTGATCTCTTCTGGGACCCCGACCCCTTGAGATCTTTATCAATAACCTGGATGAAGAAGTAGAAGGGTGGTTTAGTAAGTTTGCTGATGATTCCAAGTTGAGGGTATTGTTGATGGAGTACAGGGTTGTGTGAAGTAACAGCGCGACGACAATAGAGTGCAGACCAGAGCTGAGAAGTAGCAGATGGAGTTCAATCCAAATAGGTGTTAAATTGTTCATTTTGATTGGTCAAAATTGAAGACAGAATATAATATTAATGGTAAGACTCTTGGCAGTGTCCAGGATGAGCGAAATTTTAGGGTCCGTCTCCATCAGACCCCAAAGCTGCTCTGCAGGTTGACCGTGTTGTTAAGAAGGCGTGTGGCGTGTTGGCCTTCATCAACTGTGGGATTAAATTCAAGAGCCCTCGGGCATAGTTTCAAGGTGTTTGGAAGTAGGTACAAGGGAGATGCCAGAGGTAAGGTTTTCACACAGAAGGGAGTGTGGAATTCATTGCCAGTAAAGGTGGTAGAGGCAAATACAATGGGGTCTATTAAGAGACTTATACAGTGTTGGTACATAGAGTTTAAAAATAGAGGGCAGTACGTTAGGCACATTCTGGGCAGTTTCTGGAGTAGGATACATGGCCGGCACAACATTGTGCGCCCAAGGGCCTGTAATATTCTGTAGTTTTCGATGTTCTATGTTCACTCTCTGCTCCTATCAGATTTTTCTTCTCCAGCCTTTGACGTTTCCCACCCACCTGGCTTCAACTATTACCTTCCAGCTAATCTCTTTCCCGTCCGATCATACCCCCCACCTTTTAATTCTGACATTTTCCTCGTCCTTCTCAGTGCTGACGAAGGGACTCGGCTCGAACCACGGTCTCTTTATTCTTTTCCGTAGATTCTGCCTGAGATGCTGAGTTCCTCCAGCGTTTTGAGGGAGTTGCTTTGGATTTTCAGCATCTGCAGACTCTCGTGTTCATTCCAGGATTCCCCGACCGTGACCAGGAGATACAGTACACCAACCCGACAGACTCACAGGTGGAGTGTTGCCTCACCTGGAAGGGTGAATGGAGCTGAGGAAGGAAGTAAATGGGAGCGTGCAAAACATACCTCGCTTGCAGGGATATGTTCCAAGGGGGAGATTACTGGGAAGAGGTGAATGTAATCCTTCAGGAAAGCAAAAAATGGAGGGGGGGGGGAGACTCCGCCTACTGTCAGCATTTGTGTGTCTGCAATTAATTCTTCCTTTTCCCCAGTTTAAACTTTGAATTTTTAACTTTTATTTGTCCGATCTTAGAGGGGAATAGTTGTTTCTACGTCACAATCTTTAAGAACTGGAAAGCAGCTTTCTGAATCCAGCAATGGAAAGGGAAAAAAATCAGAGGTCTAAATTCGTTCCAACCATGAAGATAGCCTATGATAAGAGATTATTCCCATCACTTCAATATCCAGCCCGATTAAATTTATTTCCCACAGATTCGACTCCACATGTGTTTCTGGACTCCATAGAGGCATTGGACTATGTTAACTCTATTCCGGTTGTAACCGAGCTTTGAATGGTTTTAGGTCCGCTGAATAATTGTAATTTCGGAAAGAAGATAATCTCTGAATATTTCTGATTTGTTTAAGATGTCCTTTGATCGATCGACCATCTAAGGAAGAGGTGAACTTTTTGATGTGAATGATGAATGACTTTTCCGAAATATGTTTGGTCTACGGAGCGAATTAACACAACGGGCAGATTGTTTGATTATTTGTTTTCATTCTCCTTTTTTCATTAATTAAGTGATAGTTTTCTCAGTTCATAAGGTCTTTTTCTTTTATATATATGTATATATACATTTTTTTAAAAGGAAAGATCATCTACATTAGGTCCATATAGGTTAACCAGAACAATTTTTCTATTACAAATTGTTCCTTTAACAATTGAAAATCTACCATTAATATCGGACACAATATCTTCTTGGAAAATAAATTATTAGATTACTAAATAAATTATTAATTTATAGATTTAAATAAATTATTAAATTATTATATATATAATATGTATCGTTGGGAGTGCTTAGTCGATAGATAATTATTTTTTCTTTAAAAACAGTTTTTCATTGGGCGTGTCAGTTAAATGGACAATGACGCTGATTTTTCTTCAATAGAGATTTCTTAAGGTTCTGACCTGAACACGGGGTCAAAAGGGCTCTGCTAATACCTCTGGACCACTACAGCCCTTAAATTCTACCTTCTTTCACCTGGTCATATGGGTTTTGAACCATCCCCTTCCCTAATCGGACTCTCGCCAATTACCCACTTATCTCCTCAATAGCACCCACCTGTATCTGTTCTCGCTCATTACCGGTCCACTTAAACCCTGCCTCGACTCACGCTCTCTGCCTGTTCGTCCCAGTCCCGAACTGAGTCGTTCCAGCCTGCTATAGTGAATTTGTTGAATTCTGTGTTTCCGGATTCTGTTTCTTTGGAACCAGATTCTCGCCTGATGCATCCGTAATCGTCTGCCCTCGCCGGACAGCCTTTCCCGGGTAAGACCTCCGCCTGTCATTCCGACTTCGTGTCTGCCTCCTGGTGTTGAAAGACCAGATGGACCCAGCAGACCCCAAACAGGTACGTGAGGCCCTTTCCCGACAGGGAGTGTTATTAGGGAGGCACGAAGCGCAGTTCGCCTCTGTCACCCAGTCAATGGAAGACTTCTCCACCTCTCTGACCAGTATGGCCTCCCAGCTGCAGCAGATTCAGCTAGCGCTGAGACCTAACCCTCCTGTTGCGGCAACATCAGCCCCACAGACTCCAACCCTACCAGCCCGAGAGCCCCGGTTACCTCCACCCGAAAGTTACAATGGCGACCCAGGCATCTGTAGGTCCTTCCTGTCCCAATGCTCGTTGATTTTTGAGCTGCAGCCCGCTACCTTTCCCACCGATCGATCCCGTATCGCCTATGTGATCACGTTGCTGTCGGGAAGAGCAAGAGAGTGGGGTACGGCCCTGTGGGACAGCAGAGCCCCCTTTTGCCACACGTTTGAAGACTTTTGTGAGGAGATGAACGGAGTCTTCGAACGCTCCCAGCAGGGGCGAGAGGCAGCTGGGGAGATGTTGCGGATTCGTCAGGGTACCCGCTCGGTTTCGGGCTACGCCATTGAGTTCCGCACGCTAGCCGCCACTACCCATTGGGATTCGGAAGCCCAATCGGACGTGTTCCTCTATGGATTGAGCGAGGAGGTTAAGGATGAATTAACCGCCCGCGACCGGCCTGCTGGATTCCAAGAGCTGTTCGATTTGGCCATTAAGACTGACAGCCGTATGAAACCGCATCAGCGGGAAGGTGAGATCCGGGGTTCCCGATGAACCACCAGGGGACGTCTGACATTCTTCCAGCCCGCACCCACGTCTCCTTCTCCGAATCCTCAGTCACCCCCATCCAGCCCAACGGAACCCATGCAGATTGATCTTGCCCGTCTGTCTCCTTCGGAGCAAAGGAGGAGACTCCGGACCAACTCTTGTCTGTATTGTGTTCAGGCTGATCACT
Organism: Hemitrygon akajei; assembly: GCF_048418815.1. NCBI lineage: Eukaryota > Metazoa > Chordata > Chondrichthyes > Myliobatiformes > Dasyatidae > Hemitrygon > Hemitrygon akajei. The sequence continues at coordinate 298,457 of NW_027331920.1, forward strand.
GTATCCAGTTGTCCTGTAAAAGACAACGCTCGTTCGTAAATAGGGGACTACGGACGAGCAATGTTTCCTTTTCCCGGTCCCCCATCACTCGGACCCTGCTACCCGCCTTTATACTGGCTGAAGGGAGGAAACATACTATCTCAGTCTTCATCGACTCCGGGGCTGAGGGAAACTTTATCAGTTCCAGTTTTGCGGCCAAACACGGGATGCCACTCTCCCGTCTGAAGCAACCCCTGGAGGCCAGCGGCTTAACCGGGGTGGAAATGGCCTTGATTACCCACTCCACAGCTCCGATGAGTCTCCTCATTTCTGGCAATCACCAGGAGAGCATTATTTTTCATGTGATCGACTTCCCCAAAGCTCAAGTTGTGTTCGGCCACCGATGGCTAGCTCAGCACGGTCCACACATTGATTAGTCTAATAACAGGGTGTTAAGCTGGAGTCCCTTTTGCCTAAATCATTTTCTGCGTGTTGTTCATGCTACTCCAAGTCCGGCTCCTCTGTCTACAGAAGAGTTTCCCGATCTGTCCTCTGTACCCCCTCGGGACCTAAAGCTGGTATTCAGCCAGACTCGGGCCACCACCTTACCCCCGCATCACCCCTATGATTGTTCTATCGATCTCCTTCCGAGAACCGCGGCGTTGGACAAGTATATCCAGGAAGGCCTGGCTGCAGAAATTATCCGTTCCTCTTCCAACCCAGCAGGCGCAGGGTTCTTCTTTGTAGCCAAGATGGACGGGTCCCTGCGTCCTTACGTGGACTATAGAGGTCTCAATGAGGTCACCGTTAAGAACCGCTATCCTCTTCCTCTTATGTCATCTGCATTTGAATTGCTCCAGGGTACTTCTATCTTCTCCAAGCTCGACCTCCGCAACGCTTACCATTTGGTCCGCATAAGGGAGGGGGATGAGTGGAAGACTGCGTTCAATACGCCCTCCGGGAACTATGAATATTTGGTGATGCATTTCGGACTTTCTAATGGTCCTGCTGTGTTCCAGTCTCTGGTAAATGACTTCCTCCGGGACATGCTGAACCAATTTGTACGTAGACCTGGATGACATTTTGATATTTTCTAGGTCCCTCTCTGAACACATCCAGCACGTCCGCCGGGTACTCCAACGACTCCTGGAGAAACAGTTATTTGTGAAGGCGGAGAAGTGTGAATTTCACCGGAGTTCAACTTCGTTCCTGTGATATGTGATCAGCGCTGGAGGAATCCAGATGGATCCTCAGAAGATCAAGGCGGTAGAGGAGTGGCCGCAACCTGCATCTCGACGGGGGGTCCAACGCTTTCGTAGGTTTGCCAACTTCTATCGCCGATTCATCCGAAACTTCAGCATCCTGACTGCCCTAAGCTCCTCCAAGTCGGAAGTTCGCCTGGAATCCAACGGCTGAGAAAGCCTTTTTCGGATCTGAAGACTCATTTCACCAGGGCGCCTATTCTCCTTCAGGCCGATCCAACGAGGCAGATTATAGTAGAGACGGATGCATCTGACGTAGGAGTTGGGGCTACCCCGTTACAGCGTTCAGCAGAGGACAACAAA